>NC_056522.1:84515895-84590356 GCF_019175285.1 Sceloporus undulatus
ACAACAACAACAACAACAACAACAACAACAACAACAACAACAACAACAACAAAATTATGGTGGACCGTGGAAATGGCAACAGAAACGACTAAGGGTTGTTTGTGCCATGTAAATTGCAAAACCAAATTCAAGAACACCAAGCACAGGCACCACAGCTTCTGGCCTGTTTGAATTGTCCCACAGAGAGAGGGAAAGTGTTCTGGAGGGGGTGGAGAGATTTGTACACACCATGCATC
This sequence comes from Sceloporus undulatus, assembly GCF_019175285.1. Classification (NCBI taxonomy): domain Eukaryota; kingdom Metazoa; phylum Chordata; class Lepidosauria; order Squamata; family Phrynosomatidae; genus Sceloporus; species Sceloporus undulatus. Next base: position 84,516,132 of record NC_056522.1, read on the forward strand.
ATTTTATAAACCAGTACTGCAATCCTTTTTACTTTTTTTCTACATTAAAAAATCCTAAACTCTGTAACTTTGGCTCACAGGAACAAATGCAGAGTAAATTACACAACCTCAGCTTCAAAATGAGCTACTTTTTAAAATGAAATATTTTTTAAAGCCTTTGACAAAGAAACAAAGAATACAAAGGATATATAATTCCCAGACTTCAGGATGTTCAAGCTAAAGTGAAAAGCCTCCCCCCCTCCTCACTTTCCTTCTTTTGATCGGTCATCACCACCATTGTGAAAATGTCCTTAGCACAAGACATTGTCAGATAGAGGAGCTTGGAACATTAGGACTTGACCTTTGTACATAGGCAGTGTATCCTTGCCTCATCACAGAGTTACCACATCCACCATGCCCACATTCCCCAGGTCTGAAGCACAGATTTTTGAAAAGCCTGCTATGGTTGTTTACCAATAAAGTGCTGAATTCTAGCCTGCATGGAGAGCAATTTGGCTCCATGTGAATTGTCACAAAAGTCAGTGAAACTGCTGCATAATCAAAGCCTACATCTATACAAAGAATAAAACTATTTGTTTTGCTCTGCACATAAGGCAGAAAGCAACCAGACCTCTAAGAATATGGAAGTCAGAGACTAGACTGCTTCAGAGGAATGTTCTGCATGCCAGCCAAGTCCTTTGCAAAGGAGCAAAGGGCTTGGAACTGTCATCTTGACCAAGCAACTGGAATAAAGTCATAAGATTATTAAATGGCCAGCTTTTTTTTCTAAAAAATCATGCTTTCCCCTTATTCTGATAGACTCCAGACTGTTTAATAACTTCAGCTACCAGGTAAAATGGGGGAGGGGGGGGGAGACGGCGGCAAAGGACCTTAGACACAACAACATCATTTAGTGTTCTTGCTTTTAATTGCTCTGAAGGTATTAATTTTTGGAAGTCTTCAAAGACACACATGTATGAGCTCATTTGGACTTCGTTCAGCAAAAGGAATGCTTCCGAGATCTCTTCTGTGATATGGCAATTCCTATCTCTGTTTTCAGAGGTTGACATTTTACTCAATCTGATCCCCTGGTACTTTTTTGCTATACGAAATACAAAATCCTATACTCCCTAAAATAGCAGTATTTTAAGTTTCTAGTTGGAAAGTCTTTAAAAATGCTGTTTCCATTAAGAGCAATTATTTATGACTTCTGCTTAGCCTTCTAAATGAATGTCCAAATATGCAGTCAGCACTTCAGGAGAGAACATTTCTCAAATGTAAATCTGTAAAGTAAATCATCCTTTTGGAAGGTAGTTAGTTTCCTCTACTGAGGCAGTGGTAAAAGGGCTCTATTTGAGTCTTATGGTTCTAGCTTGTTCTTGAAATGGTGATGGAATTCTTGCAAAATATAATTTGAAAGGCAGAAATCACATTTAATTGGTATAGGCCTGTCAACTAAAGTTGTGTGAATGTGCAAAATTAGATGTGCCAATATAATATGCACCCCAACCAGAGTTTACACCCCTGCCCATCAGATCCAATTTTTGTAATATTTTGTAATACGTTTTTTCAAATGCTCTTGTGTCTACTTAATACATGCATTGGAACATCTCAATTATTATCTTTCATATACAGTTCACTTTACTAACCCAGGAAATATAAGCATTTCTTCTGCATCTTGAAACAGTCCTACCAATGCCATAAATGAGAATAAAGACTGAGATTATCATCTTAAATACACTTAGTAAAATGCTAGTCCCATTAAAATAACACATGGGATAAAAATAATGCATGAGGTTATAAAATAATAGATGAGGTTATCATCTTACATACATTTAGTAAAATGTAAGTGCCATTAAAATAATAGGACTTATTTCTGAACAGGCCTAAGAGTGAGCTGGCCTTTGAGTCGTGATGCAAACTCAGGTGCTGTTCTTAGTTTCGACATGAAATTGAAGCATTGCCTTCTGTTCCTCCCATCAGGACTGTGTTTTCCTTTTAAATGCAGCAATAAAACATATTTTTGACCCACAATTTGGTAGAGTCAGAAATCACCTGAAGTGGGAGGCTCCGAGAGTCTGGGGGCAAGAATGGCAGCACTTCCTTCATAACCCCCTGGCCTGTCTGGTAATCCTGAAATAGCATGCATCCCTGAGGTGTAGTGCAATGGTTCCCAAACTGTGGAGCAGGACCCAGAAGTCAGCCTGCAAGTGCTGCAAATGTGAAAAAGAAGGGCAAACCTCTGTGTGTGTGCGTGCGTGTGTGTGCATGGTCCTTGCAAAAGCCACGCCAATTATCTTTCCCGTTTCCCTTCCTCTAACCAAAGACATAGAAAAAATCAGCTTTCCTTTTTTTTTTTTTTTACAGTATATGCATTTCCTGCTTGCTTCTCCATATGTCTTGTCCTTGGAGTAACATGGGGGTGTCCCTTAGCGATCATAAGACAGTTTCTCAATTAGAGGGGGGGAAGCAGAGAGCACAAGAGCTCAAAGTTAAGGTGGAGGGTGCATGTGACCTGTATGTCAGAGAGAGCCACTATCAATAGGGTGCTATCTTTGAGGCAAACAAAAATATGTACAAAACACAAAAAATATTTTTATAATACTTGTAAAATATAGCATATATTTTAATCTATATCAAAAGGAGATGTGGCATCCACATGTAGCTGGAAAAGGGGTCACAGGGCCAAAGACTTTGAGAACCATTGGTGTAGTGAAAGGCCCTATCTCTTGCCAGTACTGGGCCAATAAACTCCAGTTCAGTTTCTATGTGGAATAGGTGGGTGAGCAGGAAGAGGCCATTTTGCTGCAGGTAGAAAATATCTTGGACCAGCTTTGAGGTGAGAAGGCAATCAGGTGGATGATCAAAGGAAGGAAGTAGCAACCAACACAGTATCCTAAGCTTTTGGTGGAATGAATATGGGAAAACAGAAGTTTTTGCCCTTGTTTCGATACTATTCTGTATTTTTGTTTCCTTGGCAATTGAAATCAGTAGCTCACCACCAGTTAGGAGGTTCAGATAAAAGACTGTACCCATACTGCTTTCATTATCCTAATAAGCAGTTAGCAAATGAAACAGCAAATTTTCTCTGGGCTTTGTCAAAGGTTTCCTTTGTTCCTTTCATTGGGAAATTGAACTGCCAGACGGGTGATATCTTGAAGCATTTTTCAACAGTTTAGAAAAAACATAAATCAATATCCTGTAGTCTGATTTTCATCCTATTCAATTAGATAATTTGAATAGCAGAAAAACAATTTAAATAAGAATGGGCAATCGATCAGATATTTTCAAGATTACTTGATTATACCTCTCGAACAAAATGAAAGTTTTTTAATCTGCAAAAATTCTTCTAATTGTACCAAAAAGCCATTGTGGATTACAAGAAGGAAGTCATATTCATATATGTCCTTCTCACATAGTTGCTCAGGTGTGTGTATTTAAACTGAGAAAAAACCATATTACCATTCAGAATTATTTTTTCTTCTCAAACATTTCCCATAACAATCAGAAAGATTTGGTACAATGGTAAAAAAAACATTGGCTGGAATCTTATTAGGGGATTATGAATATATAACCTACAGTTACACCTTCATAACTGCCAAGTGTTCATGATCCTCATTTAGCCTGTAATTTAAGGGCTATATAGGGACAGTGAAAGTCCCCCAACCCTACTTATTGGTAAGCAGGGATCGACAGGAGTCTGTTCCCCTTTTGATCAAGAAGTGGCTGTCTGACATTTGCACAAGTGATCTCTAGGGTAAAAGCATTCCCTTTTCTGCCTGTCATGCCACTTCTCAATCAACAAGGGAATGGTTATGGTACTCAGTAATATGTAATGGTCATACAGGATTTCACCAATTTATACCTTCTATTTTCCAAGGAGAAAAAGAAAGCTTAGAAGGAATCTGAGGTCAATATGATTAGGTCAATGGTTTGGGATGAGCCAGGATTTATGGATATTATGAAGCAAATTCATTCAGAACTGTGGTATCATGGCTGCTGGAAACCTCACAAAAGCAAGAGTTAGTACAGGGGAAATGGTGAAACATTTACAGTTAATGGAGGGAGGGAAGCAAATCATGTGGGGAAATAAAATAAAAAAATTGGGAAATATAAATAACCATATTTGTATACTACATTGAATATTTGGAAGAAATGGAGAAATAAATTAATATCAGAAATATCCCTTTTGCTTCCATTACTGATAGACTCAGCTTTTACCTATAAAAAGCCCTTTCACTGCAGTAAAATTAAACGAAAGCCTTATCTTTTTGCAGATTCCAAGATGAGGGAAAGTATGGCAAGAAATATGATGACATTTGAATAAATTCTACTGGAATATCCTCCACAATCCACCAATACTAATATGGTATTTTATTCATTTGTTCTCTCCCATTCTCTTCCTCTCCCTCCCGCTTTCTCTGTATATTTTTATTATTATTATTATTATTATTATTATTAAACTTTATTTATATAGTGCTGTAGATTTATTTGAATCTATTGTTGCAGCACTATGCAGCATACTATATAGTTGGAGTGCTTCCTGCCTTCAGTTTTTTCTCTCAGCAGCCTCCTCCATGCTAGTTTGCTGTGTAAACCAAACAGATGCAGATATTTCCCAAAAGATAGGCTTATACAGGAGCAATCAAGCAGGGCATTTTGACAGACTGCTTGCCTGAAAGTAATATGTGAGCATGCTGGTTCCCTTCTAACCTCTTTTCAAATCAGCCATGTGCAAATTTTTCACAAAATAAATCCCCTATCACAGGGTTAGGTAATCTTTTTGAGCCGGGGGCCGGGTTGCTGTCCCTCAGACAACTGGGGGGCGAAGCCAAAAAATAAATAATTAAATAATTTTTAAAAAAGTTAAATAAATAAATAACCCGGGACAAATGTGGGACAAAAATTTCAAATGGAGGACACTTTAAAAAAATGGAGGACACGCTAAAAAATTTGCTGATTTTTTAAAAAAATGTTAATATAAATGCATGTTTCGGAGGCTTCTATAGACAATTGCCCCCCTTGCCCGCTGCTTGCCCCTCTTGCCTGCTGCTTGCCCCTCCTTGCCCGCCTCCTCCTGATAGGCCAAAGGCCCCACGCCCTCACATGAGAGGCCAAAGGCTCCGGCGGCAATCGGCGGCAGGACCAGGCTGGGGCCGGTCCCAAGGCCTTGCCGGGCTGCATCCGGCCCACGAACCGCAGGTTGCCTACCCCTGCCCTATCACAACATCTTTTGCCACAGGAAAAACTTTTTCTGTAAAGAGATATTATTTTCTGCACAGAAAATGCTTTTTTCTCCAGAAAACAACTGCATGTGAATTTTGTGCAGATTAAGTCCAGAACTGCAACGATTCTCATCGCTCCAGGGTTATTCTCATCAAGGTTTCTCAACATGAAAATATTTTTTTTCAACCATTTTTAGATATTTTTGAACAATCGCTATATTCCTACTGCTGTTGCTGGTTTTGTCTTCCATTAAAGTAATTGGATTTGGGGCAATGCACACATTTTTAAACTACAATTAATACAAATATAGAGAGGAGATGCACATTACAGGGATTAGCGCACTGGCTTTAATTCTCCCGGTGCGCTAATCTACTACATCTGTCTGTTGTTTTTTTCAATTTGAAGCAAACTTGAAGAGCCCCAGACTGAATTATGGCTGGGAGAATGAAGGGAATGAGAAAAGGGAGGGTTTTCTCCCCTAGCCATTATTTCTCCTGTAGAAAACAGATGATTTTCCACATGGCAGTTTGAGAAAAGTAAAATGCTAATTCTAAAAGCAAACCATGTTTTGATTGGATCTAAACTAAATGCAGGGCAGTGGAGTAGGGGGCTTTAACTGATTGTTCCACACTGAGCCAGAGAAGATGGGCACAAAAGAGTGGCCAAAGTCCACTCCAACCAGAAGCAGGTCGTAAACCCACTGTCTGCACAGCCTGCCTCCAAGGTGGGCCATGGTCATGGGGTCCGACCAACACCGGCAGGGGTCAGATTATCCCAGGTCCTTTTTGCTTTGGTCCTAAGGATCAGAGTTCAATTTTGGCACAATTTCCAGCCACATTGGAGCCATGCATCATTTAATCAGCACACCTCCAAAGTGGCCAGAAGCAGCTTCAACTGGCCCGCCTGTTTCACCCCACTGTGGGGTCCTGAACCTAATCCAGATTAAGAACTACTATTTTCAATTTAGGGCTCTTTCATTTTGGTCTAAAGAAACATGAGTTCCTGCAATACATATCTACTTGTTCCATTCTTTCAGGACACTGTAGTAACTTCTTGGATCTGCACTAGGGCAGTTTCAAAGGATTTAAACAGGACATAGTTGGCCCTATGACTTGAAAGGAATTGTTTATCTTCTCTGAATTTTGTGATTTTTTTCAAAGAGTTACGGAATAATCGAACAAATTCGCCATATCATTGATGCGCTGTTACACAATACGAATCTTTAAAGAAAAGAGAAGGAAACAAATTGCTACAATGTGTCTCAGAATTAAAAAGAAACACACTTGAGAGAAATAAAATGTGGCACTTGGTGTCAGGACATGGAAGAAACTAGTCTGGGACAACAGAAACATCATCTGAGTATTTAAATAAAACAAACAAACAGCTTCATTAAATAGCAAACCTTGATTTTCCATTTTATATAAGGGACACCATTTTGTTATGCCATTATATTTAATGGGACTTGAGCATCTACAGATTTTGTTATCCACGTACGTGTGCGTGCGTGCGTGCGTGCGTGCGTGTGTGTGTGTCCTGAGACCAAATCCCAGCAGATAACAAGGACCCACTGTATAACTTTATGATGATGGAGCTATGCCATGACACAAAAGTCAACCATGCTATTGATGTCCTACTGTGCAGTGGAGAATTGCATTGTACAATAAGAAACTTTGTGCCTCGGGACACATTGTTCATTGAGACATTATGTGTATTGGGATATGTTGGGCCCTGGGACCATCACACAACCACACTGCTGGCTCCACTTGGGAAATGGCCCCTATGGTATAGCTATATCTCCACTCCCTTCCTGAGAATGTAAACACTGAACAGTCCAGTTCAACTTTACATGATTATAAGTCAATTAAACTTCCCAATAAGATGTGAACCTCAATTATTAGCAATATAAATTGCAGGCACTGGGTCCCAGTCTGGGCTATGACCACCATCCCGAGGATGAGTGGGTATGGGAGCTGATTGCTTCCATCCCAACCATTCCCAATCCCAAAATTGATACCCCCACAGAGGTTTATTAAATAAGACATATTAACCCAAGTCCCCTTTTAAGCTTGTGAGCGACGTGTGGCCGGAAAGGTAGGCAAAGTCTTTTTGTTGCATTTGTATTCACCAAGTTGCAAATTCTGGTCCTGCTGTGAAGTTGCTTGAGAGGTCTGCATGCTGATACCTGACTTCATTTTACTTTAAATTAGGCTCCATCTCTTTGTACTATATAGATTACACTCCCTTTCTACCTTGTACATTTCATTATATGTCTTGTACTTAAGGTCTCAGCCTAGTTACTTGCCCCTTAGTTTCAGTTTGCCTTTCTGTGAAACAAGTTGCCCCTTACTCCACCAACCATTAGCCCAGCTTAATGTTACCCCTGCTCCATTAGCTAGTTTCTCCCCCATACCACCATCTTTACTGGGCATTCCAGCTGTTGCTAACAAAAAATATGTAGTAAATTATCTGTGACTCAAGGAGCATTGTAACAACCATTCTTAGGGGAAATTCCTCAGACTTGTTACACAGCAGTGCCTTTGTTGAAAATAACATGCACAAACAGAAAATGTTGGAGAAATTACTAACAAAGTTTATATCTTTACCTGTGGTAATCATGTGTTGTGCTACAGTTTGGGAATGCAATATTTGTGAAGATAGCAAACATTACACATTATACAGCACTAATGCTATTAACAATTTTGGGGTAGTAAAATGCAAGAAGAATTCTTGTTGGCCTTGCTAATTGCAGCTTTCAGGATAATAGCAAAAAGCTGGGAAAGTGCAGAGCTGCTAACACAGAAATGTGAGCTCTAACAAATAGCCATGGGAGGAAAAAATGTCACATCATCTAAAATTAGTTAAAGGCACAGCTAAAGTATCTAATTTCTACACAGTATAGCTTGGTACCTATCCAGATCACATATGAAAGATTTATATTTTTAATTAGTACTATTACTACTACTACTGCTACTATTCTGAGTGAAAATTGGAGATGGATCCCATATATTTAATAGGTGTGTAGAAAGGTAAATTTCAGCAGGTGTTGCTTGTCATCTGGTTCCATCATAAAAAAATGCCTTCTGAAATTCCCTCTTCTGCACAACCATTAAATGTACAGAATCCCTATCTAGTTTTTGATCTGGGAACCCTACAACTCCATTAATTTCATGTATATTCTCTGACAGTTAAGGTTTTTTAAAAATATATTCTCTTCCCTGAATAATCACAAAGTCATTTTTTCTCCTTTTGGTTAAAATATTACATTAAAAAAAGTGTGATGAATGCATGTATTTTGGAGCCAAACTTGTTTTTCTGCAAATCACCATGATATAAAATTATCTCCTCTCATCTTAATTAAGTTCAACCACAGTAAGTTGGCAGTATCATTCTTATGACATCTGATACATCTTACATAGATGTGACTCATATTCCTCTACAAGTTTATGTGATAACAGTCTTCTGCATTGCTGTTGTTTTTATTGATGTTGACAGACTTTTGTTATGTCTTTTTAGAGTTCATTCTCTGAGTCCAAAAGAATGCGGAGAAGGGAAACAAAAATCCAGAGAGTGGAAATATGTCCCTTATGGTGATTGAAACATGTAATTCTCAGCATCTGTTCTGTTGAGAAAAACAGATGTAACTGTTGATCTGCAACTGGGTGTTCTGTGAAGTTGACACACATGGGAAATGGACCTGCACATATAATCCCCCCCCCCCTTTTTTTTTTTTTACTAATTATAGTTACTTACAGATTTCACGTTTAAATATTTCCAAGGTGACTAAAATGTAACATCAAAATATATCTTGAAAAACCACGGTAAATAACGTGAACATGTAAGAGGTCATCAAGATAGCTCACAGGACTGTTGATGGTAAATGGATGTGGAGTGGGGTAGGATCTGAGTGAAGACTACATCAGGCATCTGTTACCATCTTTCCCAGAGTCCTTTGGGAGGGAAGAGGATTAGAATGTCTTCTTCTCTATTTCTTGTACTGAGGAACAGAGGGGACTGTAGAGGAAAAGATGTCTCATTTCTCCTGAGCTTCCTGCTCTCAGAGTTCCTGACTAGGAAACAACACTGGACACTAAGGCTATTACTCTGGCCAGTTTCAAACATGTAGGGTTGGAAGATTACATGCAGAGCTTGGAAGTAATGAATTAAAGGAACTGGTGTCACCTGTAATTAGGTATGTTTTTATTAACAAGGCCATTAAAATTACATTTTTAAAAAATAAAGAAACAAGTAAGGGCAAGTTTGCTTGACTGGTTTAATGAATGATAGTTTCTAATTATTTTCAAATATTACTTTTAATGGCATTTAAAAAGGTATTTTGACAACATGAGTTAACGTTTCCAATATTATAATGAGTCATTGGGTACTTTTTAAGTTTTACTACTTGTTTTTAAAAACACTAACAAGTTGACTACATGGAACACCACTCCAAAATTGTCAATTACAGCAGTGGTAGGGAATCTTCAGTCCTCTAGAAGTTGTTAAACTCTTACTCCTATCAGGCCTCACCATTGGGAAATTTGAATAGGGCAGTTCAACACTAGTGTGTGTATATATATTGCATTCACACCAGCATAATTATACGTCATCTATATTACACATATACAGTAGATTTGAACTATAATTACATGCAAGAACCAGAAGAAAAAAAAAGAGTATGATGTGAAACCATATAAAATACTTGTGTCCCCCAAGACCATTTACAATGGGCCCTTGTTATCTGCAGAGGTTTGGTTTCCGGCCCCCAGGTGGATACCAAAATCCTTTATGCCCAAATCCCATTAAATATAATGGCATAGTAAAATGGTGCCGCTTATATAAAATGGCAAAATCAAGGTTTGCTTTTTGGAATGTATTTTTTTAAATAGTTTCAAGCTGTGGATGGTTGAATCAATGGATATGGAGAACTAAGTGTAAATAGCAATCAGGTTTATCCAAATTGATCCAAGCTGACTGTAATTTCTTCTGCTAGGTCATACAGTGGATGTAAAATTACAATTAGCTTTCAATCTTGGTTATTCTTTGAGACATTACATAGCAATTTAATTCAGCCTTTCTCAGTCTTGGCTCCTTTGTTGTTGGCTACAACTGCTATTATTGACAGCCAACCTGGCCAAAGATCATTGGTGACGGGAGATATAGTCCAACAACAAATATGGTCTCAAATTTGGAAAAGAATGTCCTAATGTAACAACATTACAAGTGGCATCTCTTTTCATACTCTTGAAGACCCTAGTCTTTTGATTTAAGGATCAAGGTTTCACACGTGAGGACTGGAGCTCCAAATGTATATGACAGCATAATGGCTGGTATCCTGTTCAGTAGGTATGAGATTGTAAACTGGATTTTTAAGGTTGTAGCTTTTGGAATTCAATGTTTACAGTCACTAATGACCAATAACCTACCTTTTCAGCTGGGAGGACCATTGAAAGGTTTTTGAAGTCATTGTAGATTAGGACACTGGGAAATCATGTCTTTCAACATTCTCTTGGTTGTGGGTCACATTGAGATACGCAGTTGCAGAAGGACTCTGAAGGGGTCTCTCCAGCTGCTTCTTTGCAACATGCCCTGCAAGTGCAAGAGCACTGCAGATAATGTTTCCCAGTGCCCCAATTTTCAGCATCTCACAAACCCTTTGTTTGGACAGTCCCCTGCTACAAAAGTAGTTTTATGAGCGCATCATCAGACATAGCTATGACAATGGAGCTCTGTCACTGTAGTTATGTCTGATGATCCAGGATCTTGGACATTATTTAAAAACTGGCTTAGATCCCTAAGAATCCACCTGGAAACAAAATGCACCAGCAACAATTAGGTAAGGCAACATATAGTCATTAGGATATCTGTGCTATGACACATTACCTTGTATCATGATAGCTTCAAGAGTGCATCATAGTTCATTTCCCCAGGAACAATAATCACCAGAAATTTATCATGCAATAGTAACTGAAAACTGTTTTTCAGGACAGAGATAGATATACATTTTGTACCTTACAAAGCATTTCTAACCATCTCAGAAGCATTTATAGAGGAAGAAACCAATGCACCTGGAATCTATTAGAAGCGGATTAACAATGAGGCACAGCATAGCATTTGTGAAATGTTGAGATTTCTTCACACTGTCATGCTGATAGGATAAACTCATGGTCTGTTGACCACTGCTGCAAATCCTCTCTTGAGGACTAGGTTGCATATACACCAATGGATTCAACACAAAACAGTCTCTTAAATCCTGTTGGTTAGCCCCAACTAGAGTAGACCCATTGCTGAATAGTGAATAAATACACAGGCAAATCCTTTGATTCATTGGATCAACTCTAGGTAGGACTAACAATAGTTCTTTAGGCCAGTATTTACATACTATAAATCAAATCAGAAGCTCATAGCAGAATGTCTGCTGCTATACCATGCTCGTAGTCACACTTTTTCCCGGGTCACTCTGTATGGCAAAGGATAGTTAAAATGTGTCAACTTCAAGCAAACTATTTCTCCAGTGCCTCACTTATTCCATGGCACACATGGCTTTTCCTCATGCTTTGCCAGTCTTGCTACAATTAAATTGACATAGTGTAATAAGATTTTGGCCTAAATTAAGCAGCAAGTTAGCCAGCCAACACTTTGTGAGTTGAGATTTTCCTGCAATTTTGCTGTTGCCATTGAGGGATAAGGTTAGATTGTTTTGTTTTGTTTTGTTTTTTGGTCCTTTAATTGGGAGTTAAGAGGTTCCTGCAATTTTGGTGAATATTTTCAATCAAAGCAATGTGTGAAACAAAACAAAAAAGAGTTGGGAGAGAAATGCAGGATGCGAATGAACACTTATTTCATTTGTGAATTTAAAATAGTAGTGTTGAGGCAGTAGTCAAAATAGCCTGTTTTTCCTTTTAAAATGAGATGAAAATTGCTGTTCCATCCTTAGAGTTTAAGGTTGTTCAAAAATATTTCCTTTAGAACTCAGCCAGGAACCTGGCTTCTGATGACAGCGGATGTGAGGTCTGCCATTATCACATCACATCATCCAGAGGAACAGCATGGAAAAAGATTGCTGTCAGTCAGGAGACCATGTTTTCCTTCTTGTTGATGTGTTTAATATTTTTACTTGACCTTTAGTTAAACCATTATTAAAACAGCTTTGGCTTTACTGTTTTGAAATTTAATAAATGATCTCAACAAAATTACCCCAGAAAGTAAGTTGGAATAGAGTTAACTTGGAAAGAGGGTGGCTGTGCGCCATATTCATTTCTGAGCGAATATAAATGACACTGTCACTCACAGATGGAGGTGCAATGGGCTGGAAATTAAAATCTTATTTTCTTTATTAATATTTACTTCAGAATAAGTGACAAAAACTAGTTTTAACACTACAATTCCAAGTGTGCTTATTCAGTAATTAATTCTATTGCGCTTTGTTATAGTCTACTCTTTGGTAAGACTATTTATGAGTATAATTTAACTACAGAGATAATGAGCAGATAATCCTGGTCTTTGTGGGGAAAATGTTTTATATGATTTCACTGCCAATGCACACAGAGAAAATGTGTGTTCCAGTGGAAATTTAGGCAGAATTGGGCTTTTGCTCAAACAAGAACTATTTCTATTTTTCCCTGCTGTTCTCTTTCACACTGGCTGTTTCTATTATCAAGCACTGCTCAAAAGGATGAAGAAGCAAGCACTCCAACAATGCAATTCCAATTTCTTTGTACAGACATGTCCTACTGAGTTCAATAAGACTTACTCTTTGTAAGTGCATTTAGGATCATAAACCTTAGAATACATTTTACTCCAATTCAAGGCCTACCAAACCAAAATCATCTTCACTAGCCTTCAGAAAATGGAAACACAGCCAAAAGGGGAACTAGTCATAATCATTAATTAAATATACAGATGTAATTCTTCATTAATTTTACTCTTAAATGAAGCAATAAGTAATTTTAGCAATTTTCTTCCCACTGAAACAGTATTCCCAATTTAGGTCTTATTCTGTACAAAACAAAATAGCATGTTCTACACAGAAAATAATATTTCTGTACAGAAAAGCTGTTTCCTGCACTGAGAATGTTGTTTTCTATTCAAAATAACAATGTGCAAATTTTGCGCTGAATAAGTCCTGAACTGTAAAGATTATTCTCAATCTACTTTTCTCATCAGGATCTCTCAACACTTGAGAAACATGGTGTGTTTTTGTTGGTTGGTTTGTTTTAAAAATGCCTTGAATATTTTTAATATGTTTTTCATCCCTAAAGTATCATAACCATAATATTAAGGGTAAAAAAAATTTCTATTTACTTTCTAACTTCTGGTAAAGATTTTTGCAATGATTGCTCAAAGTTATTTTCACATGGGTATCTTCCACCAGTTGTAATAAATCGTTCCATCTGAGAATCCCAGTGTTTTCAACTTATAACATTATTGTCAGGTCAAGTTAACAAGTAATTCCCCATTTTCATAAAATGACAATGGACAAACTGAAAGCTTTTTCTCACTTTCCTTGTAAGCATTCATATAAAACATTTTCAAACAACAGATATGAGACTTTCAAAACTATTAGCCAGAATTTCCAATAATTGTTAAATAATTTCCAGGTTAGACCTAAAAGAAAAAATCCTCAAAACAACAGACTAATGTGCATTCTCTAAGTCACAAGCTCAGTTAGCCAATTCTTTCTGCTCAGTTAGCCAATTCTTTTGACAAACTGGCAGTCTTGAGATACAGAAGACACAGTGTTTTTTCTGCCAAACATTAGAGCACTGATGGTTAATGTAGTGCCTACAAAATATTCTGGACTACAATTTCCATATTGCTCATTATCAGGTATGTTAGCTCTGGCAAAAAATGAGGGAAAACAGTAGAAAAGGCTAACATATTGAATAAATTGTTAATAAGTTTTTAAAAAATCAGTTCTATTTGCACTGAAACAGGGATATTTTGAGCAATTAAGGCGGGATAGAGACCACCCCTTTGGGGTGGCCTGCACCGCCCCTTTCCCTGATGGATTGGGGCCTGAGCTGCCACAGCAGCTCCCTCAGAGGCCCCGATTTACCGCTTTCCCTGGCCTCGGGGAAGCAGCAAAAGGCCGCTTCCCTGTGGCCTGGAAAGGGGTGTCCTTTGGGCTTCATGCCCCAAGGACACCCCAACAGCAGCGGGGAGAGAGAGAAAGGGGCCAGTTGGCCCCTTTCTCTCTGTATCGCTGGCACGGCTGTTTAAAGCCCACGCCAGCAATACGCGCAGAGGAAGGAGCTCCAAAACAGCGCCCTTCATCTGCACCAAGACGTAACAGCCGCAACATGCCATTTGGATGCGACGCTGCCATTACGTCAAAATGGCGGCACCCATGTAGACAGGGCACCGCCATTTTTACGTACTCAGTACGTACTAGGGTTAGGGAGCATCTAAGAAAGACATTCTTGGGCAACCCTAGCACATACTGAGTACGTGCTTAATGGCCCATGTAAACAGGGCCAAAGTTATAATTAAATTGACATTTTGCTTTATTTATTACAACACTAAAAGCCTTAGAGGTATAAAAGTGAGAAATCACATCCATTATGTTCACCTCATTTTTGGCAGGTGAGATGAACATAATGGATGTGATTTTTCATTTTTATTGTTTATTGTTACTGCTGTTTGGTTTGGAAAGACATATATAGTTGCAGATATTTTTAAAGCCCCATTTGTCATCCATTTTACCATAAAACTATCTCTTTTCATCTCTTGCTTTCCCTTCCTTATTTCTTCATGACCTCATCTGCTTCCTTTACCCTTTTCCTGACAATCACGTAAATGTGAGGAAAAAATCCCAGAATTAAGAGCTTCAAAACCCAGCTTCCTGGGACAGGAGGATCATCTGAATGCAAAGATTTCCCCTCCTTGCCCTGTATACTATTGCTATGAATAACTCAAACCTTGTAATTCTCCAACTCTGAAGAACTAAAAAAATAGTGAGAAAGAGATTTCAAAAATAGTAAGGTGTGTGTCTATGTGTGTGCACATGAACTTTCACGTTGCCTGTTGACTTACAGCGAGAAATACTCAGGGGTGGTTTTGACAGTTACATCCTCTTAAATATAGCCAACAGTGCCTGGTATTTGTTGGTGGTCTCCCATACAAGTACTAAGAACGGACCCTGCTTAGCTTTCCAGATCAGACAAGATCTGGTGCCTTTAGGGTATTTAGGCCCTGTAATCAGTACGTTATAGCTAGAAAAACGCTGATGTACAAATAGCAACTTAATCACTTTTGTTAAAAAAATTAATTTAATTGCAGTGTCCCCCTTAACTGGCAAATTTTAAGTTTAATTCGTAATTGGGCAATTGATTTTAACTGATTTTAATTTGTTAGTTCCCATCATTAGCTGGAGTTTATAGGTGTTGCATGCCAAATCAGATGGAGCACACTGACTTGTCCATGCTTGCTTTAGAGAATGGGAAGGGCTAATAGAGAAGTCAGTTCAGATGGGTATCCCTCAAACACCTGGAAAACAATGCGCCTTCTCTGTACTTATCTTGAACTAAAGTTGTATGTGAACATTTGGCAACAGATATACTTATAAAGGTCCATAACTCAGAGGTAGTCTTCCCTACACTTTATTAACTTTTCCCCAACATAAGTACTGCTTCATCAAAGTTGTTTTCATCTACTTACCTTCACCATTGCAAGATATCATCAGCTATAACCCTCTCTCCACAAAATGAGTCAAATGCCACTTTTGCAAAAATGTGTAGACATTATATGAGCACAAAGCAGGTGACTGGATCAAGTTATGGCCTAAGAGCGCATGATGCAGCCATCTTCCTAGAGCAGTGTACATGGATACAAGAATCCAGGAATCCCCTATGCTATCTTTACATCCATGATGGAAAGAAAATAGGAAAATGATACATTTTTTAAAAAGATAAAAATCCTGGATAAATCATCACGACAATCTCTCTCCCTGCAAAAGCACACATAAAACGACTCTAATTATGTTTGCTGGCATGCATGTGGATCCATTTCTTTGTCATATAAATGCAATGAGCCAATTAAATATTTGTTCTATATGTCTGGCACATCACAGTGTCACAGTAGCACATCAGGGTGATCCTAATAATATTGTATAGCATGGTACTTATTACAATAAATAACAGAAACAACAAACAACATATAGTCAGACCTGTCCAATAATAGGTTAGGGGCAAACAACAGCTTTCCTGGATGCTCCATGGATCGCCACACTAAGCCAATCATCAATATCTCTAACCAGGCACATTCCAGTAGATGGACTTGATCATGGAGTGCTAAATCCACAAATCCTAAAAGAGAAAAGGAAGAAGAGTAAATAGTAACATCAGTTTCTTCATTGTGCTGCTGTGATGGAGTCTAAGAGACTAGGGCCAGGATCCTGAGGAGGCATTGCACTGGTGCTGCTCCTAATTGTACCAGCACTAATACTTTTAAAGAGCTTGCATAAGAAGACATCCAACATGTTATGCACATCGTTTCTGGTCATGCACCAATGCCCAGGCATGATCACAGTTGCCAGTGATTCGCCCCTGGGGGGGCTCCAGGAGGCTTCCAGCCAGATACTAGGACTACTGTGCCTGGTCCTGTCATCTCTGGTGATCCCACAGAAATGTGTGAGTGGAGCTTTTTCCTCCTTTAGCTCTCAGTAGCATCTTGGCCCAGATCAGCTATCATCTTGGTTGGCCATAGATTATATCAGCAAACTAGTTACTCTTTCTCTGTTTAACCTACTTTCAGAGTTGAAAAAAAGAGGCAGTATTATGTGTGCTGTGCCATTAACCCAAATGAAGGGTGGAATTCAAACATGGCAAAAATAATATCAAAATGTTATAAAATAGGAATATTGATTGTATTTAAAATGGTAGCCAGAGTATCGAGAGACTGAATAACAAAGAATCTAAATAAATAATGGTCTTGTATTTTAAAGTTATATAAAGGCTATAATGGCAGTTTGACAAGTTCTTGCTTTTCTGTGGCCTTGAAAGCCAAGAATATACTTTTTTATTTTTAAAAAAATATATTTCATGGTGTAGGACTTTGGCTTTTGTTATTAAACCAAAGCTGGAGTCCTTGGACATCATAAATCACTTGTTGCCTGCCGTTTTGCAACAGGGCCATTTGAGGTCTCCATGAATGCATTTGGGCATGCAAGGAAACACATAGCTTCTAATATATTTATACATAAATCCCAACTTTCTACCACTGAAGGGAGGAAATCAAAATTTAGTTTGCCAGTAATGGACACAGGAAATATTTGAGGTGGAATATAAGAATTTTTGACTGTGACCTAAATAGGATAGGTTCTCCCATATTTCAAAGCAGTGATTTTTCCGAAATGATTCATCACTCTTTTTTGTCATGTAAAATGTTCTTTTTTTGGTTTATTTTATTTATTCGTTTAACTGTGACAATCTAATTATTTGTCAAAACCAAGATAATAGGCATTCAAAGATTTTTTTAAAAAAAATAGAGAAAATAAAAAAGAGAAAGAGAAAGAAGAAATAGTGCAAAAATGATATATAAGACATAATAATTATTTGACACATACCCCATCCTAACTTTAATGGAAAGACAAATTAAAAGAAAATACAGATCCAACTAAATTTGTTGTTGTTGTTATTGTGTCTTCAAGTTGTTTACAGTTTATGGCGACCCTAAGGCAAACTTATCACAGGATTTTCTTGGGCTGAGTGTGTGTGATTCTCCCAAGGACATGCAGTGGGTTACCATGGCTGAGGAGTCTCCAGGGTCATAGTCCAACATTCAAACCACTGTACCACACTGGCCCAGTTATCCTACTAGGATTGCTAAGAACCATAACCATAAATTATTACATTTTTTTATTGTTTAAAAAGTCCACAAATGGTTTTAAATCTTTCAAACAGACTTCAGTTGGCTCTCTCCATACATTCCGCCCCGCACTCTCAGAACTTCTGGGCAGCAACTATTGCGGGTCCCAGGGGCTAGACTAGCCTCCACAACGAGGAGGTCGTATTCCATCATCGCCCCGGCCCTCTGGAATACGCTGCCCATAGAGCTCCGCTCGGCCACCTCCCTGGCCCAGTTTAGGAGGGAGCTAAAAACCTTCCTATTTCGATCAGCATTCCCCGAATTAAGCTCCAGCTAGCCTTCCTCCCCCCTTCGACGGCAATGGTAGCTGGCTGATGGGGTTTTAATTTTAATTTTAATATGGTTGTATTTTAATATATATTGTGGTGTATTTGTATGTGTATTATTAATATGTTGTTCACCGCCCTGATTATTGGAAGGGCGGTATACAAATAAAATTTTTATTTATTTATTATTATTCTTATTCTTTAGAACCCATATTAGTCTGGCCACTTGGGCTAGCTCAGCAATCCATCTTCCCATCACCAGTGCTTCAGTCCATTTTCAAGTTTGAGCAAACAATGTTCTTGTTGTTGTTGTCATGCAATAAAGATGTAATCCAGGTTGACTGTCCAATTCTTTATCCATAATGCCCAGCAGAAATATTTCTGGTGACATTACAAAATCTACCTTTAAATATTTTTTGCATTAGCATATAAATCTTAGACCAATAACTTTTTGCCTACTTACAAGTCCATCATATATGAAAAAGAGAACACTCCTAATTTGGACATTTCCAAAGGTCCAAAACATTATTGGACATTTTTGACAATTTATTTGGGGTTAGGTGCATGTGCATCATCTTATGCAGCTTTTCCTTAAATTACTACACAAAACAAATTTTAAATCTTTAGATATAATTTTTTCCATACATAAATTTGAACTTTATAATATACAGTGTGTCCACACTATGTGCGGGTGCATTATACATGGCTTTCAGCTTACACTGAAGCCGCACAGCAAAATAATGAATGGCATGCACCCCCATGGTGTGTGTGCTCTCCTGCGCCGTGAGCACGAGTCCCATTATATTCAATGGGGCTCGAGCATACGCATTTTTCACCTTACACGGGTAGAAGGGTGTCCAAAACAGATCCCCCACATAAGGTAAGGCCCACTGTAGTTCATCTTCCATCTCTAGTTTCAAAAGTCATTTATACACTTTTTAAATTGTATGTTCATTATCTTTGCACAACTCCAAATAACATTCATTTTTTCCACCCTCTATTTCCACATTTCTTATTTTTGTTAAATCTATAATTAAGTTGCCTATAAGCAAACCTATTAAGATCTTTACTTTCCTTAAGTAGCATCTCTCCTAATTTAAACTTCCAGCTGTCTTGTTCAAAATAAAAAGGATCGCCATAGAACCACCAACTCCAAAGTTTAATCCATTTAGTGTAAAGACATTTTTCCCAAGGTTTGGTGTCCACCCTTTCCCTAGTAACTAATCACACACCATTTTTACTGGTTGAAGTAACTCATCTTCAATTTTCTAACAATAAACTGCAGACAGACCACCTGGACTTGGAACTTTTCCAGTTTTAACCTTTTTAATTGTTTTAATCAGATCTATGGTTGTCACTGGCCTATTCAAATTATGCTTTTCCCCCAGTTATAGTTTATCCAAGCAATCTTGCATATCTGAAATTTTCTCATTGTGCCTTACATATAGTCCTCTGTTGTATTCCTCAATGGATTTTCAAATTTTCAAATTGTCCTTTACATACTGATCTCCCCTCCTGATCTTTATGACATATTTTTTACCCTTTCTTATCTCAACTTATAAAAAAGCTACATCCCAGGTTTATTTGCAAATTCAAAATTCTTTTGTTTCAGATATGAGTTTGACATTCATTTCTTGCACTGTAAACAATGAGAGCTCCTATTGAAGTAACTTAGGCTGGGAAGAGACAAAAGTAACTTAGGCCAGGAGGTGACAGAAGCCACTCACAGTTCCCCAGTTCCCAAGGAGCACCCACTGAATGCTCTGCCAGATAATACAATTGCTTCATGTTTTTGTTGTTTTGTTTTGTGGCTACAGCTCCATATGTATTTGAACATAGAAAATGCCATAGTATTTGTAGTGAAAAGGCAAAACAATTTCACTTCCTGGTGGAGTGTACTGAGCACTGATTTATTCTCCTATAAAGAATAATCCTCTAATACATTTAACAAGTTAATCTGTAATAAGGAGATATAATTTTTGTTTGAAACTATGAAATAAATGTTGGTCTTTGGTGACTGACAGGAGTAGATGGTTGTTGTTGCTGTGTACCTTCAAGTCATTTCTAATTTATGGCATGTACTTGAACATAGAAAAAACTTGAACCTATTGTGGGCTTTTTCTTGACGTGTTTCTTCAAAGGAGGTTTGCCATTGCCTTCCGCTGAGACTGAAAGAGTGTGAGTCACCCAGTGGGTTTCCACAGCCAAGCTGGCAATAGAACCCTGGATTCCACAGTTGCAGTCTAACAGTCAAACCATTATGCCATGTTAGCTCTCTAGGGGTAGATATTGGTAGATAGTATTCTTCTAAATAATTTATCTGTTCCTCTACTGATAATCAGACATAAAGCATAATTTAAACTTTGTATGAATTATGAGATAAACCAGTCAAGAGCATTCCATTCATCCAAGCCTAGTATGACTTTGATGTGATATTATCACCTGAACTTTTTGGCTAATTGGCTGTTAATTGGGAAACTGGCAGGAGATTGCTCAGAACCTGTGTCCGTGCAACTGTTTGCTCAAGATCGGTGTTTTGCAATTGATCATTAGAGGTAAGAACTGTGTGTTCTGATGAAATCTGGGAACTGTATGTTCTCTTTGGAACTGAGAACTATGTGTTCTGCTTGAAACTGGGAATTGATCGTTCATTTCATCTGGAAAGGTAAACTATTCTGTCGGTTATTTGGAGTTGGGAACAATGCAGTTGTGTTGTTTTTAAAAACATGCACATATATCAGTTCTGTTAGGCACATTCCTTCTCCTCTTAGATATTGGTAGATAGTATTTTTGAGATTTATGAAATTCTTACTGTAACACGACTACCTGAGAAATAGAATTCCTTAACATAGGCGGGATACAAACCGCCGCTTTGCGGCGGTCTGCCGCCGCCGCCGGTTAGTCTGCAGGGGAGCCGGAGCCTCCACACGGCACAGCTCCCGTGCAGACAGAAAAAGAAGCTCCAAAATGGAGCTTCTTTTTCAGTCGCGTTTGCGACATAGCGAGGCGCCAGGGGCACACTCGCTACGTCAAAAGGGACGCGACGCGTACGGACGCTCAGCGTCCGATACGCAAAGATGGCGCTGGCCATGTAGAAGGGCCGGCGTCATCTTGTACGGACGGAGTCCGTATTAGGCACAGGGGCGTCTATAAGAGACGCCCCTTTTTTAAAATGGGACGTCCTCCGGACGTCCCAAATGCCGGTGCAAAAAGCACCATAATATATCTGTGGCTGTGCCTGCACAGCAGAAATAATCCAGTTTGACACCACCTTAACTGCCATAGCACAATACTATGGAATTAGAATTGTAGTTTTGCAAGACACAATGGCTGTATCCATACTGCATTTAACCTTCTCTGTCAGACAGCTTTGGTGCCACAATAAACTACAATTCCCAATAAACTACAATTTTGTTGTAGCACCAGAGAGTAGCTCTGATCTGGTGCCACAATTAACTACACTTCCCAGAATCCCATAAGATTGTGCCATGTCAGTTGAGGCAGTGTCAAACTAGATTATTTCTGCAGTGTGCATACTACCTTGGACTTCTCTGTCAGAGGGGCAAAACACACATGCAGAAAAAATCAGTTTCCAGCCACTTCGGAGATGTGCCAATTACACAATGCATGCCTCCAAAGAGGTTGGAAACCATGCCAAGGCTTCCTTTGGACTGGAGCAAAAAGGAGCTAGGATAATATGGCTCCTGGAAGTATCAGTTGGCCCTAGCAGGCACAGCCCACTTTCAGAATGGGCCATGCAGTTGGACCCAATTCCAGCTCAAGCGGATTCAGGCCGCTTTTTTGCACCTGTCTGTTCTGGCCCAGAGAGCTCTGGTGCCACAAGGATACAAATTGTCAACACCTTATTGATAAAAATAAAAATCAGAAAAGTTGAAGGAAATTCTTAGATAAAGAATTTAAAAGAATCAATTTATAACTCAGATAAAAGGCAAGATAAAGAGCTTGAGGACAAGCGTAAATATATGAGTATTACATTTACAGGCATAAAAGCAAACACAGAAAGTAACCATGTTTGGATATCTTTGAGACCGCTTTAACTACCTTGACTCAGTGTTAGTTTGTGGTGATTTTAAACAAACAGTGAACAAATTTAGAATCATCATTAAACAGAAATTACTTTTATATAGGAATTTAAAGGGAATTAAAGGGGAAATGCAAATGTTAACATAAATGTACTACCCATAATCCTGTTCCTGTTTTAAAAAGTTACAGCACAGATTTTGACACTATGGCCGAAAAAAAGGGGGGGGGAGATTCAGCTTCCTGGTATCACATGGAAAGGGATACACCACACAGTAGCATTAACAACAATTCAGAAACTTAAACATATGGGAGATATTGCATGTCCATGGACCTGTGTAGCAGCAAGTTTACTTTATTCAGTAAACAACTGGACACAGTTCAAAATGTTAACTTGCCTGAATATACATTCCTCATCACTCCACAACTAAAATGTTACTTTAAAAACAAAATAAAGTTACAATTCAGAAATGAGATAGACAATATTAACATAACCTAATCGGACCCGACAGTCCTCCTGCTGTGACTATGGCCATGGATATGGAGCCTATGTTTATGCAATCAAGGTTGCTGCAGCAGCTGAATAGGGACAGCTGGCACTGACCACTCATTTCAGCAACCCATTTTGCTGTTCAAGCACTGTTTATTTTGTACCTTACTGAAATGCCAAACTTTTGGCATTCCAATGTTATGGTCGCATTTCATGTTTCGGCTAGCAAGAATATATTCAACTGATCCACAGCTATATAGGGAAAACATCAGATTATATAACAGCAGCCTTTTTCCAGTCATGATTTCCCTTCAGCTCATGTGGTTTCTAAGTTATTTCATAAAATATACAAAAAGGTTTCACTACCCTTCAAATTGCAAGCACCAAGATTGTGGATGATCATTATATAGCCTGTCTATTCAGGAAGAGTTCATTTGGGATAAATAAATGTAAGATCCTTATTTGTACTGTGGCTTTACTTCTACTACTGACTTTGGCCCCCAAATGCAAAGAACTGAGACAAACACACAGACAGATGAATCACAAGCACAGCAAGAACTTTATTATTTCTGCTGCAACATTTCCCACTACAAAGTGACAAGCCACTCTTCAGTCTCAAAAAAACAGCTTGATTTTAAGGCAGTGGAAATCAACATACAAAAATAAGATATGTTTTATACTGAATTTCTGATACACTGGATATGACAAAGGAGATAATAATTCTTAGTAGGTATTATGATGACCAAGAAGACTTCCCCCCCCCCAGGTGTCATGGTGAAAAGAGTGAAAGGATATATTTTCAATCAGTAATACTTCCTAAACACTCAGAAAAGGCTTTCAAAAATGACTAAGAAAAGCCTAAATGACTGCAATAAAAGTCAAGGAAAGGGAAGGTTTTTTTTTTGGCTATATCTTCTGTCTTCTGAGTAATTCAGTTTTGTAGGGAGTGAGCTTAAGCCAGCTGTTGGTTGTTTGAGAGATAAAAGTGCTGCTGACAGTTTTACTACATGTGTATTATTTTTTTTGAATAGCGCTAGCAGAGAAAATTAGAAATATAACTTGATGGTATCAACAAATGCAAAGGATTTCATTCCATTCTATTTTTTCTCCTGTTATAGAGAGAAAAAGAACATACATGTTTATAAGTTGCTGTTTTTGCTACAAAAGAAAAGCAAACATTCTTTGAGATTGGATGTTGCACCTGCCTAAAGAATAAAGAAAGGCTTAATTCTTAACCAGAATTCTAAGGAAGCAGACAATTAAAGGGGGAGAAATCCCCAAAACTACAGATAACTGGCACCCAACATCAGGGACTTGGAAATGTAAATCCTTCACTATCCCATCCTTGCACAAACAAATGATTACGGTAGTTTTTTCCATGCTGCAGGATAAAATATATTCTTCTATCCCATTCTCTCCATAGACAGTGTCCCAAAGTATTACTGAAGAATTATTCAATGGAGAACGTGGGGACAGGGGGGTATGTAAGCAATTAGCATATTAAAATACCAAACAATAACATTTTATAATAACATAGCATAGAATCATAGAGCTGGAAGAGACCGCAGGAAATCTCAATCAAAGCATCCCTGATAGATGTCCATCCAGCCTCTGTTTAAAGACCTCCATGGAAGGAGACTCCACTACACTCCGAGGGAGTTTGTTCCACTGTCAAACAGCCCTTACTGTCAGGAAGTTCCTCCTAATGTTGAGGTGGAATCTTTTTTTCCTGTAGCTTGCAGCCAATGCTCCGGGTCCTAGTCTCTGGAGCAGCAGAAAACAAGCTTGCTCCCTCCTCAAAATGACATCCCTTCAAGTATTTAAACAGGGCTGTCATATCACTTCTTAACCTTTTCTTCTCCAGGCTAAACATCCCCAGCTCCCTATGTTGTTCCTCATAGAGCATGGTTTCCAGACCCTTCACCATTTTAGTCACCCTCCTTTGGACACTCTCCAATTTCTCCACATCCTTTTTGAATTGTGATGCCCAGAACTGGACACAATATTCCAGGTGGGGCCTGACCAAAGCAGAATAGAGTAGCACTATTACTTCCCTTGATCTAGACACTATACTTCTATTGATGTGGCCTACAATTGCAGAAGGAGGGAACATAGTTTTATTGTGAATAGTTTTTCTCCTATGCAGAAAACCTATTTTTGTGTGTGCAGAAAACAAGGTTTTGTATTTAAAAAGCCACATGCATTCTCTGTAAAATAATTCCTCCACAGCACTTCATGATATCAAATACCAGAAGAAAACCAGGCCCAGTCCTCACTGGTCCATTAGTCATTCTGATGGGGTTTGCCAACTGTTGGTACACCCATTTTTCAACCTGGAAATAATTAATTCCTAATAAGGAAGATTGTAGATAAGGGCCTTGTGGTATATCTCTGAGGGACTAGATCATGAAGGAGTTCTGACTCTCAATATTTTAAATAATAGCAAAGACTAAAAAGCTCGTCTTCCTCAAACTACATTGCTGAAAAAGATTGTTTGGAATGAAACTAGAACTGGAGCTTGGGCAGTAAGGACACGGGGTAACCCCTCCCTTATATCTTAGAGTGTGTCTGCTCCCTGAACTATTATTCCCACCTACAAGAAGATACAACTTAGTACAGCCATACTGTTGCACTTCCCTTGTAGGATAGAGGACTTGTCTATGTGGGCCAGATTAATCAGTTTCCCCCCATTCTTGCCTTGTCTAAGCTCTGGCCTTTCTCCGCTCTGCTCAGAGAAGGGGATTCCAATGATGTTATTCCAGTGACAAGGAAGGATTTGAATAAGATATCTGTGCTTGTTGATATATTTCCTGGTTTAAAAACATGCAAAGTTTTTACAGTACTCATTATTAACATGGTTGCCATTTTCTTTCCTTTGCCTTTACATCCTTTTTGGCACGTGCATGTTTTCTTAGCCTTGCCTGTGCCACTCCCACATGTCACACAGTCACCATTTACCACAGTTCCCTCCTCATCCATCCAGCCTTTAGGCTAAGCAAAAAGTTTATGCCTGCTGGAATTTTGTAAATTCTTTGCCATTGTTTTCCTTTGCTTTGTCCTTTACATCTTTTGTTACATGTCCCTATGTTTTACCCTCAGCTTATCCATGAGTTATACAAAAATCCATAATTTTGGCCCCAAAACCTGCCATGAACTTATACATGAGGTCGACTTCTAGACAAATATATACAGTAAATCATTTTAGGATTAACCTCACTGAATTTGGCTTGTGCAGCCCTCCTGATATTGTTGAACTGCAACTCCCAGCATTCATCACCATTGGCTACACTGGTTAGAGTTTCTGGGAGTTGTAGTTCCACATATTTCTGCAGGGCTGTTATGAGTCCTATCCCTTGAATAAGTACTTGACCAGACTTGAGCCACTGCACAAAATATCACACCAGCTCTTTCCTCTGATCTACCAACAAGTGAAGCTCAGTACTTTCACTGAAAGGGAAGAATCAAACACAACCCAGCTACAGCAGTTACGTAAGATGAGGAGCAGATACTACTTCTAAGTGACCAGAAGTTAAACATTATTATCAGTTTTAAGTGTACTGGTCTGTTGAGGTACAGCCTATATTACATAAAATAAATTGATATAATAGACTTCATTATTTTAGTCATTTGCTTCAAAATGTTTCTTTCTGTGTAAATGCCCCTCTCCTCAAAAAGGGAGCCATAATTTATACATTTATCCCTTTAAGCCTAATTAGCTTGTAGCATGCATTAGAGGAGATGTGATCAGAGAATCTAACATCTGGTGTTAATTATTTTAAAAGGTCATTTTACATTTGCTATTGCAGACTATACTGTATACAAGTCAGGGGAAAAACCTTTTAAAGGGAAATTGCAGTTAATATTTACAATTATAATTATAGACACAGCCATAAAAACTCTCAGCATTGCTTTCTGACTTTTATTTTAATGACCATATCTAGTGTTTTATCTAAACTGGTCAAAATTGTGCCTTCGGTAGATATTCCATTTGTACAGTGAATATATTTAACAAGACTATTTTTTTTTAAAGTGGGTTCTTTTTATACGTTTTGGAATAACTTCAAATGATTAAATAGTTTCTTTGGTTAATCAAGGAGCAAGCATCAGTCAGAACAGGGATATAAATGGAATTAAATGTATTCTCCAGTTGCTTCAAATTATTTTTAATTGTACAATTATTTTTTTAAAAAAAATAACAGAAGTAATAAGGACATTGTTTTAATTGTTTCAGCAGTGGCAGGAAAGGGTATAAGAGCACATTGTTGCAAATCTATAGGAAGGTAAGTATGCAAACAATGGCCTGTTACAAATGGGCACCCTAGTACGCGACGAGCGCGTACTAGGGTTAGAAAGGGGCGTCACTTCTTGACGCCCCTAACCCTAGTACGGACCCTGTCCAGACGAAATGGCAGCGCCCTATACATACGAGGCAGTGCAGTTGTGACATTGTCGCGCTGCACGAGGGCGCCTAGAGCACCCTTTCTGTGCCGCAAGAAGGAGCTCCGAAACGGTTTGCGTCGCTGGCACAGCCTTTAGACGTCCTCCCCGCCGCCGTCGGGTGTCCTTGGGGCATGAAGCCCCAAGGACACCCCTTTCCAGGCCACTACTCCACAGCCTGGAAAGCAGCGGATCGGGGCCCCAGAGGCTGCCGTTCTGGCAGCTGAGGCCCCAATACAGCGGGGAAAGGGCCGGTTACAGGCCACCCCAAACGGGCGGTCTGTAACCCGCCACTGCTAGCTAAATACATCCTAAGGTTTTCAGAGTTCTCGTGTATGAATATGAATTTGAATTCCATGGTACTCAATATGTTTGTGGGGGTGCTGTTTGTATCTTAAATGATAAATTAAAGTAGTTCTGTAAATCTGTAGCATGTGAAAGAAAAAGAAGGATGTCCTTGTTGTAATGAAGTTGTGGATGAGTTTAAATCCAAAGCATGATATCTATTTGCTCCTTGAATGAAGAAATCACATTTGAAAATAGATAGAATTTCCTGAGCCATTGCCACTGTACTGCAGGAGCTTCTATTACTAAGCATCAGTAAGGCCCTGTGCAGAACAGCACTTTGAGCCAGCCTAGGCGCGGAGTTGGGGCATACTGTCTACGTGATGCACGCCCCAGCTCCACCCCAGGGCACCATGGCACCATGTGCTGCATCACACAGTGAGCAGTTTCACAACGCTCATCTGGTGCTGCATCCGCATGACACAGCACGGAAGGAATGACGTATAGCTGCAGCACTGTGGCTATCACACCCTTTCCAGGACACAAAAAGAAGCCACTTTTTGTAGCTCCTTTTCGTGCCCTGGAAAGACCAGATTGGGGCTGTGGCGTGCAGTTGCCAGGGCCACGATCTGGCTGTTTGCACAGCCCCTAAGACTCAAAGGAAGGGTTGTAGGGCATGATGTTGCCAAGCAAAAGGAAAGGATTACAGAAGTCAGAGTAAGCAGAAAATAAGTAGATGGGTGATCAAAAGCAGACTATCAGGTACTGTGCGGAAATGAAGTAAATGAGCTAGGGATGAGGGGATACTACATTTTGCCCAATGCTTTTCAATGCTCAAGAGTAACTGTTTTGTGCTATAATTGGCAATAGATATTATGCAACAGACAGACATTTTGAACTACAAATGGGTCTGAATATGATCCATAAGTAAGCAATATATGAGAGTGTGTCGACAATATTTTTCATATGTTTTGGTGCCACAGTTCTGTTCCTCTGAGAAGTTCTTGTTGGGCAGTGATTATCCAAGAGTTTCTGCTGTTATTCAGGAAATTTATATTTGTTTTAATGCAGTGTCTATGAGCCCAGCAACAGCCTCACTTGATAGGAATATGATTCTATCTGAGCCAGCTCATTGATGGAGTTGATATTGAATTTTGGGCAGATGAAAATGAGACAATGTACATTTCATTCTTAATTTCACTGCCATTTCTTATAGATTTCATCTCTTTTGTAGATTCTCTAAACATCCTACCATTTGCCAATATATTTTGAGTGGCAACACTTGCATAGTTGGTTGGATACAAATATAATTTTAGTATATTATACAAAGGTGCCTCTATTCTTAACCCACTATCATTTTCATGTTTCTGTGTTAATCATTATGAATACTGAGTTTCAGAGCATCTCAGTTTCCTATGTTGTTTTTCTCAAGTGGGCGTTTAGTTTGACTACAAGAGTGTTCAGGTGCTTCTTCAAAGTACACAATGTTTTTATCTCATAATTAAGTGATACAATTACTAGACAGCAAGGCTTCATGCAGGTCCTGTGAGAGAGACACTGCAAACTGTGAAGTGTTTATTTTGGTAACTGTTAATATAATAATCTTTGAACAAAAGCTTTCATCCAAGTCAGTCTAGCAACAATAAAGGACTTGAGCTACTAAACTCCTTCTGGCTGAAGAAACTAAGGCATAGTTTCTCCTTCTATATAATAATTCAGTGCAACATATGGAATAGAAGAATTGTAATGGCTATGCTAGCATTAATGGGAACATTTTTACACAGAACTTTTCCTGCTACACAGTTATAGCATTTTGAGCCTTCTCTGCTTGCCATGGTTCTGTCCTATGGAATCCTGGGATGTGAAGTTTCATGAGGTATTAAGACATCTCCCCCAGAAGATTAAATAACCATGAGGAATTGTTTAATGTGAAAAAAAGAAAATAGTATGAGGGGTATTAATAAATAGTATATGAGTGTACATTCTGAGAAAAGCAGGACATCAGTATTTCAATTAAAAGGTGCTCAAGCAGGAGAAATGTAAGGCAGTTTACAGACCGCCCCTTTGGGGCGGCCTGTAACCGCCCCTTTCCCTGACAGATCGGGGCCTCAGCTGCCACAGCGGCAGCCCTGAGCCCCCGATCCGCGGCTTTTCCAGGCCATGGGAAGTGGCAAAAGGCCGCTTCCCAGTGGCCTGGAAAGGGGGTGTCCTTAGAGCTTCATGCCCCAAGGACACTCAACAGCGGCGGGGAATGGAGAAAGGGGCTGCTCGGCCCCTTTCTCCTTTGTGTCGCTGGCGGTTGTGCCAGCGACACAAGCCCAGGAAGGAGCTCCGTTTTGGAGCTCCTTCCAGCACCACGGGAAGGGTGCCACAGGTGCCCTTCTGCGGCATCAGGACATCACATCCACGCCACTGTGTTTGGAGGCGGTGCAGCCGTGACGTCCTAATGGCGGTGCCCATATAGAATGGACGCCGCCCTTTTGTACGTACCCTGTATTTACTAGGGTTGGGGGCATCTGAAAGAGACGCCCCCAGGCAACCCTAGTATGTACAGGGTATGTACTAAAAGGCCCATCTGTAAAAGGCCTAACAAAAGCAGTCAGTGGATACAACAAAGGCTTCATTTCGCATTGCAGAAATCATGCAGTTTGACTCTACTTTAACCCATGACCCAATGCTATGGAATCCTGGGATTTGTTGCAGCACCAGACTTCTCTGATGGTTAAGGTTAAATATCTATCAAAACTACAAACCCCAGAATTCCATAGCATTGATCAATGGCAATTAAAAGGCTGTGAAACTGCATTAATTCTGTAGTGCACATGCAATCAAAGACCTACCAAATACTATCAATAGGACTTCATGGAAAACCCTCCAACATTACCATAATCCATGTTTGTTTATGTTTATGAACCACAAAGGCAGAAGATGAAGAAATCAAAATATTTTTTGCAGGTGTCCAGGAAGAAACTGGTCAGAGTCCAAAACAAGACATTTCAAGAATCATAGAGGACTGTAGGAAAGTAGGAAACAGACATTATAGGAGAATTTGACCTAGTATGAAGAAATGAAACAGGACAGCAACTTATTGAATTTTGTGGAGCTAATGTTTTGCTTGTTGCAAACACACTCTTTCAGGCAACCAAACAGGTAACTATGTCATGAAGGGAATTTTCCATGCTGTCAAGAAAGAAAGAAAGAAAGACCAGTGGCAGCTAGTGCTTCCTCTGTCAACATGGCTGTGAATTTAGTCTAGGCTGCAGTCTGAACTATCGAGGAATTATCCACACATCTGAAGCTGATTCTGCAAATATAATCAAAACCTTCAATAGTTCCTTTAGAGTAAAACATGCAGTGGATTCATTGCTACACTGACCTGGGAGCCAACCAGATGCCCAACATAGAAATCAAACAGACTACATAATTGGAACTAGAGGTAGAGAAGTTCCATGCTGTCCAGAAAAAACAAAACAAGACTAGGAGTGGATTGTGGCACAACCCCTGAACTGCTAGTCTCAAAAAATTTAGAGTACAGCTAAAGAAGAACACTTAATCAATCACAGTGCCAAAATAGAATTTAAAGAAAATGTGACAGAACCACACAGTCCTATTTGGCAATATATATGTACAAGATTATCCCTTTCACCTCAAATTGAATTATTATTTGTTTTCATGATATTGGATTTCCTCCTGCAAATCTGAAAAGGGCTTCTACCTGTTTCTACGTTTTGTCCAGTATGGCTCCATGCTAAGATTCTGTGAGATATATTAAAGGAACGCTTCATTTAAAATTGATGAGTATTCAATGAAAATAAAGTAAACCCAATGCAACTTACATTAGGTATCTAAAAATTTGATTCCCCATTTAAATGAGCACCATTAGTTTGAGAAAAGCAATACTGGGTGAATTACAAAGACATGCTAGTGAAGGCTTCCCCCACCCTTCTCCATTTTAAATAATGATTGCTGCAGCTATCATGTACTGTATGAGGCATAGCAAAGTATTAAACAAACACAGGAAAGGATTCCTTCATCAAGTCTAAGAAAAATCATCTTTCAAATCTAAAATGAGTTTGAATATAACATTGCTTCATCTACAAATAGAAGATATGGAGAACATATCGTGCTGTACCAAACAAATGAAGTCTACATTCAGAGTTCATGGTCTGAACATCTTTCTAAGTAATTATAAAATAGAATTAGTCTTTGGCAGGAGCACCTGCAACCATTTTGACATCCCCATATAGCTCAGTTAGAAGCATTCCATCAACTTGTCCATGAAAAATAAATAAATAGGTAGTTACACAGAGACATAGATGCAGATGTCCTTCATTCCATTTCTCCATGCCAGAACTATTTTCATTTCCTTGCCTTTCTCAGTGAAAGCAGAATTCATTTAAGTTTATTTGGTCCAGTAAAACACCAGGCTATGAGGACATGTTTTAAATATAGACAGCAGTATATAGAAAATTGTGTTTTTCAAGAGAATGTCGATGAAATCTTTATTAAAATATCAAATCTTTCTCCTTCATAGAGTATTGTTTTAGCACAAAATAATTTAAGTGCAAATATTCATGAGTACATTGTTCAGGGAGGGATTCTGTTATGGCCCAGTGGGGTCTGTTCTGCCCCATATCCTGCTCCCGGGATATGTACAGAAGAGAGGAGAAGAGAAGAGAAATGGGGAGCAAAATAAAGTACAGTAATTTCACTTAACAACAGCAAATGTTAGAATACTGAAACTGTTGCCTGGAAGTATTAAAACCTGAGAACACAGAATATTATAATATGGGGCAATCCTGAAGCTGGAATGCAACTGTCCATTTATATACTTTTTCATTTCTGAAGAATTATAACCAGTTAAAGAGCAGAAATTTCCCCCAAAACACACTATCCATTTGACAAGCCTGAGCAGTTTCTACTGAGAACTGAACCTTTGTCCGTCATGAAAATACACTAAAAGAAAATATTCATGTCAAACTAAATGCCCAGATCTCTCAAAGAACTCCTGACAGATGAAATGATCACTGAATTGTGTGAGTTAAATAGTTCCTTCTTAAAGAAAAGAAGGCAAGTCTTCAGATTCATCAGTTCTTTAACCCCTCCCCTTTGAATAATGAAACAAACAAGAGGTGTGTAAGCTACGAAAGTAATTATCCCCACTTTTGTCTTGAAATTACATAAGACTTCTCTGCATTGTAAGTCTAGAGCATACAAACTATTGAGAGAGAGGCGGTGAGGATGTTGCACCTTTAAATAGGAATTCCAGCTCCCTCCCCCATTACATTTTCCCTTCAGTCATCCAAATTTCTAGCATTGCAGTAAATTAAAATCTGCCGTTACATTTCTGCAACTGGGGAAATATAGGATATTAGCACATGAAACTCATTCTCACCATGATAACTGTAATGAAAGGAACCAGAAGCATACCAGTTTGGGAACAGTGCTTATCGTAGATTCTTCAATCACAAGACTGGGCCTGTTGCTGCTATCTATGATCCAGCTATCTAGGATCCATCACTCTCATCCCCAGACTCTCAGCCAAAATAAAGCTGCTTCGAGTCACAGTGGAGGTATGGTGTTTGAATGATGCATGCGTCCTAAGAATCCAGAAGTCGCACCAAAGCCACGCTCCAGCCCTAAGGACTGGAGTGCAGCTTTGGTGTGGCTTCTAGACTCTTAGGACGCATGCATCATTCAAACACCATACCTCCACTGTGACTCGAAGCAGCTTTATTTTGGCTGTCTGTAACAGGCCTCTGTCTCCCTGCCCTTTCTTCCCTCTTTTGAAACACAGTTTTTTGAAATATGGCAATGTGATGTAGTGGGAGGAAGAAGAGAAGAGAATGTGCAAAAGGGAGAAAAACAGCCTGCTCAGGACTAGCAAGAGCGAGAGGGAGAATAGGAGACTGAGACCATGTGACTACCTAAGATCTCGAATGACCTTTTACAGGCCAAGGCTAATGGCCTTTACTCTGTTCTCATTTTTCTCGATTTCTCTGCAGCCTTTGACACTGTTGATCACTGTCTCCTAATTGACATACTCTCTGACCTTGGGTTCTCAGACTCTGTTCTTGACTGGTTTAGATCTTACTTGTCTAGCAGATCTTTTGCAGAAGTTGCAGGGGGTCAGACTTCTTCTCCTGTTCCCTTATCTGTTGGAGTTCCACAGGGCTCTGTTCTGGGTCCCCTTCTGTTTTCTCTCTACACACTGTTCTTAGGAAAACTCATCAGCTCCTTTGGTTTTTCCTACCATCTGTACGCTGATGACACCCAGCTGTATCTTTCTGCCCCTGACCTTTCTCCAAGGCTTGAACAGCAAGTCTCGTCTTGCCTCACAGCTGTCTCGCAGTGGATGCGCCATCGGCATTTGAAGATCAACATGTCCAAGACGGAGCTTCTTGTCTTTCCCCCTAAGCCCACCCTTCAACTCTCCTTTTCTGTCTCTGTGGACAACATTTCTATTCAACCAGTCCAGCAAGCCCGCAGTCTTGGTTTCATCTTTGATTCTTCTCTGTCGTGTATCCCTCAGATCCAGACCACAGCCAAGGCTTGTAGATTCTTTTTGTACAATATTGCCAAAATCCGACCATATC
This sequence comes from Sceloporus undulatus, assembly GCF_019175285.1. Classification (NCBI taxonomy): domain Eukaryota; kingdom Metazoa; phylum Chordata; class Lepidosauria; order Squamata; family Phrynosomatidae; genus Sceloporus; species Sceloporus undulatus. The sequence continues at coordinate 84,550,313 of NC_056522.1, forward strand.
TCTCCGCCTCTACTGCCAAGATGATCTCACGACTGGATTACTGTAACGTCCTCCTGGCTGGGCTTCCTCTTTCTCACCTCCATCCTTTAATCTCTGTCCAGCATTCAGCTGCACGCATTATCACTTCCACCCACCGCTCTGACCACATCTCTCCTGTGTTGGCATCCCTTCACTGGCTCCCTCTCCCTTTCCGCATTCAGTATAAGCTCCTGCTGTCGACATTCAAAGCCCTCCATGGACTGGCCCCTCCTTACTTATCAGACCTTCTTTCTCCTCACCTTCCCACCAGGGCCCTCCGTTCTGGTAGTCAAGGGTTCCTGTCCCAGCCCAGGATTTCCTCTGCCCCAGCCCGGATTTGCCCCTTTTCACTTGCTGCCCCTCACTCCTGGAACCTTCTTCTTCCACAAGCAAGAGCCATCACTTCTTTAACCAGCTTCAAAACGGAGTTGAAAACCATCCTGTTCCGAGAAGCCTTCCCAGGCATTGCATAATTGTCGCTTACTATCTGATGTTCTTTTGGTGCCTGTTTATCGAACAATTTCCTGTATTGCTATGTATTGTATATGTATTATCCTACTTGAGAGTATATATTTTCCCTGGATGAAGATTAACTTTCCATTTTGAAGCCAAGCCCTCCCTCCAGTCCATCTGCCTTGGTCCAGGCCTCAGAGGTAGAGAGGAACTGCTGGACCTCTTACCCTCTCCCTCCACCACTCCCTTCTCCTTCTGTGTCATGTCTTTTTTAGATTGTAAGCCTGAGGGCAGGGAACCATCTAACTAAAAAGATTGCATGTACAGCGCTGTGTAAATTTACAGCGTTTCATAAATAAAGGTTAATAATAATAATAATAATAATAATAATAATAATAATAATAATAATAATAACTACCCAGTCCTGGAACTACCGCTAGAAACGTATTACATGGGAGGGCTAATGCTATAGCAGCCTGATTGGCACCTTTTTATGCCTGACAATAAAAAGGTGTGCCACAGCCATGGGTGGATTACAGACCAGCTACAGGTCAGTCACAATGCCATCTAAAAAGATTCCACCATAGAACAGTACAATCCTAATTTCTATTTCACTTTTGGAGCCTCGTGCAATATCACCGTAGTTCAGGCATGCAAAAAAAAAGGGACTGACAAAGTTACTAAGGAAATGTGACACAACAAATAGAAGAATTCTAACCTGTGAATAATTTTCAGTGTCTCCCTTTCTGCAATGCTAGAAATTTGGGGACTAAATAGAAATTTCATTTTGTGGGGTACAATTTTTACTGGGAGGGGAGAGAGAAATGCTGTCATCTCCACATAGATAACCCTGTGTATCTTTATACATTCTTCTCTGCTGAGCTGATTTTTTCTGTACCAAGCAGAAGCCATTTTTGGAAGATGGCCATGTGCACAACAGTAACCATCTTTTGTAATCCCAGGCAGAGAAGAAATAAAGGACATTCACTGACACCCGGGTGGGCCTTTTATCAGCTTGGTATTCTACAGGTTATGCAAGACTGATGTACAATAAAAACTTTAGGAAAGTCTTTCTCTTCACATTTTATGAGCAATTCATAATACAATCTGTACTATCTACTGTATTATCTGCTCCCAAAGTCATAGCCCAAAGCTCAAACCACTGCACCATGCTGACTCTCAATATATCATTAAGACAGTGATATTCAGGTATTCAGTCTAGGAGTGAGCTTCAGGCAGCAATTCCCAGGAATTTTTTTTCATAGTTCTACCTAAAAATGTCTGGGATTGAATCTTTGCTTGTATGTATGCAAAACATTTGTTATTCCACTGAGCAATGAACTATCCCTGAAATATTATGTGAGGTTGTTATAGTTGTATGGGAGTGAGCTCATAGTGATGAAGTGCAGTTCTCTGAAGCACCTACATCACAACACCTAAAGGCACCTTCTCACTAGCCTGACACACAGTGCTGCTTCTTTATTTAGTTAAGTGGTTTATCTGATTTATAGCCCACAATTGGGAATCAAAGCACTTTACAACAAGGTTAAGACAGATACATATAACAGCAAACAAAACAATTTTAATATTAAAACAAGAAAAATAATTAGTAGTAAAACACTGCTGAATTATAGCACCAATCTATTAAAAGCTCCTTTCTGGGAAGTCAATCAATTGTTGGAACATTATTTGAATGAAAACATCTTTCTCTGCTTGCAAGGCAGAAGAGGTGGCACAACCTAACCTTCCTTGGAAAAGAGTTCCATAAGCTGGAACTAAGAAAGCTCTCTCTTGTGTTCCTACTAGATGTGTCTGTAAGACTAACAGAGAGATTACAGTACCAAGGTAGGCATTTATGCATCAATGAAGTACTTCAGATAGTCTGGAGTCAATCTGTATAGAACCTTGTAGGTCATTATGTGCCTGGAAACAGACCAGTAGGTAGTGAAGATACTATGACAAAGAAGTTATGAGATCTGTTTTGAATTTTATTTTTTATTTGGGGGAATAATATCCCACCTTTCATCCAAAATGGAATTCAAGGCAGGTTGTTTTAAGCTCCAGTGAACAGTTTAGCCCTTTAGATCAGCTGAAGTTTTAAAATGCTTTTCAAAGGCACAAATATACAGAATGCTGCTGTGGCTTAAATGTATAGCACATTCTATTCTGCTATAGATTCATATTTGTATATCATAAGACTACAGACTGTATGCACACTGCATTACCCTGGAACTCCTAAAACTCAAAAGGACCTTGCACAGTGCAAGATTAGGGGCTCAGAAAGAATGGGAAAGCCCTCTCCAATTCTTGCCAACACTCCATAAAAATAGCTGTTCAATGGCAAGGCTGGATCAAAACATAGGGGAAATACCAACAAAATACACAGTGTTCTGACAAATGAACTAGAATTTTTCTATTTAGTCTAATGGGCTGTTGTGGGATATAAGAAATTTAAAATGAAGGCTACAAACTCCTAAATCTAAACAATGGTAAGACTGCATCCTGCTATTTTTAAGGATCTTTGGCTAACTAAAAGAGAGAAATTCTTTCAGATAATTAGCTTTTTTGATGACCCATTCAAATATCCTGATTTAACCATAAAGTTCTGTATGTAATTCCTTATTTCTTTCACCCAAAGAAATGTTTCCTTAATTTAAAAGCAGCAAATGTCTCTCATACTTTCATTACAGTGCCTTCTGCCCAATCATCTAATGGTTTCTCTCTTTAATGAGGCACATTTTCCCCCATGACCATGCAGGAAATGAAGGACTAACTAACATGTCAACAAGACATGGCTCAAAGTGGACATGGCATTCAATATTTATTTTCCTCTGATATAGTACACTAGTTCCTCTTCTTCTTCTTCCTGTCTCACTTATAAATATTTAGGGAAAACTCCTGACCTCACACAATCACATTGCCTATCTCTCAACCACTCTTCCTGTACCAATATGTACTGCAGAGTCTCAGCAAAGAAATACAGAGCTTGAAAAGGTGATTTCTGGGACTATAGCTCTCAGAAGCCCAAGCCAACATGTTTACTATCAATGCTAACTATGTCAAAGTTCTTTTTACTAGGATGTGAAAAAAAATGCACAATAGGCAACATTTTTTTCATACTACTGCTTGGGCTTTAATATCTCCATTCAAACCAAAGAAGAACTTCCTTATAATTAATAAAGCACCTCAAATTAACTTTTTGCCATATTAAATGAAGCCTCCTCTCTATCCCTTATTCCCTCCTATTCCACATTGGTCCCTCAACTGCCCCTCTGTAGTTGGCACAACCTCATCTGAAAAACTGTAATGAACCCTTGTAGTTCACATCTTTCACCAAACCATTTTGACAGTCTCCTGAAGAAGCTGGTTGTAGAACCTAATGCTCTACAGTGTACCCTCGCCTTAAGCAGGGGATCCGTTCTGGAGCCCCCCCACATAAGGCAAATTCTGTAAATGATTAAGCCCCATTCATTTGAATGGGACATGCCGCCATGGTGCATGGTGTGGCGCGCACCCCATTCAAGCTTTCATGCATTCTTAAAGGTACAGATGAAAAAAAAGTTGTTATGAATTACTCAGAAGAGCATAATGGGAAAGAATGCATAAGAGAACTGCATGTACTCCCTTGAAATTATTTATCCTATAAGTGGACAAACAAATTGTGGAAACTACTTCACTGATTTTTTCTAGTGGAAGTAGAAATTCTTGAACAGTTTCAGTTGGGTACAATTCCCCATTAGCGATGGAAGTAGTATGGCTTCCTTCCCTCCCCCAAGGCTCTTCCCATACAGGGTGACCAGACATCAAGACATCATATTGGAAAAGTTCTCAGTCACTGCAAGAGTTATGTCACACCCCAGGTCTGAGGAGGAAAAAACCACAATTCTGTTGAGTTTTCTTTTTCTCTGCGTTAGGGACCAAAAATAAATTGTTGCTGTTCTGCAAAACACAATGGCTGTCATGCAAAAATGAAATTTTGCAAAAAATATTTTTCATACACAAAAAAACTCATTCCAAAATTTCTACATAAACATCTAAGGCAAAAAAAAAACTTTTAAAAATGTGTTAAAAATATCTCAAAATGTTGCCAGTGGGAGAAGTTTTAAAATATTTTCTTGCCATGTGCAACTACAGTGTACCCGTGTCATATGCGGGCGCCCCTTATGTGGCTTCCATCCGCGTGACAGAAATAACAATGGTGTGTGTGCCTTCAGCACACACACCACGCTGCATGACATGCACAAGCCCCATTATTTTCAATGGGGCTCAAGCACAGGTGCTACTTGCCTTATGCGGGGGGGCTCTGGAACGGATCCCTGCATAAGGCAAGGGCACACTGTACAAAATCAGCAAGGATTTAAACCCTTACAGACAACTACTATTATGTTCTACATTGCCCCAGACCAACTCTGGAGGAGAAAGGATGGCTGTTACCACAAAACATGTGGGGAATAGTCTAAAAAATCTTTAAAATTCGTTAAAAGTATCCTCCTTTTTATTGGAGGGATAAGAGAGTCAGAAACACATCTTCCAAGAAAATGTCCATCCAACTCTAGCAGAAGGACAGGTCTCTGAAAATCAAAGGGGTTGTAGGAGTTTGTTCCACCTTTCTACAAATGGTAAAAAGAATCTGCTTCCTTGAGCAGGCTGCATATTTATCAGGTAATTTATACAGATGTGAGCTGAAACAGCTTACTTGGGCAAGTTAGTCATTGACTCAGTGTTTTATAACTCCAGTGTGTACAACTGAAAGATGTTGACAGAAAGTAGTAATTCTGCTTGTACTCTCATCTTTTATTTCAGCCAGAAGTACATTCCTTGTATTTGTACAAAAATAAATACTTCTCAGGTACATTGTCTCTCTCGGTGGCGAAATGTTTCTCTCACTATGATCTTGTTAACTACATCAACAGTTCCACTTTCATTTGCCTATCAATATTAATGGACTCTGACCATATCTATTTCCAATTCATCTCTTTTCCAATTTCCCCACCCTCTGAGTGGCCTTACCTCTCACTATCGTAGCTCTTAACCCAGACACAACTCAGACTCACTGGAGTTTATTAGCATTCAGTGGCAGACTTTAACATGAGCTTTGGGAAATCACACAAATCAGTTTCATAACAAACAGCAAAGTTAAGGCTAACTGGATTTATAAGTCAATACTGCAGTCTCTGAAGTTTTATGAGAAAGAAAAACAGAACACGTGTTGTTTCCCCAGAGCACCAAATATTTCCATTTACTATTTTCTTTGAAAGAGAAATTGTATATTAAAACGTGATGGAAATTTCAAAGGTTGCAAAGTTACCTTTTAAAAGGAAAATTATTTTAAGTACTTTTTTATTTAAAAAAAGGAACTCATTACCTTGCTCATGCACAGCATAGCAAAATTATAGCATCAGACAATATTTTGCAAAATGAATATTATGATGCCCTCATTCCTTCCCCCTGCCTGAAATAGCATATTAATGTTGTTATTTGTAACACATTACTTTCAGCCTCTAAGGATTATTAAGGTAGCCACTAAGTATTTGCTTACTTTAAGAAAATATAAAGCTGCACTGCCAGATCATTCATCCAACTGATGAATTCTTCTCATTACACACAGCCAAATCTGTGGAAATCATAAGAAGGGCATATAGTTTTCTCTGTCTTTCCACGCATTCTTGTAACTTAAGGAATGTAAGTTACCAGTCTTTGATCCTTTAAACTAGGGAAGTAAATCTTTATAAAGTTCATTCTTGTAGGAAAGAAAATAATTTTCACATTTTTCTCATTGCTATGAGAAAGCTTTTGAAGATTATTTATAGACTAGAGCTTACTTAGTGTCGAAACATGTGTATGTGTTTTCCCCCCACAGAAAATCACATTTTCTGCACAGAAAAGAAGTTTCCTGAACAAAATGCAGCATTTTTCTGCACAGAAAATAACTTGTTTCTGTCTAAAAAAGCTTCCTGCACAAACAACTGCATTTACAAAACGGAAAACAGCAATTAAAAAAGCAGAATGACAATAACAAGAAAAAGCTCATATACATAGTCCCAAATTATGAAGATTCTAGTCCATCTGGGTTTCCCAACACTTGAGAAATCCTTCTTTAAAATAATTTTGAAAAATATTTTCAATTACTCTTTCCATTCCTACTTTAAAATGTTTTTTGGCTGTTACCACTAATCACTGAAAAACTATTTCTAATCCATTTGTTTAAAATGACATGTATCTTGCTATCACTACACACAGCAGTAGTGATCAGTGCCTTACTCTTTAACATCATATGTTTATATGTTATTTGTTATAATCTCACTGAATAATCACATGATTAGTAATGTTATTTACATTTACATCCTGCCTTTCTGCCAGTGAGTTTAAGACATGACATTTCTGTTGCAGTGGTTCTCAGAGCAGACAAAATGAATGTATGTATTCATGTGCACAGCTCCAGGAATGGAAAGAACATTTGGAAATATTTAGAAAAATTGTTGAAAAATATGTTTCTCAAGTGTCAGAAAATCCTGGCAAGAAGAATCCTGGACCGACAAGAATCTTCACAGTTCAGGACTTATTCTGCACAAAACTCTACCTGTTTGCACAGGAAACAGCATTTTCTGGAGCAAAAATAATATTTCTGCACAGTAAATGTTGTCACAGAAATAGAAAGTGCTGTTTCCTATGCAAAAAGGACTGTATGAAAATTTTAGGTGAGTCTTGTATTCTCTTGCAGAAGAAGAAAATGGTTAAAATTATTTGTTGCTTCCTTTGAGAACAAAGTATTTGTAATACTCTGCAAATGAGAAGTATGAAAGATACATTTCTGACACCATAAAAATCAAATCATATGCCTAGAAAAAGTAATTAATAACAGTAACAGACCAGAATTGTGGCTGGTCCTTATTTAATATAATTGCAGAACCCACTAGTATGATGTGATGTGGGCAGAAGTAGATTCCATTTTTGAAACCACACTTTAAAGCAGGGTTGGGCAACGGTCATGCAGTCCCCCACAAAGTCTTTTTTTGGTACTGCCAATTTCTCAGTTCACTCATCAAAAATTTTTTAAAATGGCCAAAATTTGATTTGCCCACCAGTAGAAGTTTCATAGGATCAGCAGGGCAAACACAAATTTAAATTACAGCCAAGCTAGGACTATTCAAATCAATGGAAAAATTAAAACAAAAGAAATATGAAAAAATGCAATGCGAGACAGAAGGAATAGGAAAGAAAAGAAATAAACTGTTTATATGAAAATGGATGGGGAAATGAAACCCCCATTTCCCCTTGTGATATAAATATGTATGAGAAGTGTCTTCAGATTTTTTTTTTTAAGTCAGTAAAACCTTTCATCTGGCACAGGTAAGCAATCCACTAAATGTACCTCAAGGCAGTACATAAATGCACCTCAAGGGAAAAGAAAAGATCTAAGAGAATTCAAGACACAAGGCAATCAATCCAGAGGTAAAGAGAAAAGGCAGCAGTACTGAAAAGACATGGAAAAAGTAATCTCTTTCTCTATATATGTAGATATCGGGGCTCAACAGATGGCCCCAAAGGAGCGGCTTACCACTGCCCTTTCAGTGCCAGATTGGGGCTGTGGCAACTGCACACTGCTCCCCGAGACAGCACTTTGCCAGGTCTAAAAAGAAAGGTAAAATGCTGCTCCTTTTAGAGCCAGTAAAAAGCTGCCCTTGCCGTCACAGTGGCAGCCTTTTGACATTTCTTTGGTGCAGCATGTATAATCACTGCATCAAAGGAGCACCATGATGCCCCTGCCATGTGGTCAGGCACATGGCATGATGCTGGCATCGGGGCGAAGTCAGGGCGTGTGGCATGCAGTCGCCACACACCCCACTCCACCCCAATGTCAGTGTTTCTAGCTGGTCTGTTTTGCCCCATAGATGTATAGATATACATTTAGAGTTTTTTAAAAGGAGAAGAGAAGATTAAGAAAGAAGTATGCATTGAAAGCAAAGGGAGCACCTATATCATGTCATGTTGGCATTAAACTTTGAGTAACTAACTGTGCTATCAGCAAAACATATGTTGATTTGTCAGGTCTTTTGTTCTTATTTTTACAGATCCTAATTTGCTCTTGGAAAGTAAGCATTCTAGAGCAATATAGAAGCTAATAGCTAATAAGATAAGAGGAGAGGAGGGTCTTTTGAATGGTAGTCCTCTGAGGTCATGTTCACATGGGTCAATACCATGTCCTTCCCCTGTCCTCATGGCAAGTATCCTGATAAAGCAGGACCCAACCCCTAGTTCTGGTGTGACCTGTCCAGACAATGTCCAGCCAGTTCAGCACTGAACCCACTGTACGCCAAATTTAAAAGATTTACCTTTTGCCCAGTTATTTTGGAGGCTTCTGGAGCGATGGTGGGCAGCTGTTTACAACATGTCCCACTGTGCCACCTGCCACCACTGCTTTATCTCTGGTCAGAATGAAGTGTCCAGTCATGCGATCAATGCTGGGTGCCTCATCTTTCTCCTTAGAGAGAGTGATCCACAATGGCGGCAGCAGGTCGCACATCAGGGCGTGCATGTGAACAGTCACCCACCATAGCTCTGGAATGCCAGGTAATGGGCAGACTTTGCAGTACCTTTCAGGTACTTCTCCCAGAGTATTCTGACCCATGCAGAAAAAGTCATCAGTAGGAATCAAGCAACTCCCAGCAGTCCTAGCTAGCATAGACAATAGTGAGGAAGGCTTGGAACTGTAGATCAACAACATATGGCAGCCCACATGAAATAATTTATCAAAAAATAGATATTTAAGTAGTACTACTTATTAAGGATGCCTACATGCCTCAAACTGTATAGTGTATCCACCTTGTGAGAGCGGAAGAAAAGGTACAAAGTTCCAGAAAAATCTGAAAATCTAAAGTCGATATTGCCTTCTTCTCCCACCAGCTAAGAACTGAATTGACAACCAGATTACATCTTCTTTGGATCTGTGGGACTGGCCCTTACTATTCTATCATCCCAGTGTGATTTGGGAAGAAGGAATAAAATGCACACTTTTATTCTGATGTTTCCTAATGCCTTATGCCTCTGCTCTGTTCCTCAGCATCAGAGATGGTTCTTGTATACAGCAGTCTGTAGCCATACAAATAAATATGGTTGTCTGTAGAGATTGAGGTGCTGAGCAGACCACCCCTAAAGGGCAGCCTGCAGCCCCCCTTTGTCTTCTCCAGATCGAGGCCACAGAAACTGCACGCTGTGGCCCCAACCTCGCCTTTCTGTCATGCAAAAAGGAGCTGCAAAAAGCAGCTGCTTTTGTGCCATGGAAAGGGAAACATAGCTGCCGGCACTGTGGCTTTTTGGCACTCCTTTGGCACGGCATCATCTGGACACAGCACCAGAGGAGTGCTGTGATGCTTCCCGCCGTGTGGTAGGGTGCAGAGCATCACACCAGCATGGGGGCAGAGTTGGGGGGGGGGGTGTCGTGCAGATGCCACACCCCCACTCCACCCCAATGCAGGCCTTTATTGCTGGTTTGTTGAGGCCGTCACTTATTTAATAGATAACTGTTAATATATGGGGAAAGGCATAGTACAAATTTAGCAGGAGAACTTAATTTTTTAAAACTTCATAAATTATAATAGTTCAATAACATGGATGATTAAATTTCTCAAAATGTTTGAACACATTTTATATACAAATTTAAAATAAATTTTGTTCAATATTTTAGCAGGATACATGGTAACATTTGAATTCTATTAAATTCTTATAAATTGTTAACTATTATTAGCTATTATTATAATGTAATAATAATAATAATATAAATAATAATTCATTACTATTATGTTCTGTTTAAGTGTAAACAGAGAAGTGGTGCTGCATGTGCATTGCAGAAATAATGCAGTTTCACACGGCTTCAATTGCTACGGCTCACAACCATGGAATCCTGGGATATGTAGTTTGTTGTTGCACAAGAGCTCTCTGACAGAGAAGGCTAAATATCTCACAAAACTACAAATCCCATAATTTCATAGCATTGAGCCATGGTAGTTAAAGTGACATAAAACTGTGTTATTTCTTCATAACAAACTGCGTTATTTCTTCACAGATGAAGCATAAAACAAGAAAGGTGATTATAAATTGTACTTTGCCATGGCATCGGCTAGCCAGATAAGATGAAATAAACTTTTCCAATGGACAGTATTTCCCTCCTCCTGCCCTTTGAAATGCAGCGATGCTTATGAAATGCAGTCCACTTCTGACATCTGACTTTGCTCAAGGGAAGAATCACTACTTTTGCTCTGGATATTGTGAGACGTCCAAGCAAAATGCTTTCTCTATGAACTGCAGCTGTTATCTTCTGAGAGTTGCAAATGAATTCTTGATAAAATGATTATAATGATATACAAGTTAGTAGTAATTCTGCATGTGTTAATTGACTATAGTAAAGCCTTTGACTGTATAGACCATGAAAAGCTATGGAATGTTCTCAAAGAAATAGGAATACTGCTACATTTGAACACTATATAGTGTTAACTCTGAACACTAAAGTGAGGATCGTTTAAGCCATTGTATTCGCCATCACTATGCATGGATATGAGAGCTGGGCATTGAAGAAATCCAACAGACACAATTACTTTGAGATGTGGTGCTGGAGGAAAGTGCTGAGAATACCATGGATGGCCAAGAAGACAACAAATGGTTTTTAGAACAGATCAAGCCCAAACATAATGACTCACCTGAAACTATCATATTTTGGCAACATGAGAAGGCAGGCATCATTAGAAAAGACAATAATACTAAGAAAGGTAAAGGACAGTAGAAGGAGAAGGAGACCAAATACCAGATAGTTGGACTCATTGAGAGAGGCCACAGGCCTGAGCCTGTAGGAACTGTGGAGTACAGGGAGTCTTGGAGAGATCTTATCCACAGGCTCACCACGAGTCAAGTTCAACTCAAGGGCAGTTAATAACAGCAGCAAAGTAGTTAGTCTCATCAGCATTTTGTTAGCAGGGCCTAACACATCAGCACAATGGGACTTACTGCCCTTCCTCTGCTATCTGCAGCCTTTTGTGTAGCTTAAGGGTTATTCAAATGGTGAAAATAATCCGAGTAGAATCTGGGTTAAATCTTTGTTGTTCACATGCATTTTTAAGGGAAGGGGGCCTGCCAAAACCCCCACTTAACCAAGGATAATTTATATCGGATTCTGTTCCAAGTTTTTTTAAAAAAAGATTTGGATTCTCAGCTGTGTGAATAGCTGATGTGAATAAATCCAGGATTAAATGGAATAATACTCTGCATGCCTTGAATATGCTTCAAAAACATTCACATCATCGATTCCATCTTTGTTCGACTGCTGACATATATGAACAACCAAATTCACAGAGATACGCATAAATGAAGTTCCATAGTGTAAACAACAAACCCAGAATGCTTGAGTGAGATTATTCACATAGTTCTGCTAAAAACAACAGTGTGTGAATGAACCATTAGTAATAGGTTCTATAAAGTGTTGCAGTGTGGAGGGCAGAGTTGTAAACTTCCAAACATCCCCCAATATACAGTGCACTCTTGCTATCTGTTCCGGATCCCCTCGTGTGTTGGAAACAAGCTGTATACTTGAGTCATTATAGGGTTAATGCCCATTATAGGGTTATTGGAGAGCTACTGAGAATACAGATGACCTTCAGCTGTATATGTATAGCGCTAATCTACTTTTGAGCCTTAATAAGGCTAGCTTTAGTTGTGAGTCTCTCTCTCCCTCTTTTACTCACTCTATTCTAAGCCTTCTTTTCTGTTGTATTATATTTGTGTTTTATATATATATATATATATTTTGTATCATTTGCTATTTGTTATTGTGCTTGCCATTATTACTATGGTTTATTTTGTATCCTTTGTATATATTGGTTTTGTATACTTTTGTTATATACATTGTTTTTTAACCATTTAAACAAATATAGATAAAGCTTATTTATAGTACGCTTTGTTGTTATTTGGTAGCAGAGTATGGTTGCTTAAAAGAATGGCTGCTTAAAGCAATGGTTGTTTGAGACAATGGTACAGATAATAAAAAAAAATACATAACCTGAAGCCCTGTTCTTCTCAATGGGCTCATGCTCCCGCTTGCGCTGCTTGAGCACATGTGCCCATTGAGATAGTCATTACTTGCTGTCCACAGAAGCTCAAACTGTGGATGGAAAGCCTGAGCTTGGCACAGGTGCACTGTATTTTTTTAATCCAGCTGTAGTTTGATACAACAGTAGGTGCCAGCATGAGTGGACATGGGTGTCTTGGCATACATGGCACCAGAATATGTAATGTGAATGGCATGTAGATCCACCCTAGTGGAAAGGCATGGATACGGAGGAGTTTGCTGGAAGAGTGTTGCCATCCTCCCACTCTGCATTTCTGACAGAAACCAAAAGCCAAAAGATGAGTTCTATGAGATCACACAAGATCAGAATTCCCCTTTTATTTCTTGCATATTCCTAAACACTATTTTCCTGCCCTCCCATTCCAGATCATGTCAAGGTGTTGTAAAGTCCATGAAGCATCATCAATCAAATCAACCCCTCTCATCTCTCAAATATCAAAACAAACGTTCCAGTTTAGACACCTTCTCAGATTCCACCAAGGGGCAATTAAGCTTTTGGTTTCCCACAGAACCTCTATGAATTGGGGTTAGCTTGAAGGTATAAGTATCACCCCAAAATGTAACCCATTTGCTGCAATTGTGCTGCCCTCCCCCCCCCCCACATACACACACACACACATATGTACAGTGACTGTTGAAGGACCTACAAAGAACTTCAGGTACAAAACTGTTTGTGCAGAAGATTACATCTCCCACTTCCACATGAACTAATATGAGAAAAGCATAAAACTAGTATGAGAGGGAAACAACTTTGTGTTGGCTTAATATAATTTCTATGCTTTAAAAAAAAAGAATGTTGATGTCCTGAATGGGAAAAAAGAGCTATAGTTATTGTAGGCCACACAGTGTTCCCAGTTTAACAAACAGGATTATAAAGTCAGTTTAGAAAACAATACCTTCAGCAAATCAAAAAGAAAAAGAAAACCAGCTAGTTTGGCAGCACTAAACCAAAAATTAAACTCTGGGTATTTATCTTTTCGCTTCAGGAAACTATGAAATAACTGCAGTACTGTGAATCATCTTGAAACTTCAAAGTCTGCATGCCCACTGTACCGTTTTCAGATCATTAAACTATACAGCTACTGTACTGGAAGTAAATAATTAGCCAAGCCCTTAAAGAGTAATGCCAACACACTTCATCTTTTAATAAAAAAATTCTCAATGCTACGTTCCTTATGTTATGTTACATTCCTATTAGTTATGTAACCTGAACGTTTAACCACAACTGCTAGTTAACTAACCATCATATTAAGCTTGTTGGCTTGCCTTCCACAATAAGATGGTATTTTGTAAAGGTAATTACATGCTCAAGCCGCGGGGCGGAAGGGGCGGCATGTCCCATTCAATTGAAAGGGTGCGCACGCTGGTTGTGCCCCATGTGCCGCCATGCACGAGCCCCATTGTTTACAATGGGGCTTGAGCATAGGCGGAATTTGCCTTACGTGGCGGGATCCGGAACGGATCCCCGCGTAAGGCGAGGACCCACTGTACTTAGGAATTGCTGGAGTAATGGATCTAGCATAAAGGATCTTTCTGCTCTATAGCTTACCATTGATTTAAGGGATGTGAACTATCTCTTTGAATTGGATCCAGTTATATATGTTCACAAACAGTGTTTTGTTCCTATGGAAGTTTGTGAGGGAAGGGAGCCATTTTCCACAGTTTCTTCATTGTTTTCTTCTTGTCCCACACTATTCTAAAAATTCCACATTTTCCAGAGCACATATAGTACAGGGAACATCTCATCTCCTCTATCTTCCTTTACTGAAAGTCTCTGCTCTAATAAAGAGGTTTGGTAGCCCTATGATAAATCATGAGACCAGACACAAGTCTTTGGTAGAGTAGGGTCACTTTGTTTTAACTGTTCAAATAATTTAACTTGTGAATGACAAAGGGTTTTTTTTCCCTAAGATAGAAGTCACCCATAGATCTCCTTCTAAGCAAATCCTACCAAGATTCCAGAGCAACCCAGCTGCATTGGATTACAGACTAGCTGGTCTTCAGCGATGGTCCTCCTTAGAAATCCCTCTCTCATCACACTCCATAGCTTAAAGTGAGGGTATACCCTATGCCAACTCCTGGATATGGATCCCATATCCAAAATGTGAGATTATGGAGACCTTCACCAAAAATGGTATCTACAGGTACTCACTGAAATCTACACTTTCTTCCCATAATAACTGCCAAGTGACCTGTTCGTTAAACAGCACTACCAATATATCCCTGAAATGCAGTGTAGGTTAAGGGGGGGGGGGGGGACTTTGAAAGAGGAGAAAATTCTACATGACCCAGATGTGACCAACTGAAACCTACTCTGGATCAATGTTTGGGTGAGAGGGCTGAGTTTTGGCATCCCAAGAGGGAGTGATGGAGTGGTCAGAGCTTATAAACCCTGCCTCCTTCCTCATCTTCCACATCACAACCCTACTGTGCCCTGACACATTTGCTGACTTTCTGGCCTCTGTGTCTGAAGTGGACAGCAAATATAACCCCTACCCACCTGTGCTGCATGGATAAAGCTAAAGGTAGTCCCTTGGCATGAATGTCTAGTCGTAATCAACTGCAGGGGGCAGTGTTCATCTCCATTTCTAAGCTGAAAAGCCAGCATTGTCCAAGGACTGCTCTGGTGGTCATGTGGCCAGCATGACTACACTGAACGCTATTACCTACCCACTTAAGTGGTACCTATTTATCTACTTGTATTTGCATGCTTTCGAATTGTTAGGTTGGCAGAAGCTGGGACTAGTGATGGGAGCTCACCCCATCACGCAGCACTCATGCCTTGTACTGCCAACCTTCTGATCTTCCGATCATCAGAACTGGCATCTTAACCACTATTCTGTAAGCAAAGAACGTTTGGATACAGCCCTTTTTAATTATTACTAATACACTACTATGAATATATATTCAAAATGAAAGCAGTATAGTATTAATACTCATTCACCTCTTGCACTGGATGTTTTTATTCCTTATTATTTGTCTAACTCTGTGCATCTTAACCTATGTAGTACAATTTCTGGGAGCCACACTTCCTGGGAGAAAAAACAGTCAGCTTTTTGCCTTTTTAAATATTTCAAGATTTGATTGCATCTTGAATTAGTGCATTCCTGTACAGTAATTTTCACCTTTTTAAAAAAAAAACTAAAAGGGGAATTTCAGTTTCAACCAGTTGGTAGTCTGCATTTCTATTCCAGCCAGCAATACATTATTTCTAGTGCATGCTTTCCATGTGATAAGCATGCAATATTAAATTGGCCTATGAAACCTGTAGGAACAATCATATGGATATGAACAAAACTAAAAGATCTTCATATATTTAGGTACATTGCCTATTTATGCTTGACCTGAAGATTTAAAAAACAAAGCAGTATGCTATTTTGCATTTGATGTAGGAAAGTGTTAAAATGGGATTATAGGTAAACATTAAGAAAACAAAAATAATGTCTACTGATGATTTATATAACTTTAAAATGGATAATGAAGACATCAAAATAGTTAAAGATTTTATATACCTCAGCCCAGACATTAATAAAAATGGAGACTGCAGTCAAGAAAGCAGAACACTAGCACTTGCAAAGGCAGCTTTGAAATAACTAGATAAGATCCCCAAGTGTAAAGACAGGTATCTTTAGTATCAATAGATAGCAAAATTAGAATCATTCATGCCACAGCATTTCCAGATTCTATGTTTGTGTGTGAAAGTTGTACTGTCTAGAAAGCTAACAAAACAAAAATCAGCACAGGGGCTGTGCACACTGACCATAAAGCCAGCCTGGGGGCAGAGTTGGGGCATGGCATCCACATGACACATGCCCTGACTCTGCCCCCCAGGATATAGTGATGCTGTGCGCTGATCCACACGGGATGCAGCATCACAGCACTCCTATGCCACTGCATCCACACAATGCAGCACCAAAGGAGCACCTTAAAGCCATGGTGCCACGGCTAGTGCACCCTTTCCAGGGTGCAAAAAGGAGCCACTTTTTGTGCCCCTTATGGGCGGTCTTCACAGTCTCACAATTCAAATATTATGTTGGAGGAGAGTTCTGTGGATACCACAGCCTGCCAAAAAGACAAATGAATGGTTCCTAGAGCAAATCAGACCTAAACTCTTCCTAGAAGCCAAGATCACTAAACCGAAGCTGTCATTCTTTTGATACATCATGAGACAGCATGACTCACTGGAAAAGACAATAACACTTGGAAAAGTGAAAGAGTAGGAAAAGAGGAAAACTGCATAGATGGATAAACTCAATCGAGAAGCCATATCCCTGAGTGTTTGAGATCTGATGGCAGGGGTTTTTAGAGGTTTCTTATTCACAGGGTTGCAATAAGTTGAAAACAACTTGACAGCAGATAGTAACAACAGTTTTATGTTATCTCATTCCATTCTATGCCTATTTGGGAAGTTGGGCCTTCCATATGTTGTTGAACTTCAGCTCAACTCATGCCACATCACAGAATAGACTGGCTAGTGGAAATTGATGCCCACAAATATCTGGAATATCACCCGTTATCTTCTCCATTTTATTTGGGACCTTCTGGTTAGTCAGCTGTATGGAGGTCAAATAGAGCATGGTATTTATTACTGGTTGAATATCCCTTATCCAGAACTGTGAAAACTAAAATACTCCAAAATTTAAAATTGTCCACATGGGTGGCTGAGATAGTGACACCTTTGTTTTATGATGGTTCAGTTTACAGAAACTTTGTATTATGCACAAAATTATTAAAATATTATGTATAGAATTAACGTTGGGCTATGTGTATTAGATGAATACAAAACAAATGAATTTCATTTTTAGACTTGGGTCCCATCTTCAAGATAACTCATTATGTTTATGTAAATATTCCAAAATCCAAGAAAAAAAAATCCAAATTCCAAAACAATTCAGGCCCCAAATATTTTGGATAATGGAGACTCAATCACTATTCACTTTGCCTTTCCTGCTTACACTCTCCATAGTAATACAATAGTGTTAGAATTTAAAGACATAGCATTGCTAGTCTGAAAAATCAGTATGCAAAGGAATCTTGCAGCACCTTTGAGACTAGCTGAAAGAAAGAAGCTGATAGCATGAGCTTTCGCAGACTTGAGCCTACTTCTATGCATCTGGGGATGTAGCCTCAAATCTACGAAAGCTCATGTTTTTATGCAGATTCTTTCCTTCAGTTAGTCTCAAAGGTGCTACAAGATCCCTTTGCACACAGAAATACCAGAAAAACAAGTTTCTGTCAGTACATGTAATAATGCAATTGTGTGGGCAGAAGGCAGGAGAGTATAAATAATAATTTCCTCCATGTGAATTCCACTCACATTTGGCTGACTGCCTTATCAGCACTAAGCCTTGAGGTGCACAATCAGGTGTGGTTTCAGGCCAGGTTACAGCACAGAAAAGGCATTAGTTGTTCTAATCAATTACCTATTCTGTGAAAAAGACGGGGGGGGGGGGGGTGCTACCCTATTCATCTTCCTAGATCTCTCAGTGGCTTTTGATACCATTCAGCATAGTTATCTTACTGGAACAGCTCTGTGGAATGGGAGTAGAAAGCACTGTTCTGCAGTGATTCAATTCCTATTTTGGGGGCTAGTTTCAGAGAGTAGCATTGGGGGATTTCTGTTCAGTCCCATGTCTATTAATCTGTGGGATGCCACCAGACTCCATCTTATCCTCCATGCTGTTCAACTTCTATATGAAGCCATGGGGAAGGTCATAAGAAGGTTTAGACTGTGGTGCCATCTATATGCTGATGACACTTGGTTCTGTTGCTCCTTGTTATCGGAGTCAACTGTGCAGTTGCTGAACATGCCTGGAACTTGTAATGGGCTTACTGAGAGGGAAAAAAACATGAAAATGAATTCTGATAAGATGGAGGCTGTTTGGACTGATGGTTCTTGGGTCCAGGAATTGGATAAACTGCCTTTCCTGGATGGAGTTGCACTCCTGCTGAAGGAACAGGTACATAGATCCCTCCTTGTCACTGGGGGCCCAAATGGACTCTGTGGCATCGAGTGCTTGGCACCAGATTTGACTGGTGCATCGGTTATGGCTGTTCCTGGACAGATAACTTAGCCACAGTAGTCCGTGAACTGGTAACCTCATGGTTAGACTACTGAAATGTGGTCTATGTGGTGCTGTCCTTGGAAACTGTAGGTAATGTAAAATTCAGTAGCTCAACTGCTGACTGGAGTACCATATGAAGAGCATTTAATGACAGTCTTAAAAGATTTGCACTGGCTGCCAATAAATTTCCACTCTGAGTTCAAGGTGCTTGTGATAACATTTAAAACTCTAAATGACTTGATACTTGTGGAAATGCATCTCCCCATATGGGCCTCCCTCCATGTCCCACTAGTGAGATCAATACACTGTGCTAGGACATGGAAGAAGACTTTCTCAACATTGGCACCCCAATTATGCAATGTCCTCCCCTCAGAGGCTTGGGTATATGTAGCTTATTGATTTACATTGTGCAATTTTTTTAATGCTTTTTGTAAATCAGCCTGATATCTTTGATAACTTTGATATCGGGCAGGGTATAAATATTTCAATCAATCAATATGGACAGCTCATCAGAAAGGCTCTACTACTATTCTTACCTGGAACTCTTTTTGCCCAGTTGATCATGTGCACCAGTTCTCTGTCAGCAAGGTTGGTTAGCAGTGTCATCACAGAAGCTTCATTGAAAGGCCTGCTAGGATCATATTCTGAGTAGACAACAGGTGGCTCTGCCTCTAGTAAAGCACTGACCATCTGATCTGCAGTCAGAGACAAGGCTGGACTGTTCTTTTTGCTATGTTTGATCATCAGGGGACTCGGCCAAAGAGCAGTGCTCCTTGCCTCAGTTAAAGCTCCTGCATTTCTGCTGTCATTTTCCTCTCTTTGACGTTTGTGTTTCAGCATACGGCCCCCTCTGCGGTCTTTCCGAATTCCTGGAAGGAGATAAGGAGATAAGAACATGATTAACACATTTTTGAATCATCTTCTAATGCAATTCCCCTGGAAAAGTAAGAATGGGAAATAATGCAATACTTATTTAATTCAGTTCACTGCTCTGAGGCAATAGATATCAGATATGAAACTGCACCCACTCCACAGCATTGTCTCCAGCTTACAGAATAATCAGCATCTTAATTATAGTATGCTACAAACAGAATAATCAGCATCTGGATCACAGCATGTTACAGAGATCACATATAAAAGAAATGGCATTTGCTCAAGTGCCAAGGATAAACTGCAACACCGCATTCATTGCAGTGCTGCAAGGGATGGTGAGAATCATGTCTTGGTTCATTCGGTGCCTTATAGGAACAAAACATCTTCAACAAGGCCTGAATACATTTTGTTCCTGTTATGTCTGAATGGAATGTCAGTTCAGTAGCAACTAATTATTAATAAAATCTGATTCACATAGACCTATTTCTGGTTTGTTCTGTCAAAAGCCTTTCCTACCTACAGAATACTAAAATGATTTTTACAGATAAATGTATTGCAGCAATTGAACCTCCTTTTTAACGAATCACTACTTTGCAGTATTTGACACAAAAACGTATCCTTGGATCTGGAAACAAACATAAATTTGGCTGAGTAACAAGACTTTCTGTGAAGGTAACAACGCTTCAGGCATAATTCTCAGCAGGTATCAAAGGATATTTAAAAAAGTATTTGCCAGTGCATTGTAGTAAAGAACACCAAGAACTCAAGAAGGTCATGCTTTCATCTGACAAACTAGCACAGTTTAAAGGTTCATTATGAGCAATCATTTCTCCCTTTAAGAGACACTGATGGACAATCTCCATTTGTAACTTAAAGACAATATCAAAAATAAAACCAAACAATAAAATAATACCCTGTTGCTAGAGGCTCCCTGAAGCCCCCCCCCCCCCGAAACTTCAGGCATGGGATTCCCAACTCAACTCAGGCCCTGTCCAGATGGGCCATTTTGTACGCCTCGGGGCATCTCTTTTAGATGCCCGCAACCCTAGTATGTACGGAGTACGTACAAAATGGCAGCGCCCTGTTTGCGCAGGTGCTGCCATTTTGACGTAACAGCTGCATCACGTCCAAATGGTGTGGCACGGCTGTTACGTCTTGACACCATTGAAGGGCGCTTGTAGCGCCCTTTCAGCGCCGCCAGAAGGAGCTCCATTTTGGAGCTCCTTCTGCCGCGTGTATCACTGGCACAGCCTTTAAACAGATGTGCCAGCAATACAGAGAGAAGGGCCCGAGTGGCCCCTTTCTCTCTCTCCCCACCACTGTTGGGGTGTCCTTGGGGCATGAAGCCCCAAGGACACTCCTTTCCAGGCTGCGGGGAAGCGGCCGTTTGCCACTTCCCCAACACCAGGAAAAGCAGCAGATTGGGGCCTCTGGGGCTGCCGCTGTGGCAGCTCAGGCCCTGATCCATCAGGGAAAGGGGCGGTCTGTACACCGCCTCAGTGACTATTCAGCAAATTGCTCCAGGAGATTTGATTTCTAACCAGCCTAGATATATGACTGAATGTCTTTCTGCTGGAACACACTATAGACATTATCACACAAGGTTTTTAAAGCACAATTAAAGTTGGAGAATAGTATTTTTGAAAATACTTATTGCAAGTCATTGTCTCTGTTTTATTGGTGCTGTGTCTGTGAAACATTCAGGGAAGCATTCTCAGGCATTGTGTGATTGTTATCTAACTTTTATTTGATATTAGCTTGATACGGGATATTTGATGTTTTTAATTGGTTGCTTGCTTATTTTATCTAATGTATCTTGTATTATTATCTATTGTTTTATATGGTATTTTGTTATTATCCTGTAGAATGTACGCCATTGGCAGGTTTCATTTTTATCGATTTTTTTATTGTAGCATCTGTTTGTGCTAAAACATTAATGCCCTCTTGCACTTCCTTGTGAAAGAGGTGGGGACTGGGGGGGCACACACACAAAATGCCTACCTAAGGCAAAGTAAAGGTTGGGGAGGAGGATGGAGTGGGATCCTTCCTTTGTCTTACTTCCCTGACTGGTTCTGGAGACCATGACAGAGAAAGCAGGCCATTGGGGTCCCTGTGGTAGGAGAGGACAGCCCAACTACAGCAGCCTAGGTCCTGATTCCAATCCCCAGCTTCCCTTCTGCTTCTTGTCCACTTCTGTCTCAGGCTCCGTGCCATGGCATGGCATACTGTGCCCTCTGGTTGGAGGTTAGAAAGGCATTTTTGTGTGTGCATGTGCACCTGCATGCACCATGTGTGCACACCCCAAACACACTGAAGAGTTCTCAGAGTAGCCAATGGAGGCTCTACTTTTTGACCAGCTGGTTTTTGTCAGCACTGCAGTTCCTTAACCCTTCACATAAGTGGAATCTTCCTTTAAAAGAGCACTGAAGTTTTGTACCTGAATCACAGTGTGACATAAGCAGGAAAGGAGGTCAATAATGGATTTTCTTAAAGTAAAAAGAATTTCTTTTTAATTGATCTCCACTGCAACAACAACAGAACCCAATGATATCATGTGGTGGGCCAAACAGAGAATGCTATTATACAAACACACATCTGTTTTAATGGACTAATGTGATAAGCTACCATAAAACAATATTGACTTTGAACCTGGAATATCTGTCCCAGTTAAATAGAGCTGTGAAGAAACCATTCTGTTGGAGAATTAGGTGTGAGAAGCAATTTTCTATAACATTAAGAGCTCAATTCTTCACATATTTATTCAGAATTACATTCTATTTTGTTAGTCCCTGTTAAGTATGGACAGACCTGCAACCTGTTTTTTTCTAAATGTGTCCTGGTCTTTTTTTCAGTCAATGGTAGAAGATGACTGCTATGTTACATCTAACATGGTGGATCCCAAAATAGTTGGTAAAACTGATTTGTAGAAAAAGTTCCCTAACCAAACATTTTTTTAAAAAGGAAAAGAAAGCAGTAAAACATATTGAAGGCAGATGGCTCCCATATGTGTTAGTCAGTTCTGGGTGTCACATAAAAGCATGGAAGCAAATGCCTAAATATCTGAAGTTTGTAGAATAATGTGTTAAAAGAAGTTGAGACTCCCAGCGAAGAGAGGTCTAAAATCTAAACCACCAACAGTATCCTATTATGCCAATATATGTCAATAATGAGTTTTCCAACCTTTAGTCTTAGGCATTCTACTGAGACAGCTCTCACTAAGATTTCGAATGACCTTTTACAGGCCAAGGCTAATGGCCTTTACTCTATTCTCATCCTTCTTGATTTGTCTGCAGCCTTTGACACTGTTGATCACTGTCTCCTAATTGACATACTCTCTGACCTTGGGTTCTCAGACTCTGTTCTCAACTGGTTTAGATCTTATTTGTCAGACAGATCTTTTGTAGTGGTTGCAGGTGGTCAGACTTCTTCTCCTGTTCCCTTATCTGTTGGAGTTCCCCAGGGCTTGTTCTGGATCCCCTTCTGTTTTCTCTCTACACACTGTCCTTAGG
This sequence comes from Sceloporus undulatus, assembly GCF_019175285.1. Taxonomy (NCBI): domain Eukaryota; kingdom Metazoa; phylum Chordata; class Lepidosauria; order Squamata; family Phrynosomatidae; genus Sceloporus; species Sceloporus undulatus. Next base: position 84,573,346 of record NC_056522.1, read on the forward strand.
AAAACTTCATTAGCTCTTTTGGTTTTTCCTACCATCTGTATGCCGATGACACCCAGCTGTATCTTCTGCCCCTGACCTTTCTCCAAGGCTTGAACAGCAAGTCTCGTCCTGCCCCACAGCTGTCTCACAGTGGATGCGCCATCGGCGTTTGAAGCTCACCCTGTCCAAGACGGAGCTTCTTGTCTTTCCTCCTAAGCCACCCTTCAACACTCCTTTTCTGTCTCTGTGGACAACATTTCCATTCAACCAGTCAGCAAGCCTGCAGTCTTGGTTTTATCTTTGACTGTTGTGTATCCCTCAGATCCAGACCACAGCCAGGTTGTAGATTCTTTTTGTACAATATTGCCAAAATCCGACCATATCTCTCCGCCTCTACTGCCAAAATCCTGGTCCATGCCCTAGTGGTCTCACGACTGGATTACTTGTAACGTCCTCCTGGCTGGGCTTCCTCTTTCTCACCTCCGTCCTTTAATCTCTGTTCAGCATTCAGCTGCACGCATTATCACTTCCACCCACCGCTCTGACCATATCTTCCTGTGTTGGCATCCCTTCACTGGCTCCCTCTCCCCTTCCGCATTCAGTATAAGCTCCTGCTGTCGACATTTAAAGCCCTCCATGGACTGGCCCCTCCTTACTTATCAGCCTCTTTCTCCTCACCTTCCACCCAGGGCCCTCCGTTCTGGTAGTCAAGGGTTCCTGCCCAGCCCAGGATTTCCTCGCCCCATCCCGGATTCGCCCCTTTTCCCTTGCTGCCCCTCACTCCTGGAACCTTCTTCCCCCACAAGCAAGAGCTTCACTTCTTTAACCAGCTTCAAAATGGGTTGAAAACCATCCTGTTCGAGAAAGCCTTCCAGGCATTGCATAATTGTCGCTTACTATTTGATGTTCTTTTGATTCTGTTTATCAAACCATTTCCTGTATTGCTATGTACTGTATATGCATTATCCTACTTGAGAGTATGTATTTTCCCTGGATGAAGATTAACCTTCCATTATGAAGCCAAGCCTCCCTCCCAGTCCATCTGCCTTGGTCCAGGCCTCGGAGGTAGAGAGGAACTGCTGGACCTCTTACCCTTTCCCGCCACCACTTCCCTTCTCCTTCTGTGTCATGTTTTTTAGATTGTAGCCCGAGGGCAGGGAACCGTCTAACAAAAGATTGCATGTACAGCGCTGTGTAAATTTACAGCGCTTCATAAATAAAGGTATAATAATTACTAAATAATACTTTGGTGTGACTAAAAAGAAAATCAGTGAAAGAGCCAACATTTGATAACAAATTTAACATTCAGGCTACACTCATGGGAAACAATTGCCACATAAAAGAAAGGTGTGGGTGTATACCTCTGTTTAGGCTTAGATTCAATTCAGTACAAACTGCCCTGTTTGACTGCTTCATAAGACAATAAATCTTGACTTGGTTCAAGCTTACATTTAACAATGAGGCCAGAGCTTTGTCATGCTGCCTCCAGTTATGCCTCCCTTGAAAATATATTACATCCAATAAGGCTGGAAAGAACTATTGATTATGATGAGTATTATCTATGTATTGATAAATGAATGTTTATTTTAAATAACAAAAGAAAGGTGAATTCTAAAAGATGAACTTATTCAAATTGTCAGCGTCTCAACTTTTTTGATAAATCTTTCCACATAAAGAGGGTCTATAAATTTATTCTTACCATCAGACTTATTTTAACTTTCAAAATGAATTCTAAAGACAATGCGCTTGAAAAAAAAAGCTGCTGTCCCCATTACTCATAAATTTACTGCAGTTTTTCCTACCACAAAAGTTTCCTATCATTAGAAGAAATAACCCTGTTTTGGCAAAACTTCATAACCAAACTAGTAAAATACTGGGGACACTTCAGTCACAGAGTTTACAATATCATTAATGTGATATTCAGTTCATCCATGAAAACAGCAGGAGTAAACGTATGAATGAAGGAGAAGGATTTTCACATAGTTATGTACCTTGTAAACTTACCACATCCTGTACTGTAGCAAACGTATGAACAAACGAGAAGGATTTTCACATACTTTTGTGCCTTGTAAATTCACCCCATCCTGTACTGTAGCAATTACTAATTTAATGACTTTAGTCTGAAAAACCTTGAGATCATTTGAACATTAAATACAGATGTGAATGTCCGACTTATTCACAATTTTAAGAATTTCTATCCTATCTTCCTTTAAAGCTCAAAACAGCTAAAATCTAACATTTTAGAGATTTGCCATGTCTGTTCTATAGAATATGAATCACATGTGTGGTGCCTCAAAATTCAATCCAAATAGTTTTCTTTTAGAAAGTGAGGTTTTTTTGATCACTGCATGTGACTCCTAGCCTCCCTCAGGTTCATGGGAGAGAACCTCTTCATCCAACCAAAACACTGTATTCTTTATTGACAGTACATTTTACAATTTATTTATTTATCATGCTTATTAGTCACCGAATAACCACAAGCAATCAGTTAACATGGTTCAAAACAAGTTTAGAGACAAGTACATGATCTCCTGACACTAATAATCAGGGAATATTACAGACTTTTTAGTACCTTCTTTTTGAAGTAATAGTTCTAATACTGTCAAAGAGAAGCTAGTTATTTTTGCTTTCCTATGTAAATAGGTTACAAGGATTTTTTTTTAAGAAATGGAAAACCATTAGATCATATTTGAATGTTCACTTACTTAATCAGCCTTGATTCTAAAGGAAACAATTAAGTGAATATGATCATTATTCGTCTTGTCTCCGGCTGCTTTTCTAAAAGGATTTCACCAGCTTCATAGACTGAAAGACTGGTTCAATTTAAAGCAAATATTTTGACCAAGGTTACATAAGCAGTCTTCTTAGAAGCCCTACATTTTGTTGTATGTGTTCTTTGGTAATTCAAGGTAAAGATAGGAATCACTGACAGATGGCATGCATCTGCCACTGTATCATGCCTATTGTGTGAGGTGAAGGCAGCAAAAACAGTTGCCTTTGCTGTCTACCGTGGATCTTCAAGAAGCAAGCTAGATAAACTATTCTGTACTGTTCAGAGCTTGTTAATATGTTCCCCAGATAGCAACACATATGAAAGGTACACCTCCCCAACAATTTCAATGATACTATTATCGCAGATCCAGTCAAGGCATCCAACGTGCCATCTGATTTGTGAGATAGATTTCAGGCTTTTTGAACCTGAGGATGTAGATAAGGTACCAGCTTGACTAACCACATGGTTTATCAATCCTTGCTCTCTGTTGCTGGTTTCAGGAAAATGGGCAGAATGGATCAAGTGGATATAGTATATGGTCAGCATTACTTTGACTGAGAGAGTGATGCCTAGCTTCCCTAATTATCCTCCTGGCTTGTGGGACCAGGACACAGAATTCTATACCTATGCAGTGATTCTATACTTAATTATAGGGTCGGTTTCAGGGAGCTGCTGTAAAGCCTCTCATTGCCTGCCATATGCAGTGCTACAAAATACTATCCTGCTTCCAATTCTGTGAAATACCTATACTGTATAAAACTACTGTGAATAATCATTAAGAAGGCTGGATTGCAGTGTCAGCAATATACTGATACTCAGTTCTACTTCTTCATAACATCTGTTTCAATTGTGGCTTTATATGTGCTGGATCATTATCCAAAAACACTGATAGCTAGATGATGACCAATAGACTAAGGATGAATCCTGACAAGAAGAAAGTTTTATGGGTGAATGATGTCCACTCTAGGAATTAGTCAGATTCCCTGTTATGGGATTGCATTTCTCTGAAAGAGTCAGGCTTTTAATTCTGGAATGCTCTTTCAAACCATCTTTTTACTGGAGACCCAGAGCAATTCAGCAATAGGGCTTGCCATTTCTGGATAGAGACAGTCTGGCAAGATCAATCTTTCATTGGTAACTTCAATACAGAATTATTCTAAAACATTCTGTATGAATCTCAAACCTTGAAAATTCTCTTTTTGGATTACAAGCACAGAACCTCCCAGGCAACAGAGCCATTCTGCGAGGTACAATCTAAAATCTATAGTCTAAAAGAATAGCTTTACCATACTCTGATTAGTCTTCCCATTGGAATGATCCAGAAACTACACCTCGTGCAGATCTTGGCAGTTAGATTGATGAGCCAAGGAGCATTTGAAGAACATGTTATTCATTTGCTGATATAACTGTACTGGCTGGCAATCTGTCACTTGGCATGGCTCAGAACCTCCCAATTGTGAGATTGGGAGTGAACCTCAATTGAATTGAGATGAAAATACCTGACAGAGCAACTCCTCCCATATCAACCTATCTATTAATTTAATTCTCCAAATTAAGCTCTCCTGATTGTTCATCACCTGCACAGTTTGATCTGGTGGCAACCAGGTGTAGGACCTTTTTGTTGTGGCACCATGCCTTTGGAATCTACTCTCCCAAGTACATTAGGAACCAAACTTGATTATGTTCCTACACATGTTAAACACCTGAGGGACCAAGCATTTGTTGACTGTAATATGTAGCTTAACAAGATTTTTTTTTATTGCACATTTCTATATTTGACTTTTCATTCAATTGCTGTTTAATTGATTTTGTAGACAGACATAGAAGTTTTTTAAACAAGAGTCAGTGTATAAATATTTGAAATACATAATAAATATTGAGTGTCACCATCATATTACCAGTCTCCACAAAAAACATACTGACTAATGGCACAAATCTCTTTGTCTCATCTCTCCCCACACCTTCCCAGCATGCTCTTCTAAAGAAAAGGTTACATATATGTATACATTGATAGAAATGCCTTAAAACAGATTTTATTTTGGAACTGTGGGCACCCAAACTTGGGAAATTTTACATTAATTTGTGCATTCTCTGTGACTTAGATCAGCAGCTGGAAATGTTCTGACCTAGAGAGAAGATGATGTTTAAATCAGTAGATGCATCACTTCTCATAAGAGATTTATATGAGTAAGGTTTTTTGGTACTAGTTATTCACTTAGTTCCCATAGAAGGAGAAGAAACAAGGGGAGATCATCATTAATTATCTTGAACTGAAAGGGAGTAAGAACACTTCTCTCTGAGAAAGGAATGACTCTAATTTTGTTCTGCTTATCAAATTTTTCATGGATTGTTGAGACAGGGAATGGAACATGAACAACAGACAACAGACATGACACAGATTCCTAAATGGGGGATAGGCAAATCTACTAATCCACTAGTTCATTGAGTCACTTTGAGAACTTAATGTTAAGCAAAGTCTATGTCAGAATCACAGTCTGTGATAGCTGAAACTAAAAGAAATTACTGAAATTTCAAATCTAATAAAAACAAAACTAAATTATTCAGAAATGCAGATAATCTCACACAATAGATTTGTCTTATTTCTATAGCACCTCCATCAAGAAAAAGGGTGAAATGCACCTGGGCGGCGGGGGGCGGGGAATCCATATAATTTTTGTGACAATCATTTATGTCTCCATGGTTCATAACAGTCCTCACTCATGACAAGGTGCAGATCGGCATGTGGTGTTTCACTCTACTTTATTTGTAAATCGTATGGGGGGAAAATCAAGGTTTTCACTGTTAAACGCCACACTTCCAAGCAACCTGGAAGGCGGCACAAAGGGGTGGACTTTTTGCCCCTCAAGTTAAGGAGTATAATATCAGCCAAGTTATTTTGGCACATGAGGCCAAATAACCCAAAAGCATCTCTCCCACCTCTAAGTAAAAACAATATACAGTAATAATATATTAATATGTAACAATTGGCTGTCATGACACTTAACCCCTGCTGCCTGACTCATGCTGCTTAATGCTAGGGTCTTCCTGCTGTGAGGATAATACTCCATGGTTCATTTGCTCATTACAAACCACATTGAGTAAAAACTTTAAAACAATATAAACTTGAATGGTGAAATTGGAGCTGAAACCTCTCCTCTTACACTCTGTCAAGTGTCATACCTACTGATGTTACTAAATAATTTTTTTAATGTTTCTGAAGACTGTGTATTTGAATTTGAAAGGCACTTCTGAAATATATTTCTTACATAACTGATGATGCTAAAAGAGAAAGTATCATTTTGAAGAAAATAACATCTTTGAAGCCATAGTAGGGCAAGAATGAGCAAAGAAGTGACCAGTTGCACCATTTATATTAACTGCATTTTTTCAAAAAATGACATCTTCAATTACAGGTTTCGATTCCTCAGCCTAACATTTAGAAGGACTCAAAGAAAATGTCTTTTCAGTTACCTCAATGACTGATTCTGTTCACCATTAGTAGCTATGTATTCATCTACAAACATCTACCTTTAATCATTGTAGGGCATAGCTTCATAAAATAACAGAATTATACAGATGTGTGCAGTTGTTTCAGTTTATCATCTGTAGTAAAATATGGTTAGGTGGGCATTCTTTTAATGGACTAGCACTTTTTGTTTTGTTTTTTAGGGGCGGTGGTGTCATTTGGTGAAGATTTTAATAAATGACTGGGCCTGTACAGCCAACCACCTTGCCAAATGGAAATGTGTTCTACCATGGATTTGTTCAATTCTGTCTACTAACAAACGTATGATGTTTCTGTGTGTGTCTGTGTGTGTATTTTGTCTTAACACATATGTTGATGTGTGATAAATTTAGATACAATTTCAATCAGCAAGGCTTCCCCACACACATTAATCACTTGCTACATTGGTCATCTGAATTCACTTACAGTCACCATGATGTGCAGTCATGTTGTGGAGTCTGCATGGTTCTGTTCTATATGATAAGGCTGCTCGGTATGGCTTTCTGACTACCAAAGCAAAGTACAATGTGTTAACTAGGAACAGAATATCACTGGAACCTCAAACACGAGTCATGCTAGTTATGGGATTCTGCAGTCTGTTGGGGATGCTTTGATTGTGTCTTCGGCATGACAGGGGTTGGACTGCATGGCCCTTGTGGTCTCTTCCAGCTCTATGATTCTATGATTCTATACCTTCAGCAGAGTTGTCCTCTGCTACCTTTACTCCTGGAAATGGAAAATAATTCCCAAGATCATAATAATAATAAATAATAAATTTTACTTCTACCCCGCCTTTCCAAAAAAAATCATCAAGGCGGCTTACAAAAGTTAAAAACAGTTACAATACAAAGTAAACAATTACAGTATAAAAGTTAAAACATTACTGCATAAAAAGGGAACAGGAATCAGGAAAAATACACATGTCAAGGGCAAAAACAATCAAATCACAATGGTCCAGGGTCAGAAGAGGAAAAGAAGGGGCAGAGGAGAAACAGTTAACTAAAGTGGGAAGGCCAGCCGGAATAAGTATGTTTTTAAATTCTTTTTAAAAGAATCTAGTGAGGCGGCGGAGCGAAGCTCTACAGGGAGCTTATTCCAAGAAAATGGGGCAGCGATGGTAAAAGCCCTCTGTGAGGTCCTCACAAGATGTGATCTAGGAACCTCTAACAAGTTAGTCCCGGATGTTCGAAGTGTGCAGGGCGGAATATATGGGGAGAGGCGGTCCTCCAAGTACCCTGGGCCCAAGCCATTTAGGGCTTTATAGGTCAAAACCAACACCTTGTATTGAGCTCGGAAGCGAATAGGCAGCCAATGTAGATCTTTTAAAATAGGTGTTATATGGTCCGACCTGGAAGTACCAGCGACCAATCTAGCTGCCATGTTCTGTACCATTTGCAGCTTCCGAGTTTGGTACAAGGGTTGCCCCATGTAGAGCGCATTGCAGAAAATCATAGAAGACTTGGGAGACCTCTGGGACAAACTCCCAGTGACCAATGACAGGGACATCTTGTAGAGGAGAGACTGAAAAAGGGGAGATATTGGGATTTCAAGCAGAAAAAAATAAGGCAATATGTGAACAATCTCATCAACTGCGCCCCATAAGGTAAATATGTTCACTGCAATAACAGACTAACCATGTAATAGCACTAATATATTTAATAAAAGGAATATATATATATATATATATATATATATATATATATATATGCATGACTATGTCAAAAAACACAATTATGTTCCGATGTGAGCTCTAAAATCTTGAGGGGAGGCACTTTTCTCTACCCCACTACCTTAACAGGTATATTTTGTGTAAACATGAAAGAGGGCCTTCTCTGTAGCTGCTCCCAGATTTTGGAAGTCTATCCCTAGGGAGGCTGAGATGGCTCAATACTGTCTTAACCTCAGCTGGTGTATGTTTTAAACTATATGTGATTTCATTTTAATTTTCTGTCTTCTGTGAGCTACCTTGTGTCCCAGTCTGGGAGATAGACAGGTTATAAATAAAGGGATGGAGGGAGGGGTGGACAAAAATCCAGTGTCCCTGCCCAGTTCAGACAGAATTCGATACAGTGAATTGAAGCAACATTGCCTTAAGTCAACACTGTTTAAAATTAAATAGATTGCAGTTATTCTATATATTTTGAAGTCAAATTTTAGTTCCAAATGGCCTGCTTTGGAAGAAAGATACAAGACTAGAAGGAATACTTAACTCAGAAAAGAGAGATGTAGTAGTGATGGGCGACTTCAACTATCCTGATATTTGCTGGAAGTCAAACTCAGCAAAATCCTCAAGGTCTAGCAAATTCCTCACTTGCCTGGAAGACAATTTCATTGTCCAAAAGGTGGAAGAGGCAACAAGGGGGTCAGCTATTTTGGATCTGATCCTAACCAACAAGGATGACTTGGTTAATGGTGGCATCATTAGGTGGAAGTGACCATGCTCTCCTGGAGTTTGTTATACAGTGGAAAGGAGAAGCCAGGCATAGTCAGAAACGCATTCTAGACTTTAGGAGAGCTGATTTCAGTAAACTTAGAGAAGTATTGAGGGTGATCCCGTGGTCAGAAATACTAAAAGGGAAGGGAGTTCAGGACAAATGGGAGTTTCTCAAAAGAGAGATACTGAAAACACAATCTCAAACAGTTCTAGTGAGAAAGAAAAAATGGGAGGTGTCTCAAAAAACCAGGATGGATGACTAAGGAACTTTCAACTGAGCTAAGTTTGAAACGGAACATGTACAAGAAATGGAAAAAGGGGGAAATCACAAAAAAGGAATTCAAAGAAATAGCAGGCATGTGTAGGGGTAAAGTCAGAAAAGCTAAAGCTCAGCATGAGCTCAGGCTTGCTAGAGAGGTTAAAAACAATAAAAGGGGCTTTTATGGATATGTCCACAGCAAAAAGAAGAAGAAGGAAATGGTAGGGCCACTACGTGGAGAAGATGGCAAAATGTTAACAGGGGACAGAGAAAAGGCAAAATTACTCAACACCTTCTTTGCCTCAGTCTTCTCAGAAAAGGCAAAAGGTGCTCAACCTGAGGATAATGGAGCAGAGGACAGAATAGGGGAATTTCAGCACAGAATAAATAAAGAGATAGTAGATGAATACTTTGTTAATCTAAATGAATTTAAGTCTCTAGGACCAGATGAACTACATCCAAGGGTACTAAAAGAACTGCCAAATGTAATATCAGAGCCATTGGCAATCATATTTGAAAACTCCTGGAAAACAGGAGAAATCCCAGCAGACTGGAGGAGGGCAAATGTTGTCCCCATCTTCAAAAAGGGGAAAAAAGAGGATCCCAACAATTATCGTCCAGTTAGTCTGACATCAATACCAGGAAAGATTCTGGAGCAGATCATTAAACAGAGAGTCTGTGAACATCTAGAAGGCAATGCCATAATCACAAAAAGTCAACATGGGTTTCAGAGAAACAAGTCATGCCAGACAAATCTAATCTCTTTCTTTGATAAAATTACCAGCTTGATAGATGAAGGGAATGGTGTGGATATAGTATATCTTGATTTCAGTAAGGCTTTTGACAAGGTTTCCCATGACATTCTTGCAAACAAGCTTGTAAAATGTGGGCTAGACAAAGTAACTGTTACATGGATCTGTAATTGGTTGACCAGCCAAACCCAAAGGGTGCTCAACAATGGCTCTTTTTCAGCCTGGAGAGAAGTGACCAGTGGGGTCCCACAGGGCTCTGTCCTGGGCCCAGTGTTATTCAACATCTTTATCAATGACCTGGATGACAGAATTGGGAGCATACTTATCAAATTTGCAGATGACACCAAATTAGGAGGAATAGCTAATACTCCAGAGGACAGGATCAACATTCAAAATGACCTGAATAGACTAGAAAGCTGGGCCAAAGCTAACAAAATGAAATTCAACGCAGAGAAATGTAAGGTACTGCACTTAGGGCAGAAAAATGAAATGCACAGATATAGGATGGGGGACACCTGGCTGAATGAAACTACATGTGAAAGGGATCTGGGAGTCCAAGTAGACCACAAGTTGAACATGAGTCAACAGTGCGATGCAGCAGCTAAAAAGGCCAATGCAACTTTAGGCTGCATCAATAAAAGTATAGTGTCTAGATCAAGAGAAGTAATAGTGCCACTGTATTCTGCTCTGGTCAGGCCCCACCTGGAATATTGTGTCCAGTTCTGGGCACCACAATTCAAAAAGGACATTGAGAAACTGGAGCGTGTCCAAAGGAGGGCGACTAAAATGGTGAAGGGTCTGGAAACATTGCCCTATGAAGAACGACTCAGGGAGCTGGGGATGTTTAGCCTGGAGAAGAGAAGGTTAAGAGGTGATATGATTGCGCTGTTTAAATATTTGAATGGATGTTATATTGAGGAGGGAGCAAGCTTGTTTCTTGCTGCTCCAGAGAACAGGACCCGGAACAATGGATGCAAGTTACAGGAAAAGAGATTCCACCTCAACACTAGGAAGAACTTCCTGACAGTAAGGGCTGTTCGACAGTGGAACACACTCCCTCAGAGTGTAGTGGAGTCTCCTTCCTTGGATGGCCATCTGTTGGAGATGCTTTGATTGGATTTCCTGCATGGCAGGGAGTTGGACTGGATGGCCCGTGCGGTCTCTTCCAACTCTATGATTCTATGATATGAGGCTAAAAGAAAAATAGAGTTTGCCTGTACTTTTGCTCCCAAAACACCTATTATCAAACTTCCCATAGGAGTCGAAATTCACAATCTGTTGTACAATCTGCAAGCACCAATTTAAAATCAAACTGCAGATTACTCACATGTTTTGGCAAATTTGCAGTCACAGATCGGCTTTGCACACACTTATCTGGATTGGATGTAGACCAATCTAGGTGGTGTTAGAAACTCTTGCGGAATACAAGTACTGACTCAAGGTTGTTGTTGTTGTTTTAAATAGCAACAATGTGGGTTTTTCCTAGCCTTAGTATATGCTACATAGGTAAGTAAGTTTGAAAAAGGACATAAGAACTGTCAACTTCAAGTCTTCTAGAAAAATCACTCACTTGCAATTTGATCTCAAACCAGTCTGGTTAGCACAATCATGTGACTGTGACACTTTTGCTAAGTGTATGAGTCACTTTTCAATTTCCCAAGCATCCAAAGAGATGTACAAAGGAGAAAAGAACTAATGGAACTGATTTTCAAAAACACAGTCTTAAATTGTCTTTCCTCCCAGCTCTGTTTTGTGCATTGATCCATATTTTGCTGTTGCTTCTCTCTGTATTTGTGCTTTAGGCAGTATGCTCTTACTGAGGTTCCAGTGGATATTTCTTTGTTTTCCTAGAAATCTGTTTCCCCAAACCACCACATTTTCTATACTGTCTAAAACATCAGGTAGACTAGTCATTTTTTAAATATATCTGTACTCAGTAAATATGACCGTGTTTGACATGACTGTTACTGAATAGAATAGTTTTCAAAATTACACAAAGTTTACTGTTTTGCATATAGAGGATTTCAAAGTTATTTAAGCTTTTAAAATTATTCTTTCCATTAACTGTGTGTGCTAAATAGAATTACAGTGGATCCTCCACATCCATTGGAGTTAGGGGCGCAGGATCCCTGTGAAAGTGGGGATACTATTTTTTTAACCTGAGAGGAAACCTCTCTAAGAAACTCCTAAGTCCTCTTATGGTCAATATCTACTGGAAGTTCACTATGCAATTGCACTAGAGGACCTAGGTGCTCCACTGTACCTCAGTGGTCAAACTTCAGCAGAGTTGCCTTGGGAGACTAAGGCCCGTTACAAATGGGCCGTTTTGTGCGTGCAAGCGCGCACTAGGGTTAGAAAGGGGCGGTGCTTCTGCACCCCCTAACCCTAGTGCGCGCTCCACACGCACAAAATGGCGGTGGCCGTTCCACACGGCCGCCGCCATGAGGACGTCATGACCACGCCTCCTCTATACGGGGTGGCGCAGAAGTGATGTCCTCACTCCGCGCCAGGGCGCCTAGTGCGCCCTTAGCGCGGAGCAGGAAGGAGCTCCGTTTTGGAGCTCCTTCCTGGTTTAGTCCGCTGGGCGCAGCCTTCAGACGGCTGCGCCCAGCAGACCAAAGGAGAAAGGGGCCAAGTGGCCCCTTTCTCCTCCTCCCCGCCACTGCGGGGTGTCCTTGGGGCTTGAAGCCCCAGGGACACCCCTTTTCAGGCTGTGGGGAAACGGCATTTTGCCGCTTCCCTGCAGCCTGAAAAGCGGCGGATCGGGGTCTCAGCGGCTGCCGTTCTAGCCGCTGAGGCCCCGATACACCGGGGAAAGGGGCGGGTACAGCCCGCCCCAAATGGGCAGTCTGTAACCCGCCTAAGAGATTCATAGAGAGGACCTATAACTCAAATCCATGAATAATCAAATCCTCAAACGTGAAAGCCACAAATGTGGGACACTGATGGTATTGTTATGCTGTTTCTCAGCCAAAGTGGGTTATAGTTAGAAATGCTGGATGTCGCAATACAAGTACAATAGTCACATGCAGCACACCCCTGTCCTAAATTTATGCACTCTTGTTTTATCAGTGGAGAAAAGAAGAACAAATGCACCTACTTGCATGTATGTGTCTGCTCAGGTGAGGAAAGTACAACTGTGTGCAGAATGGCAAAACTTGCTAGAGTTGTGTGTGTGCATACAGAAACAATGGCAAGTTCTTCCCAAGAAAGAATTATATGTCATTTAAAAATATAGTGTTGCCACCAAATAAGGGTATTCCTGTGTCAAGTTTTGCCCTTGCATAACATGAAGCAAAACTTAATATATGGCTTGAAGTAATCACATCACATGTTTCCTTAACTATGTCAGTCACAACCAAGGATGCGATGATGAGACAGGAAAAAACCCAATGCAATAACATAATGAAAGAGAGTAATAATGTTCTAACACAAAGTATCTATTCACAAAGGGCTTTATGTGAAAGCAGTTTTGTTGGGTGTGCTGTGAGGAATAAGGACACCAGCTTACTATTTTTTATACATCTATAATTTACAACCACAATAAGCAAAGAGTTACCACTGCCATGCTCCCAAAGGCCATTTTAAGCACATGGACCAGCTATGTGATAATACAATACAATTCTTCCATTGCAACTACTACACAGACTTTTGCTTTAATGTCTGTTTAATCACATCAAACACTTCGGTGACAGCACTACTTGCCTTAATACTGCATGTATTAGTGGCAGATTCACATATGTGAAAGATTGCAAAATTAGCATACCAAATAAAAAGGTGTGTGAAAGTTGAAAGCTTTTGTAACAGCTTGTAAAATATCAGCCATAGGCCAATTTATTATCCCTATAGGGCAAAATGTTCTTTGTATTATATATTGGTTGGGATCTTATTTGGAGCTGCTGGATCATAACAGTTCACCAGGGTACTTACATATAGGGTGCATGGATGTCCAGAGGGACAAAGCTGGCAAAGAAAGGGAACTTTCCTAGAGCATTACCATCCCCTACTACAACCGGTCAGTGCCTCTTTGGTCTAAGGGAAGAATCAGGGATGTAGCCAGGGGGGGGGGATATGGGGTCCGTACCCCCCTTCCATTAAAAAAATGAATGGTGTGTGCTGCTGCGCCACCACACTCAAGCCCCATTATAATGGTGGCACTTAGTCTGGACCCCCCCCCTTCCTAAAATCCTAGCTACGTCCCTGGAAGAACTGTGTCTGGCACCATCCAGCTGCCTTTGTACCACCAGGAAAAACCATTGCACAAAGAGCTACTGGATATAGAATAATAGATTCATAGAAATGAAAGATACCTTGGAGGTCATTTAATCCAATCCCCTGCAGTGCAGGAGTATACAATCAAAGCACTCTGAATAGATGGCCATCCAGCCTCTGTTTAAAAACTTCCAAAGAAAATCCTCTGCGGCAGTGTGTTCCACTGTCAAACAGATCTTAGCATCTACTTCCTGTAGCTTGAATCCATTGCTCCATGTCCTAGGAGCTTATCGCTTTGGCCAGTAAGCCAGTTTATCTCTTCTGGCTTCAATTCAGGATCTGGGATGCCCTTAGATGTTATCATAGCTAAATCGCCACTGATCTAGGCAGGATGCCACCGCCCAGATGCATGCTAGGTCAAAGCCTCACTCAGCCTGCACTTTTTTGAAGACAGGGAACTTAAAAAATTGGCCAGCTGAGTGAGGCTTCGACCTGGGATGCATTTGGGTGGTGGCATCCCAGGTAAATCAGGGGCGATTAAGCTATGATAATATCCGGGGGCATCCCAGATCCAGAATTGAAGCCAGAAGAGGTAAGCTGACTTATTGGCCAAAGTGGCAAGCTCCCTAGTCTCTAGAACAACAGAAATCAAGCTTGCTCCATCCTCAATATGACTTGTCCTCAAATACTTAAACAGGACTATCATATCACCTCTTAACCTTCTCTTCTCAAGGCTAAACATACTCAGCTCCCTAAACTGTTCCTCATAGGGCATGGTTTCCAGACCTTTCATCATTTTGGTCACCCTCCTCTGGACACAGTCCAGCTTGGCCACATCCTTTCTGAATTGTGGTGATTAGAACTGGACATAATATTCCAGATGAGATCTGATCAAAGCAGAATAGAGTGGTCTTATTACTTCCTTTGATCTAGACACTATACTTCATTTGATGCAGCCTATTTGCTTTTTTAGCTGCTGTGTCATACTGTTGACTCATGTTGAGCTTGTAGCCCACTAAGAAGCCCAGATCCCTTTCGCAAGTGTTCCCTATCCTATATAGGATTCTTTCATAGGTTTTTCCCCCCTGCCTAAATGTACTACCTTAAATTTCTTCCATTTGCAGTTCATTTTGTTAATTTTGTCCCAACTCTCTAATCTGTTAAAGTCATTTTGGATTAATCTCCCTGTGCAACATCTATAAAAGTACTTTTGCAGTCATATACCCCAGTTACAGCCGCATAAATCACCAAGAGGTTTCTGGCAATTACTTTCCTTGTTTTTAACTTTTGTATATTTCTTTATCTCTAAGATGCATAAAGCTGTGTTCCAAACATCCAACAGACTGAAATACTACTTATTCTAATGCTAATACTACATAAAAAGAGGATGGAAAGGGAGGGGAGAAAAAGAAACATGGTAACAACTTTAAGACTAACAGGCTTTTATTTTGCCTGATCTTTCATGGATCTCGTGTGAATATACAAACTAGTTAGTCCTATAGGTGCTGTCACACTTCTTTTTCTTTCTTTTTTCCCCTCACTTCCCTTCCTACTTTTTATGCTGCAAATGACTAACATGGCTACTATTTTGGAAACTAATGTTATAGTATATCAAGTGTACTGGATGCCAAACTAATGCTGATTTTGATTCTGGGAGTCTCCAACAACTTGGGGGATTTGAAATAACTTGGGGTGTCTCCTCTCATATGAACTTGTCGAGAATTCAAGAATCTCAGTAGAAGTTTGGTTGTATCGCTACCACCCCAAGAAAAGAATACATGAGACAGAGTTTTCCCTTTAGCAGCACCTTAAATGTGGGCCCCTCTTCCCAAGGGAATCAGACTGGCTCCATTCTCACTGAGTTTATGGCTGGGAAGCCAAGACCACATAGCTGTGTGTGGCCTTTGGCTCTTAAGCCAATTTTTAGTTGACTTTTAGAATTAATGATGTGGCTTTTTAGAACTTTTGTTTTGTTTTTAAATCAGTTAAATTTGTTTCTAATAGAAAACAGGCTGAGCGGTGATAAACAGATACTTTTAATGATTAATTAATTAAGTAATTTCTATATGAACTGTGATGTTGTATTCAACCTAAACAGCAGGGTGATATTTTAAATTAATGTATTGCCAAACATAATGAGGTCCCAGAATTACAATGTGATCTGAAATGTGATTTTCTAATGAAGATGTTTTATTAAATGTTGGGAGTATGTAGAGGTAGAAACTTGAATATGAACTACTAAACAGTGCTTTGACATTTTCTAATGAGGTCATTCAGCTAAGATGTACTCTTACAAAAAACACTTAGGAAATGAAAGATACCCTGAAGTTTATTGCATTAGTGCCTGAAACGTTTCTATTCTGTTCCCAAAACGTTTCAAGAGGTAACGTTATGGGAACAGATATTATCTGTTATCCAAAATGTAAAACGTTCCGAGAACGTTACAGGAATACAATTTACCGCATTTGTCCTTATAGGAAGCGTGATAAGTATGAGAACGTTTCAATATTTGTGCATGCGTATTTGTAACAGTGTATTCTTGTTCATGAGTACCACATACACAGAACAAAAGGCTTTTACAGGGAGATATTTGTGCAAACACAACCTAATCTTTTTATATACACACATACATATAGACACAGACACACACATAGTCAGCAATCTATATATACAAAAATTGATGTGTGTGTGTGTGTGTGTGTGTGTGTGTGTGTATATATATATAATATGCATATATATTATATGTATATATTGTGTGTAATATATTTATATTATATATAATATATATTTTGTATATATTACATATTTAAAATATGTATATTGTATACATATTGTATGTATACTTTTACACACACACACACACACACACACACACACATATATATATATATAAATGTTATACATATACATAAACATAGGATTGCCATCCCTGGGGACCTCCAAACCAGGAAAAATGTAGGACAATGTTTTAAAATGTAGGACTTTTTAAAACAAATTCCTGGCCAGGAAATTTTAAAAAAAAGTCCTACATTTTTAAACCTTGTCCAAGGCCTCGCTGGGGCCTGGGTGACAGCCTCTCTCAAGCCCCAGCCAGGCT
>NC_056522.1:84590366-84631537 GCF_019175285.1 Sceloporus undulatus
TTGGAGGACTCTGCGATCGCAGAGCCCCATCCAGGGCCAGGCTAGGGTTTGGGAGACAGCCTCTCTCAAGCCCTAGCCAGGCTTTGGAGGACTCTGCGATCGCAGAGCCCCATCCAGGGCCAGGCTAGGGCTTGGGAGACAGCCTCTCTCAAGACCCAGCCAGGCTTTGGAGGACTCTACGATCGCAGAGCCCCATCCAGGGCTAGGCTAGGGCTTGGGAGACAGCCTCTCTCAAGACCCAGCCAGGCTTTGGAGGACTCTGCAATCGAGGAGCCCCATCCAGGGCCAGGCTAGGGCTTGGGAAACAGAATGCAGGGAGGGAAGTCCTTTCAGCCAATCACAACAAGGCAGAACATGGGAACGGAAGTAAGAACGGATTACATTACCGCTCTGACATTTCATGGGCCGTTTTAAAAACGTTTCCACAAGCTTGGATCACTTTCTCATCCATTCCCTCTGAGGAACACATATGGAATGCTTTGAGGGGTATGTAGAACGCGATGGGAACCCCATGGGGACAGAAACGTGTGGTAAAGTTGAAAGTGTTCCGTTCCAATCGGGTTCCAAAAAATGTTCTCAGAACGCGATGCGATAAACTCCCCTGTTTACAGACACCAAACAAACCCTCTTTTGTATGACAAGTCACCAGTTGTTGTCAGTAAGAATACACGGTCCACATGCATGAGACAAAATGACTGTTTAAGCATGGATCAATTAATTTCTTAACAAGACCACAATGAGGTCATATGAGTTTTATGAGTTTCATCTAATGATTTATCTGCAGCATCTGCCTGTTTTTATTCTATTGTTGCTGTTTCAGAATTTTATTGTATCATATGACTGATTTTAACTGCTGTTAGCTGCTCTCTGTGGTATGCAAGCTCTACAGGATGAGGTATAAGGGGTTTTTTTTCCCCTATAAATTAAATGAAAAAAGAATGTACCATTGATTTAAATGTGATTTAATTCTAGGTTGGTCTCCCATTCATATGAAGGATAGACTAGTATCCCAAAATCTCTCCTCCCATTATGCCATTGTATTCCCAAGGGTTCCCAGCTGCCTGAAAATATATTTGCAGAAGGGACTGCAGAGAAAAGATGGGGATGGAAATCCTTATTCATCAAAGCCTGTTCTATTCATGGAAACAAAGTAAAGTCCATTCTCACTGTATTTTCATGCTGCATGTTTAGAATCAATGGGATAAAGCTAATAATAATCATGTTCATCTACAGCTATTTTTATTTTCGAGATACCCTGTACAGCTAAACATATATTATTGCTCACCCACCCCAGGAATAAAGAAACAAGACAATGGAAAGCAGGTTCAAACAGGGCCATTAATTAAATCTCTTTATGTTCTTAAAGAATATCGAGCCCTCTTTGTTGCACTTGAACATACTTTGCAAAACCTTGACAGATATATAGGTTTCCTGTTTGAATTCCCCAAAAGATTTACAAAAGCAGTGTCAGGAGAAAACTAAGCTAAAGCTGATCCTATCTGATTTTTGATATCTAGGGGTCTTAATAACAAAGGACCTGTGCCAGATGGTGCCCCGCAATTATAAACCTCTTACAAAATGGCTGAAAAAGAAACTATGACTGTAAGTCCTTTCATCTTTCCAGGTTGGGGTGGGTAGCATTATTTAAGATGGCTGCATTGCCAAAAATTATGTTCTTTTTTTCAGTCCATCCCTCTCCGTCCTCCTCAGAGATAAGCCAGTTTATTTTTGAAGGTAATATACCCAGGTTCTCCAGAAGTGTTAAGCATGGCACTTTGAAAAATGGAGGCCTAGGGTTGCCTAAATTGGAATTTTATTTTGATGCCTCCAGATCAATAATGTCATTCAATATTTCCACCAAAAAGATAGACCTTCTTGGGCTGCCTTGGAGCTAGATCTGGCCTCCCTTGCAGAGCTCAGTGTATTTTTTTCACCTTCATTGGGGGGGGGGGGGGAATTCATATAATTAATAATCTATATTTGTATCATACTCTCATGGCCTGGAAAAAGTTGAGGCACATTCTTGCTCCAAGCCCTTCATAAATACAACCATTTATTTCTCATCCCCTGTTTGCAGAGCCTGATAGGTGGACTTGTTTCCATCCATGGTACAGCAAGCGGGATTTTATGGCGAGAGACCTATTTGTACATGGTAGATCCAGGTCCAGAGAGTGTCTGATCAAGGCCCTTTCCCCCTTTGAGCCCTCTTGGATGCAACTGAATCAAACTGCATCCTTTTTAGCTCAGCTCGTTAGGAGGAAACAACTCCCTTGCTCACTTACTCTGTTTGAATGCATGTGTATAAACAAAGATACTTGCATTAAAGGCAGAGTAGCAAAAATATATAAGTGGATGCTACGAAAGACTTTCGGTGGGCTGATTCATAAAGTGGGATGGGAGATGGATTTAAACATTCAAAAAACAGATTCAGAGTTGCTTAAAATCTGGAACACTTCCCCATATAAATCTAATTCTATAGCCCTGAAAGAAACCACTCTTAAAGTTGTGTGTAGATGGTACATCTCACCACTACAACTTGGACACATCACTAAGAACCCAACCTTGTGCTGTTGGAGAGAGTGTAGTAATAGAAGTACCTTCCTGCACATGTGGTACGATTGTCCAAGTGTATTTGCATTTTGGCATTCAGTAGTTAACTTAGGCGCTCTACAGACAGGCACAATGGGGTGCCATCTTCCAGACACACCTTGCCCCTCACATGTGACGAGGGTGTCAAAATTGTGGCGCCCTTACAGATGGGTGCCGCCATTTTGATGCAACAGATGCTTAGCGTCCAAACGTCGCGACGCCATTGTGATGTCGCAAGTGCACCATTGGCACACTGCTGTGTCACAATCGGGCCGCAAAAAGAACCCGCTTTTTGTCCGCTGCAGCTTCCTCGCGCAGCAAAACAAGGCGCAGGCAGACCGCCCTTTTTGGCCACCTTAGTTTCAGAAATCACTGATCAATAAATTGTCCCTTCTCCAGAACTTTTATTGCTTTCATTGTTTACTAATGAAAACAAGACATTACACAATAAAGATATTATTGCATTTTTGCTGGCATTGGCCAGGATTGAAATTGCCAAGGCTTGGAAAACTGGAAAGGTCAATGTGACTGAATGGTGGTCTCGATTTTGGAATTTTTGGTTTATGGGAAAGCTCACTGATCAATCTAGAAAGTTGCGGGGGTGGAATCTTCCTCTGCTTTTTGAAGAATGATGGTCCCCACTGATATCTTATCTC
Organism: Sceloporus undulatus; assembly: GCF_019175285.1. Taxonomy (NCBI): domain Eukaryota; kingdom Metazoa; phylum Chordata; class Lepidosauria; order Squamata; family Phrynosomatidae; genus Sceloporus; species Sceloporus undulatus. The sequence goes on from NC_056522.1 coordinate 84,593,612, forward strand.
AATAACATTGGAGCAGAAGTGGGTCTTCCTTTGTAATATGATTCCCTTTTGATGATTGAACTGGTACAAAGAAGGTATTCTGTTTTTATGTAATGTTGCCCTTTACTATTCCATGTGACCTTTGAAGTTGGTTTTTAAGGATTTGTATTTTAGCTTGTTTTTGTTTGTATTTGTGATTGTTTTCTGCCTTTTTTTGGTAAGAAATACATTTTATTTTTTTTAAAAAAACCTATAAATTTCTTAATGGAACTGCAAACCAGGTGGGGAAATAGCCAAGGATGGGAGCAGCTGCAGCCGGTGGTTGATCTCCAAGATCACCTCTGCAGCCTCCCCTGGGCGATAGCACCTGAGCTCCAACAGTAACCCAAAAAGCTGGGTTATCCATTGGCCGGCCCACATCAGGAAGACTTCAGCCCACAACTGTTTGCGGCAGCCTGGATCCAATTCTAGGGTTCCGGAGCATGCAGCATCCGCACTCTCCAGAACCCTAACACGTATGGACTGCTCCATCTTTACATGGTGCCATCCATACATGGCATGCATACATGACGCAAGCACGGTGGCGCATCAGCACCTCCTGGCGCCGTGCTTGCATCATGGACACGTCACAGTGCACCAATGGCGCACTGATGATGTCTCCCCGCGCACCAAAAATAATCTGGGTTTTCTGTGTTCTTTTTGGTCGAGAGGGAAGCCGCATGGTTTGGCTGCTGCGATGTCCCTCTGGAGGGAAACTGGGTGCCTCCAGCCCGTCCCTTTGAGGTGGTCTGGAGAGGCCCTAACATGAATGTCCCTCTCCTGATGCCCAAGAATTATTTCCCAGCATTTTCTAGCTAGCTTGGCCACAGGCCATGCTGCTGGAAGGATTCTGGCACTGACAGTTTTCCAAAATAGCATTTTATTGCAAGGAGTATCACCTTTAAAAATAAAAGGTGGATGATTTTTTTTTTATCTTCTTCTTCTGCAGTCCCCTACATAAGAGACTGTTGTTGTTATGTGCTTTCATGTTATTTCAGGCTATGGTGACTCTAAAGCAAACCTATCACACTGGTTTCTTGGCACGATTGATTCAGAGGAGGTTTGCCATTGTCTTTCTCTGAAGATGAGGGAATGGGACTTGATATACAGTCACCCAATGGGTTTCTGTGGCCAAGTGGAACCTGGTCTCTGAGTCCAACACTCAAATCACTACAACACATTGGCTCCCACAAGAGATTAGTGAGGTGAATTTGTTTTAACGTACAAAAGGCAATGATTGCGATGATGACTGAAGAATCTATGATAGCCTCTGTTTTCCTTTGTCTGCCCAACACACAGCAATAGGCTAAGTTAATGCCTCTGCCCATGTGACTAAACTAGAGTGGCACAAATGGAGTTCAGATGACCCTCTGGTACACATTGTTTGCTATCCATGCATTTAACTCATAGGTAAAGGTGTCTCTGCATGCATTTTTTAAAATGTTTTATTGAATATAAAAAAACCACAAATACAAATTATGCATATTGATGTACATCAGTAGGGTTTCTCCATGTGAGGAAAGACACTGATTAGAACAGGTCCCTCTTATTTGGAAAACTACACAGATACAGTCTATCCCCAAGTCAGCTGAAATGCAGGTTGCAGGGATGCATTTTAGTTTAAATCCATATCTATGTTTTAGTTGTATTTGTTTTTATTTGGATTTTATTGTGCCTAGCCATAGTTTGGTGAGAATAGAATTATTGGATATAGATTTAATTTAAAAAATGCAGGGCTAGCCCACAGGATTGTACAAGTCTTCCCAAGCATTATTACAATATATTGGAGTTGGGTTGGTTTGAACCTTCCTATTATGTATGTGCAATGTCATAACAAGAACAGGAGAACTGAACTTCACTTGACAAAGACCACCTCATTTCAGATCCAAGACAGAACCTTACATCAGTTTTTGTAGCACTTCAGATATCTCTCCATTATCAATAATAAGGAAACCAAAAGGTGGATATCCTGTAATTTATTTTATTTCTTGGCAGAATTAGATCAAACATCCTGGCATACTACTGTGTTCGGAGGGGATGTGGTCTATCAAATTTCAAAAAGTTGAGGGGGCAATTCCAAGGAGATGTTAAAGAATGTTAAATGGCATTAGTTTATCAGAATTTGTTTAACTACAGCTTCTATCATCTTGGTCATCAAACCCATTGGTCACTGATGGTGGGTGTTGTATCCCAACATCTTGGGAGCGACTGCTATCAAGTTTCAATTATCCTCACCCTTATTGTTGTGTGCCTCCAAGTAATTTCTGACTTTTCGGTGAACCTAAGGTGAACCTATCATAGGATTCTCTTGGCAAGTTTCTTCAGAGGTGGTTTGCTATTGCCAAGGCTGAGAGAATGTGACTTACCCAAGGTCACCCAGTGGGAATTTTTGCTCGAGTGGGGATTTGAACCCTCTTCTCCAGAGTCATATTCCAACGCTCAAACCACAACACTACACTGGCTCTCAACCCCTCCCCCTCGAAAAAAAACCCATTTCCTTATGAAAACACTTTCTCTAAATTCTTGAACAAGGTTCAATCTTTCAGGGCAGCTCGCTTTACTTTGGTCTACTTCAGACAAGTCCTGTTTCGTTTCAGTGGAGTGAGAATTCCTTTGACAAAGACTGCTTCACTTTGGAATTTTGTCATTTTTTCAAAATGGATGTTCACTCCTATGGGGATAAGGCAAGGTGGGAAAGGCAATAATAGAAGCAGCAGGAGCAGAATGATCAGATGTAGTTTCTCATTCAGTTGTGTGGATTTTTATGACAGTGAGAGAAATTACCATTTTCCCCTGGTAGAGGTGTACTTCTGGCCTGGCAAAAGTTTACAGGCACTATTGTGAGGATTATTTACACAACAAGGACACTCAGTTTTTATTTACAGAGGATGAACAGACTTGTAAATGAAAAGTATTTGGCAGTGCCCTTTCAATTCATCTGTTCTTTAAATACCCAGGTACTGGTAAGTGTATCAGTGCCCACCACCTGTACAATTTTGCATCCGTACAGAACAGTGTGTTTAGCAAATATGACTGAGGGTCACTTCAGAAGCAACACAAATAGATTCCTAGAGCTTGAGTACTTCTCTTCATCATTCACTAAGTACTATTTTTAGTATATTATATATAATGTAGCAATACAAGATAATTGCAAGGCAAATTAGAATTCTTGGAATCATTCCAGTTGATGCATTAAAAAATTAATTCATCTTTGTTTCTGAGAATTCTTTTAATAATCCTCTGCTTTCTCCTGTCTTACTTGTTTGGCTTTCAATAAATTCTGATCATAATATGGCTGAAAACTGGAAAAAGATCAAGATCAAGTGTATGCCCAAACCTTCAAACAACTACATACACAAAAAAGACAGTGGGGAATAAATTTTTTAACATTAATAAAACTTTAAAGACTTAAACAAATCTTCTTAGTAAGAAGAAACAGCTGGTGAATTTAGACTACACAAATTTTCTAAACAAGGGGTGAGTTTTGAAAACAAGTAGATCCAAAAATGTTCATTTAAAGCTTTTAGGCTCAAAAGTCTGGGAACCATTTCAATTAATGAATGAGACTTTCATTTTAAATCATTTTAAAAATAAAAAATTATCTGAAATTCACAAACTTGAAATGCAGAATCAATAAAGTTTATATAAACACTACTTTGCCTGCCGTTATATTATGTAAATTTAAACCTGGATTCAATGGCATTGATCTACTGATGGAAACACTTCTATTAACAGAACAAATTGTCCCTGCTCCACTCCTGAACACCTTCAACTCTGTGGAAAGCTGCAGGAGAAGGGGAAACAGGACCGCTCCTAGTTCAAGTAAAAGAACTCCTGTAAGCATATTGATATGATTGGACGCAGGTATTAGTTTGATATGGTCAGACCAAGGCCTTCACTAGTGAAATTCTAATACACAATATAAAAAAAAATTAGATGGGTCAGTGCTGTTGTGATCAAACAGAGAAGCAGGAAAATGAGCAATGTGAGCTTTTTAAAAAGTTATTCAATTCATTCTGTATGTTTACTCAGTATAATCCGCATTTTATACTTAGCTTAATCATATTTCCAGTGCAAGTCAATCTGCAAAGGCCAACATGTCAGTTGTGAACAGGCATGTTGCAGATGAGCAAGTGACTGGGCATCCTCATTGTCTGAACACACAAACCAAATTTTTATTCAAGCCAGATAACCAGTTGGCACAAGCACCAGTTCATCTCAAATGCAAAGGATAGTGTGAATTGTCCTTCCTTCACATTTATTTCCAAATCACAGTGACCCTTTCAAGCTGCCTTTAGTCAAAAGCACTTGGGCATCTAATAAGTGGTTTTCAGGCTCTTCCACATCAGTTCCTTTATAGCTTGTCACAAAAAAGCACAAATTCCCTGGCAGAAAACCAATAAAAAAAAAAGATCAAAAAAGAATTCAGGTAAAATGCTCCTTTGCTTTTTCTTTTTTACTTTAAAAACTTGGGCCCCATAAAAAAATAATTGCTTCCCTCCTTAAGGTCTGTGGCTTATGCAATGGAGAAAAGTCAATTAAAATATATTTATATTAAAAACCAGAAGTTGTGATTGTGTACATACCACCTTTCATCATTCCAACTTCATAGCATTTACGTAGCCTGCAAGCCTGGCAGCTTTTCCTCCTGTTCTTGTCAATGGTGCACTGGTTAGTAGCAGGACACATATAGTCATTGTGACCTGTAAAATCAGATGAAATTCATAAAGACAATGACATAAAAGCATATCAAAAGACATTTTTTCAGAAGCTCATGTGATGCTTTACTGAGAGTTTTACTATGTTTAATCAAAGCTGAATTAAGCACAAATGTGTTGGGATAGTTTTTGGGTTTTTTTTTTTAATGGAAAGGAAACAAGTATAGGGAATAGAAACCAAAACAGGGACAAATTCCAGGGTAATTAACATGGTAGCTTGGCGGTCATGAATTTGTTGATGATGATGTGTTAAAGTCATTTCTGACTTATGGCAATCCTAAAATCATGGGGGTTTCTGGGGATGAGAAAGTGTGACTTCCCCAAGGTCACCCAGCAGGTTTCAATGGCCAAATGGAGAGTCGAACGCTGATCTCCAGAGTCCTAGTCCTATGCTCAAACCATCACACCATGCTGGCTCTGATGTGTTTATATTATGATGTAAATTGTTTTGGCTGCTATTGACTGCACATTTCTTCCTTTTTATGATAGCTATAAATGTATTTTTAATTGGTACTTTGATGAGTACCAAATTTAAAAGCTGTGATATACCTTCATTTATGAAAGTAAGAACCATTACACTTGGACCTCAGGCAGTTATGCCCATAGAATTGCTTAGATTATGTTAACATATAGGTGATTTAGTGGATCTAATTTAGTTAAAACTAACAATACGATTTAGGCCAATTTTATTTCTTTTCCTCGTCATAGTTGCCTTTTAGTAGTTGGGTTTTAGCATGGAACAAAACACAACAGAGACTCTTGTACTCAGAACCAAAACTTGATTAATTATTTACAAAATACAGTATACTCATATAATATTAACCAAATAGGAATTAAATATATGATTTCTTACAGAATCATTTTTAATCACTGTTATGTGCCACCAAGTCTGCTTCCATTTATGACAACTCTATGAATGAGAGACTTCCAAGAGACCCTGTAATTAACAGCCCTGCTTAGATGTTGCAAAGTCAGGGCCAAAGCAGACAGGTGTGAAAGAGCAGCTCGAGTCTTCTCCAGTGGCAGGCAGGTTGAGACCCCACTTGACCACACAGCCCACTCCAAAAGTGGGCCATAGATACAGGGCCCAACTAATGCCACAAGCATCTAGGTTTTCCTGTCTTCTTTTTGCTCAGGTCCAAAGGACTGGAGCATGGCTTCAGGCTTTGGGACACTTTGGAGGCATGCATTGTTTGAAAACCATGTCTCCAAAGTGGCTGGAAGCTGCTTCACTTGACCTGTCTGTTCAGGTCTCTGAGCTATAACTTCCTTCCATATAATGTAATCTTCTTTTGGTTCTATGCCTTCAACTTTACAAAGCATTATAATTCATGTAATCTCAGTATGATGATTTCAGTATCATTCAGTATAATTTCAATAATTTCATTGTAGAAGCTTTTTGGCTTCTAGTGAGAGTTCAAGCCTGATTTGTTCTTGGATCTATTTATTTGTCAGTATGCTGTACATTATTGTTCATATGTTCTAAAATAGTTAATTATAACCATCAAATATGTTATGGTAGCTTTACATAATTTGATTGTATTAAAGAACTATTTCTTAGCCTCAATGAAATCTATTTCCCATATAAGATCCACTTCCAGTTCCAGTTGTTTAAAAGGTAGCAGTTTTGATGTCCCAAGAAAGTAGAAAATCCATTCTATTTGAATAAAAACACAAATTTACAAACAGGAGAAGAGTACTTTTGCCTTCCAATAAGAGTAATTGGACACTTACAGGAAACATCTTCAAGGGTAGCCATGTTGGCCATGCAGCAAAATACAAAGAGTGATGTTATTTCTGTTGTCTGCTAAAATGTTCTAGAGGGATATCAATGCAAGCAGAGACAATTCCCCTTAACATCTGACTCTTAACATGATCACTTTTTTTCTCCTGTATGATTTTTAACATCTTTGTCCGATGAAAAAAACCAGTGAAGCTTTGAAAGCTTGCATGATGTATGTTTTGCATGGATTCATACAGGCTGTCCTTTTCATTAAGTCAAAACAGTATTTGTCCAGATGTCATGCCACTTAGATGGAAAACACCAGTAAATTACATGTAATGTCAGGCAGCAAACCTTGCCTAAATACTCTAAGGGCACTAGATCCCATCTGATCTTGGAAGCTAAGCTGGGCCATTCTGGTTAGCACTTGGATGGGAGATTGTCAATTAATACTAGGTGCTGTATTTCAAAGGAAGGAACTGACAAAACTGCCTCTGAATATTCTTTGCCTAAGCAAAACTTATAAATTTAATAGGATTGCCATAAGTCAATTGATTAAGTGAATGGCACATACACATTCATGAAAGTCAGAATATCTCTCAGTTGATACTAGTAGAAAGACTGTAAGGGATAGCAATGAAAAAAAAGTAAAATAGGAAGAATGTGGCTTTGAAAATGAAAGGCGACATTAATAACGTGGATTTTTCCCCATTGCCACAGGTCAAATACCCTTTTCCATTGCTGCTATACACTGACACTGCACTGATATTATAACTGAGTTATTTATGATCAATACAACATCACTTTTCTGGTTCATGATAACCAGTTTTAATCCTAAACAGTAAACACATGACTCTGACAATGTTACCCCAGCACACATCACTTTATGCTTACTTACAGTGAATACCATCTGTCTTTTATCTGCCTGTTGACCCCGACTGAAAAAGTACTTTTCGAGTGCTTCAACATCTGCTTGACTTTTTAAAAATTCATTCACCTTAAACTTAGTGACATCAATAATAAGGCCAAATTCAGTGTTTTTAAAATATAAATATATAGGTTTTGATATATAATATTTCTGGGAGATCCATTAAGAGCTTTATGGTTCTTTTGTTCTTGCAATGTGTATCTTTTTCCATTTCAAACAGATAATAAAACAGGAACATTCCTTTTCCAGATGATACTAATATATAACTTCCCCCCACCATTCCCCACCCCTCAAAACACTGATACAGTTGCATGTGGCAGATTCCCATCTCTGAATAGTCTGGCAAACAGCTATAATATCTTGTCTCACTCTCCCCATCTGATAAATCAAAATTGTTTTAAGTGTTTGGCAAGTGATCAAACCAACAGCTGTACTAGAATAAAAAACATACTTAATCACTCATCACCATCTTCCTGTGATCACCCATGAGACAATAACTGTTTTCAAGAATCCATCTTAAGACAGACAATATGTTATAGTGTTTCACAGCCATGTGAAAACCGTATTAGCCCACTATTTCTGGTACTACAAATAGTACACTTGATATCTCCACTTGCATTAAAATCCCAGTAAAGGATTTTACACCAATACATCAAGTGACATGCATGCTAAAGCTGTATGAATTGCTATACTAGCTCTTCAAATAGTTAGTATCCTAAGATCAAAATTAATCTGAAATAAATTAGATTAATCAACACAGCCTTCATTAACCGAGTACAAGAATTATGATTCAAGATGCTGGTAGAAATGAACTGTAAAATGTTTTGCCACTAAGCTAAATTACCATTTGTGAACTGAGACTTGATAGAGCAATGATGGACAGTATACAGCCATCCAGCTGTTCTTGGACTTAATTATCATAAGACCTAACCAGTATAGCCAACAGTGCAAAATGTGGGGAGTTGTAGACCAGTAAGATCTGGAGGCCCACACATTTCCCATCCGTGCTTTAGAACTTTTGAGTCCCTCAGCAGCGTGGCAGTGGCCACATACAGACTTCAGTTTTCGAATAATATGCACCCAAGCTAAACATGTCCCCAATTGCCTCAACCCAAGGTCTCGTAAAGGGAACCCTATTATCCATGGATGGTTGGTTCACAACCCATCTTTCCCAAACTGTATACAACCTCATGATCAGCCATGACAAAGTTGTGAGAAATATTATCAAAGCATAATTGTGCTTGCCCTCCACCCAAAGTTTAGATGGAGTCTTTCCAATCCTGGCTCCTCCTGTACATAAACTTGGGACAAAAAGCATACATATGTAGCTTGCACAAGTAAGTGCTCCCACTACCCTCTCTCTCCACTCATGTGAGCTCCTCTGCTCAACTATTGGCCATTCCTTCCTGTAACTACAGCCTCCTTTAAAAGTGCTCACTTTTAAAAAGATTCTCCTCACCTGCCGGAAAGATATTTTAGAAAGAGTAAATGGATGCAGAGGTTAAGAAAGAGTTGTTGCATGAGCAGCCTTCTGCCTATGCAACCTTTGCCTCCAGCAGTTTATGCATCGTTGTGATATAGTTTTCACTTCCAAGCTGCACATTAAGGAGAAATATGTGGATATATCTGACCCATATCTTCCTTTAAATATGTAGCTGAAAATACATATGATGTCACCTCATTTTACTGATAGTTTGACCTCTCCATACAAAGAACAGCCAATGAAGCATTGTTATGAGAGGAAGAAACTCTAATATAATTATATGATGAAACAAACCTTTCCGGCTATATGTAATCAAAGAGATATTAGATGGCAGAGGGCATTATAGCTCACTCACACACATGCATCTGTTTATAATGTGTCTTTTGGTTCCAATGACTGTATCTTACCTTCTGAATGTAATAATCTAATGCAGAGAAGCCAAAGTGGCACGTGATCACTCCTTGATTGTCCAGAGAGACACAGACAGAGCTGTTTTAAATTAAATGTATTATTGTCCTTTGTGCACTAACATAGGGATTACAACAGGGAGAAATGGTTGACATAATGTATGGGGTCCTTGAGCCTCATGCATCAGAGCAAGTGTACACAGTCCCTTGAAAAATTAACTTTTTTTTCTACTGCTTTTGCCAGAATCCTCCAGCCAGCATGGGCAGTGAGATGGAAAAGTTTCCAGGCTACTATAAGTGCCAGCTATGATGCTATTTGCCTGGTTAGAATAAGAATCCAAACAAATACAGAAATAATGCACTAAACCTTCCCACTATTCTGAAGTAAATGAATCAACCTTGACAATTTCTTCCCCTTTCATTCCCTCCACTATTTTCAAGCTGATCTTTCCCACTGCTTGCTTTGTGGAATAATAATTCATACAGCCTGTACTGCATACTGTAATTATTACTTGCATTGACTTTGGAACCTTGATAATTCACTTAATCATGTTTTCAAATTCACAATAACCTTTAAATCCATATTATTTTATATATATCAAATACGCACCCGTTGACATTATGTTGAACAAATGTATAATTTATATACAATAGATGTTAATACTTAATGGATACAGTGGAATCTAGTTTTATTTTACTTAACTACAAACTAGGTAACAACTTCTCCCATTACAAATTGTGTCTGCCTTGTAAAATAATGCCTCCTCCATAGAAATTATAAATGTGTACAATGTAGAAAACGGAATGGCTTTATCTTTAAAGGAAGCAATGAAAGTACTATAAAATTGGACTTTAAGTGATTGAATTCAGGGAGGTTTCAAACTACCAAAAATACTGGTAATTGCTGTAATTCAATGCTGAAACACAGAAAATAATGGGTAGATAACTAATCCCATATGTATCTATGCCATATTGTTATCTGTCAATATTGTACCTTGCTTTCAGTTGGAACATATATCTTGTCAATAACAAAAAAGAAAAGAAAAGAATGCAAGGCAGAATGGAGAGTAGGGGTGAGAAAAGGCCATGAGTTCTCCATCCGTTCATTGATTCCTACCTTGACAGTTCTGTAGGTTAATATTATATAGAAAAAGTTCCTGAATTCCATTTCTTAGTTATCATATGTAATTTATTATGCAAAATTTTTCACAGCTGTATTAGTCTGTCACAGCAGTGAGAGAGAAAGAGACTAATGACACCTTAAAGACCTCGGAGCTTATATGAAATGAGCTTTCATGGATTGTAGCTAGCAATGAGACAATCTCTCAGTCGCAATTCCATTGCATTTCACTGAACTTCAGTGCATTGTGTTTTCATCAGTAATTCCTAGTGTAGTGCACCACAAAAAGGCCAAAACTCATTTGGTAAATCTGTTGGATATTTGAACAGTCACTGCATGGCAAAGAAAAATCCACAGCAGTAAAATTCTATAGTTCACTCCACTGTCAAATGTATTTTGGATGACTCACAGTGTCTGTCAGCCATACCAACTGGATGTATACTATTTCTATTCTATTGTTGTTATGTTCCTCCAAGTCATCTCTGCCTGATGGCAACACTATCATAGGGGTTGCCTGGCAGGATTTACTCAGAGGAGGTTCACTATTCCCTTCCTCTGATCAGTGCATACAAGGAGAGAATAAATATATGTCACCACTCCAACACAATGTAGGACTTTATCACACCAGCCTGCTATCTTGCCAAAGTCACCTTAGTTTAAGAAAATGGGAAAATTCCTTAACACACTTCCCTGCAATAGTGATAAGGTGCTACCTTGGCAATCTATGGTCCCACACTTCCATACAGCCTCCATAATCCTACCTTCCTGCCCTATGTCCTACCCAGTGTGCCTTTTGGTTTTTATCATTTTATTATTGTTGTTGTTTTTTTACCACAATTCCACAATTATGGCAATGCAATTAAATAAAAAAATTGAAAAGAAATAGAAAAGGAAAAGGAAATAGTTTACTTGGGAATAGTGAGGAGATGGGGCAGAAAAGGAGAGAGGAGCAGAATCATGCCCACTCACACCACGAAACTATCTGAGAAGTGGAACTGCAGTGGGTGGCACTATCAAATGTAAATCCGTAATAGAAAAGCAGCGCAATTGGAAGATATTGGTGGGTTTTCCCCCGTCAATGGAAATAAGCACTCCAGGAATGGATGGAATGCAAGGCGGCAGCAGGACAGACCTGATCTCATGTGATAAGTAGAGGCCAAAGACTTTTATCCTGTTGAAATGCCATTTTGCTACCCTCATGTGATAAAGTCCATAGGATTAGAGTCAATGTGGTAGTAGAAAAAATTTGAAGATAGCAAATGAGAAGAATGGCACTAGAGATGATTCATGGCCACCCCATGCTAAGGGGCTTTTATCCAGCACTGTCCACTTTGTTAATAAACCCCTGAAACGAAGAGATGATAATTGGATTTCAAGATGATATTCAGAGCACATGCATCCTGAAAATAAGACTTTGACACCCCACCCCCCCCGGCAGCATGACATTAAAAGTTTGGTAATAGCATGTTACCCTTCACTGAAAAGCAAGCTCTTTCCACTTTGGGAAACTAATTTCCTGATTCTCCCAAAAGTGTGTGTAAGATTGAATCACTGTTCAGGAGGAAGTGGCACTCCCCGCTATTTCTGATTTGTATCACCATTCTGAACAAGGTTACTTCCTTTCTCTTTCTCTTTCTTTTCTCTGTAGGGCAGTACCCTTAGAGCTGTGGTTACTTTCATAAAAAATGAAACTGAATACTGTTTCAATAAGACACAGTTCTCTAGATTAAACTACAACTTTCATGAGCTCTTTCCAGTACAGTCAGTAATGAATGAAGGATGATGAGGTAGTTCATCACCACCTAGAGGGGTGCACATTTTTTTGTTGTTGTTGTTGTTATCTGCCTTCAAGTCATTTCTGACTCATTGTGACCCTAAGGCAACCCTATTATGGGTTTTTCTTGGCAAGTTTTTTCAGAGGGGGTTAGCCCTTGCCATTCTCTAAAGCTAAGAATGTGACTTGCCCAAGGTCACCGGGTGGATTTATGTCACTGAGCTGGGATTCGAACCCTAGTCTCCAGAGCCAAAGTCCAACTCTCAAACCACTAACACCCACCCTTGAAATAAAATTAAAAAATCACTGATCTGACCCAATCTCAAAATTTTCCTTTGCTTAGTTCCAGGATAAAGATCATAACTCCAGCCCAAATATGCACATATATGGATGGCAAAGCATAAATCCTGTTACATCTGCCTTTGTTTTGCTTTCTTTCTTTCTTTCTTTCTTTCTTTCTTTCTTTCTTTCTTTCAACATAAGGCAGAGTAAGGCAGCACATTTGGGTGATCAAGAGAGAGAGCAGCAAAGTGTTTGTTATTTACCTTCTTGCTTTGTATTTTTATGGCAGTTGTGGAAGTTTCTACCCCATCTGCCAAAAAACACTTGGCCAGCTGTACCTTGACTTGAAAAGGTGGGTGGTACTGTCTCAGGCAATAAAATGCCTTGCTAGTGAAAGATTTATTTATTTATTTATTTATTTATTTTTACATCAAGGATGTCATAACAGGATCCTGGGCAGGGCCAGGGCTGTAACTGCAAGCGGTCAAGTAAATATATTCTGTTCTTTGCAGTTCAGGGATTATGTGGACCATAGTAGACTTTTTTTTTCCAGTAAACAAGACTCATTTCTTTACCTCTACAGATGATATTTATTTTTCTGGTGTAAATCTTGTCATTAGTATTAACTCACATAGACCCACTGGATCAGTGAAATTTACCTATATGCTGACTCACCACTTGACTTAATGGGTGTACTCTAGATAGAATTAACCAAAAAGAGCCCAACCTTTGGAGTGCTAAATAAAAACTTGCACAGGATCCAGTTCTTTCTACCCAATCTATTTTGCACACATTTTCTATAATGTCACAAAATCTGAGTCTTGTGGGTAACAGAAGGACATGGATCTTCAGTAATGCAATCTGCACTGCAAAAATAACGCAGTTCGACAGTGCTTTAACTGCCATGGCTCAATGCTATGGGATTCTGGGGTTTGTAGTTGTATGAGATATTTAGCTTTCTCTGTCAGAGAGCTCTGATGCCAGCACAAACTGCAAATCCTAGGATTACATAGCATTGAGCTATGGCAGTTAAAGTAGTGTCAAACTGCATTATTTCTACAGTGCAGATTACCCAGTGGCATATGAATATGTTCAGTGGTATACTGGCGTGCACACACTAGTAGAATGTATGCAGACCTGACAGATACGTGCAAATAACTGTTCTCAGTAATCCCACCTATCAGCTGCTTGGCAAGAAAAATGAAAAATAGGGGGAACCTAAATCCAATACTCCATCCTCCTCCCTAACATATCATAGGCATGCTAATGTATTGTATTGGGTGGCTTTTTACATAACCACATACGATCCTAACAGTAAAATGGCCTATTTATTAAGAATGCTTGCTTTGTGGAAAGACTTAGCTATCAGTATGTGGCTTTTTAAAAAATAATCTATTAGAAGAAGGATAGGCAACTGTGGCTCCAAATATATATTTTTTTAATTGGGGGGGGGGGGCTGCTATTCCCATCAGCCTTAGTCATCATAGCCAGTGACAAGAGATTATGGGAAAGACAATCCAAAAACATCTGAAACCTAGAGCTGAGCACTCTAGGGCATATAGTCCAACATATTCCAAAGATACAAAACATTTAACAAGGGTAAATAAATGAAAACATCCTTATTGCTTGAGAATAAACACATATTAATATGATGCACATCCAAATGGAAGAAATGTATACTTTATAGCATCAGGGCCACACACAGACGCTAATTAAGCCCTTAGAAACCCAATCAAACAGATTCCCATTATAATTGCCCCTTGAAGCTTTTCTGTTTAAGTCTTATATTGCATTTATAGGTTTGGGAGCAGCAACAAAATGTTTTTGAGTGTGTTTTGAATTATGTCTGTAGTAGACATTTCTCATGAAAGGATTAAAGAAACACTGGTTTGGGGTCATAGCCTGACACTCATTAAAGGCCATAGCTACTCATCAGACAGAATATGTTGTTGCAGCAATGTCTTATAAAAATAATGCTAAGTGTATCCCTCATTTTAGTGGGAGTACAGCATATTGAAAGTACTGTAGTGGAGTTTTAAGCCTTTCCTGTACTGCCAAAATTCCATCAAAACTGACCTTGTGTACTGGAAACAGGGACTGGAAGAAAAGTTTTCATTGGAAACAATGGTCATCGTTAAAACTGAGTGGGCTTAGTATTTTTTTTAAAATCCACTGACATTGCAGCAAACAGCATATTTAAGGTAATCTATATTGATTATACCCTAAAGAAGTCTCTCCTTACATTTGTCATAATGTATGGCTTAGGTGTATCTCCCTAAACAAATTTGCCAACGTTTTAAGATCCATAGGGGAATGCATTCTCTCTGTCCCACCACCATCACAGACTCAGCTGGTAAGGACATAGAAGAGTCTTCTCAGTAGCTGCTCCCACCCTCTAGAATTCTTTTCCACTGGCAGCTAGGCTGGATTCTGCCCTGATCTCATTTCACTGGCCAAAAAAAGCGTTTTTGGTTAAACAGATTTTTAATGTGTAACTAATTAAAGGAAGAATTCTTATGGGGAGTTAACTTTTGTATATCTTTTAATGATTTTATATTGTTTTAATGTGTTTACATTACTTTATTGTTTGTATTATTTTACTGTTAGATCTTAGGAGATTCTTTTTCTGAAGCCTGCTCTGGGAGCAAGGCAGCAAATAAATGAAACAAAGGAGGATGACGAAAATGGTTCTAAACTCTTGTCTTACCTCCAGCTTCAGTTAATTGTGCTTAAAGTGGACCCTAGCTCTGCTAACCTTACAAGCTAAGATATTATTTCTGTGCTTTATAAGATTCTTGGAGTCTGGGTGCCACCAAGGGAGCTATCTCTGTCTTTCCTCAAAACCAAGAGGACAAAAGAACCCTGTTGGACCATGCTTCCATCATATCTTATGTTCTTTGCAGTAGAGTATGATTGAGGAAGTTGACTACACCTCCACTTCTACAACAGGGAAAACAAAGGATATTTTTCTACATATCTTCCATGGAACGAGGCACATCAGGAAATCTCTGGGGGAAAGACCATATATGCTCTTCTACTCTGAGGAACATATGAAGAGGATTTCAGGGAAGATAGGACTCTGCACCAGCTGTCACCAATCTGGAGACTCAGGTCAAAACACACTGCAGAAATAATCCCATTTGAGACCATTTTAACTGCCCTGGCTCAGTGCTAGGGAATCTTGGGAATTGTAGTTTACTGTGGCATCATATGTCTTTGGCAGAGAAGGCTAAATGTCTCACAAAACTATAGTTTCCAGAATTCTCTAGCTCTGAGCCAGGGCAATTAAAATGGTCTCAAACTGGATTATTTCTGCTGTGTATTTTGGGCCTGGCTCATGTTTCTCTTCAAAGAAGTACAAGGAATAATGAGGTTGCTTTCCAGAGATTTCCCTATGCAACTCCTGGAGAAAGGTATGAGAATGTTCCTGACAGGTGCCCAGATTTGATGTAGAGACGATGTGCAGAGACCATATGCAGTAGTTTCTGCCCCAAATATCATTACTTGTGGGGAGGGAGAGGGTGTAAATAGGATCTTCTGGCTGTTCTGCAAGGGTCAGGGATGCTGTTGCAGAGAAGATAATTTGGCCTGTGTTTAACTGGACCTGAAAAGACTTCTACTTCAGACCTCAGGATGCCGTGCTGCAACACAAGGGAATGAAATAGGAGGCCTCGGTGTGCTTGATTATAGTGGGGTGGGTCAGAATGCATAAGCCAATCTGCACAAGTCAGGATGGAGGGACTTTTATGGCCCTAATGTTTTCCCTAAACTAATGCACAGGGATTGTGAATATGAATCAGTTTCAAATGCACAAATCTAGGTTATGCATTTGTAACTGCAACCGTGCATTACAGCCACCAGGTTGAACAAATGAGGGAAATACACACACACACACACTTTTCAAGGCAACACTCTCACCTTGAGATGCAAGAGTGTTCCCCTCAAGGCCTCAGATCTGGGAATCCTACTTCCACATTGACCACACACACTTGTATCTTCATTCCCCCTACTTTTGAGGAGCTCGCTCCTTAGTTTGTTACTTTAATAAATAATTTTATGTACTTTTACAAACTTCAATGTTCTCCATCAAAGTAGTATGCAAAGGGTTTCATTAAGGATTAAATGGAAAGAGAGAATGTTCAAAGGTGATTAGTATATGACCTAATACTGTACTAAATACTGTGTTTGTTTTTAGTGTTTCTCGGGCCCAACTGCATGATAGTTTTTATGTATGCTGAACACAAAGGAGAATAGTGACTGAGCAGGCAAATCAATTAGTTCTTCTAAAATTAAATATCAACAGGACTAACAGTTGTCAAGCAGAAATATGTCTGCTAATTTAAAAGTTCTTCACAGCCTCTTGTGTGAACAACTTTGTATCCAATGAGGTTCACTGAAGCAAAAGAGGTTATTTTTGATGTCAATACTGTACTTATGAAACAGCTGTTTTCAGCTTCTGAAGGATACAGCTTCTCTCTTTCTCTCCAGAGAACTGGGAAGAAATTGGGAAGGGACCTTCAGGATCAACTAATAATAATAATTGGATCAATTCAAATTTCAACTAGTATGTGGGTTAACTGCTCAGTCTCATGTGAAACATTGCTTTTATAACTGTACAACAGCATGTTTTAGCCCAGAGGAAGTTGTGGTTGCTCATATGGCTCTTTCATCTATGTATAAATGGCTTTTCTGGAAACAATACTGATATAAATTACTGTTAGCTTACAGACACTGGAAACTGAGCTCTTGCTAATTGCTATATATTCTATGTAGCCAAAAGGGAACTTTATGAAGCTAAATGTCTCTGTGTGAGAGGGGTCTTCTATTTTAAAAAAAGATGTAAAAAAAACTTTCTGTGTAATTTATGCTCAGTTATTTCCAATGTGGAAAAAAAATTGTGTCAGCATTTCACAAAGATTTATTGCAACAGAAAGTTCATTGAAGATGTCAAGTCCTTGGTAATCTAAATATTTTATGCATTGTCTCTGTAAAGTACTTTTATGTATACCATCTGCTTCAAGTGGAAGATAAAGCTTTCATCAGTTAGACAAGATAATAGGATATGGAACTCTAACCAAACAACAAATTTATGCCTGAAACCAGAAGAAATTAGTTATATTTGTCTCTTAGTGAAATTAATGGGAGAAGTCACTCATAACTAATGTTAAGTTCCAGTGCTTTTGATCAGAGATATATGCAAATGGTTCCCCCAAAATCAACATTTTTTTTGCGGTCAGAGAAATGGGGGGATTGGAGAAGTGATTCAATTTCTTCTCCACGTGGAGTACAAACTGCTATAGCTTCTCAAGGAAAGGGCTTTCCATTAGCAGCATCAACAGCACCACTTCTTTTATTTATTAGGATTTGCAATTAGAGCAGAGGGTAAGAGCAAATAGCCTGGTAGCCTAGCCACCATGTCGCATCCTCCACAATGATCAAGCTATCTTGTGTTTAAGCGAACTGAAAGTGTCACAAACCTTGTTAGTCTGTGCAAAGATTTACAAGAGAGATAGGGATATACAGTCTCCCCTACTTTTTCACGGGAGATCCATTCCAGACCTCCTCACGAATATAGAGTTTTGCCTATATTCAAGCCCCCATTGGCTTGAATGTAGGCACAAGCGTGCATCCCATTCATTCTCCCTCCACTCATCCCTTGTGCATAAGTGAGGGACGCAGGTCCAAAGACCACAAGAATGGAGAAAGGACTGTATTACAAAAGAAAAGGTTTCTTATGGTTAGAACATGTGGTCAGTGGTACCTGTTGTTGTTGTTGTTGTTGTTATCCGCCCTCAAGATCTTGACCCATGGTGATCCTGTAGATGAGACATCTCCAAAACTCCCTATGCTCCAATGCTCTGCTCAGGTCCTGTAAATTGATACCTGTGACCTCCTTAATAGAGTCTATCCATCTAGCATGCAGCTTTCCTCTCTTTCTGCTTCCCTCCACCTTTCCTAGCATTATTTTTTTTCCAGTGAGTCATGCCTTCTCATGATGTGGCCAAAGTACGACAGCCCCAGTCTAGTCATCTTAGTTTCCAGAGAGATTTCTGGTTTGATTTGCTCTGGACTGTTCAACTTCTTGGCTGTCCATGTTAACCTCAGCACTCTTCTCCAGCACCACATCTCAAATGAATTAACTTTTTTCCTATCCATTTTCTTAACTGTCCAGCTCTTACATCCATACATAGTAATAGGGAATACAATGGCTTGTATGATTCTAACTTTCATGCTCAGTTGTATGTCTTTACATTTTAGGATATTTTCTAATTCTCTCGTAGCTGCCCTCCCCATTCTTAGTCTTCTTAATGATTTCTTGACTGCAGTCCCTGCTCTGATAAAAGTTTGATCCCAGGTATGAGAATTCTTTTACTATTTCTATTTCCTCATTGTCTAGGTTGAATTTGTGTAAATTCTCTGTGGTCATTATTTTTGTTTTCTTTATGTTCAACAATAAGCCTGCCTTTGCACTTTCCTCCTTGATCTTCCTTAGTAGTTGTTTGTTGTCTGTGATATTTTCAGCTAGTCATATGGTGTCATCTGTATATCTTCGATAGTTGATATTCCTTCCTCTGGTTTTCACTCCTCCTTCTTCTGTGTCCAATCCTGCTTTTCTTATCATATGTTCTGCATACACGTTGAACAGATAGGGTGAGAGGATGTAATCTTGTCTGACCCCTTTGTCAATTGGGAACCATTCTGTTTTTCTGTATTGTCCTGACAATAGCCTCCTGTCCTGAATAAAGATTCCTCATTAGGACTATCAGATGTGTTGGCACTCCCATACCTTTAAGGGTGTACCGTTGTCTTTCGTAATCTATGCAGTCAAAGGCCTTGCTATAGTCTATAAAGCACATGCTGATATTCTTTTGGAATTCCTTGGTGATCTCCATTAGCCACCGGATGTTTGCAATGTGGTCCCTAGTGCCTCTTCCTTTCCTAAATCCTGCTTATACCTCTAGGATTTTTCTCTTCATGTATGGTTGGAGTCTATGTTGCAGGATTTTGAGCAGGATTAGATCTAAGTTGTTGCAGTCTTTTCTCTCTCTCTCTCTCTCTCTCTCTCTCTCTCTCTCTCTCTCTCTCTTGGTGGGTGGGAATGTATATTGAACATTTCCAATCTGTTGGCCATTATTTTGTTTTCCATATTTGTTGACATATGTTGGTTAGCCCTGGTGTTGATACTGTTAATGTAGATTGAAGCAATTCAATTGGACTATCATCTGTTCCTGGTGATTTATTTTTTTCTATTTCTCTAGTTGCAGCTTCCACCTCAGTTTTTTTTAATTTGGGGGTTAATCTTTAGATGACTCTTCGGTCCATTTTGTTATCCCTTTTATATAGCTCGTCTGTGTATTGGATCCAACATCTTTTTATTCCTTCCTGATCTTGAATTATGTTGTTTTTATTTTCATAGAGTGACCCGGCCCTTGGTTTGAATTTCCCTTTGATTTTCTGGATCAAATTGGTAGCTTTCCTGGAACGGTAGATGTAGGGGTGACGAAATGAGGACCACTTTCCCGCTAAGAATTCTGATTCTCCAAGTGAATTTCTTCTTCAGTTTCCAAATTTCTAGCAAAGTGAGACAATGAAAATTGTGCACACCTAGAAACAGAGTATTTCCTAGGTAACTTTGCTAGTTCTTTTTCTTTTCCAAATTCTATTTCTAATTTTATTTTATTTCTAATTCTAATTCTAATTCTAAATGTTGAATGAAGTTTTAAGTTACTGCAATTCTGGAAATTTTGGAACAGAAGGAAAATTTCATGACTGGACAAAATTCATATGGGGGATAATGCATTCATTTTTCAGCCGACCCCCCAATATCTATGTCCTCTGGTGGATCCAAATGAGGAAAAAAATACAACAAAATATGTAGCAAAGATGAGTGTATATTGATTGATCTAGAATTCAGAGACATAGCCATGCTAGTCTGGAATAGCTAGGCTGGATGTACAAGTCTTCACAAAGCAATACTGGTGGGATACAGACCGCCCCTTTGGGGCACCCTGTACCTCCCCCTTTCCCCGATGGATTGGGGCCTGAGCGGCCACAGCGGCAGCCCCGGAGACCCCAATCCGGCACTGCTCCAGGCCTCAGGGAAGCGGCAAAATGCATCCACTTGGCCCCTTTCTTTTCCGTATCGCTGGCACGGCCATGTAAAGGCCACGCCAGTGATACACATGGCGAAAGGAGCTCCATTTCGGAGCTCCTTTTGGCGCTGCTGAAAGGGCGCCACAAGCGGCCTGTAGCGGCGCCAGTACGTCATGGCCGCAACGCACCATTTGGACACAATGCGGCCATCACATCAAAATGGTGGTGTCCATGTAGACAGGGCGCTGCCATTTTGATGTATGGAGGACGTACTAGGGTTAGGGAGAGTGTGAATGGTGCGCGCTCCCTAACCCTAGAATCACCGCCGCCACGCTACATTTTGGCTGTATGTATCCCACCACTATATCTTATTTTGCAGTTAGGCTCAAAGGTGCTACAAAATCTCTTTGTATTGACTGATCTGTTCAATTTTAACAAAATTTGATACCTTTTTAAGTCACAAAGAAGTCCTGACAAATATGGATAAAGAACACATAGATTAAGGGGAAAGGTTTACAAAATGTTTGTCCAAGAGTAATTCACACCCTCCACTAGTTCACAGATGCAAATTGGGGCAGGTGTTCAAGCAACATCAGGGTATGTTTGAAAGGGTGTTATCAGGTAACAAGAGGGCAAAAGTTATTACTGAAAAAGAATAAAATATTATTTTAAGAGAGTAACCTTGCAATTTATGTACCGAGTTTAGAAGATTCTGACAAATGAAAAAGACCAAATAAATAAATATACTATTTGTGTGCATGAAATTTGCACACAGCATGACTAACAATACAGATATCATGTAATATATATATACAATATAATAATAATAATAATAATAATAATAATAATAATAATAATAATAATAATATAAAATCAAAATGCCCATCTCAGTCCACTCAAAATTACAGCTTTCTCTCAGATCTTGCCTGGAAATTCTGTATTCATACCCACCTGCTCTTCCCAATGAACATTATAGATCAAGTCAAATCTCAGTTTCTCCATAACATAACACTAATGTGGTCATCTTGAGTCAGTACTTATCAGCTTAATCTCATTCTCAGGGATGTTGTGAGGGGTGAATAGGTTGATGGGCAGGGGAAATAATGTGCAGTACCTCTAGTTTACAGGAGATAAATGGAATGTAATTAGTTTTAAAAAGACATAATTGGGAAAGTATGATTGTCATAAAGAAAAACATGCATTCCAGTGGCCTTTTAAAATGTATCGTCGTACAATCCAGTACACATTTATCTAATAGCAACTTACTTATACTTGTTTTTGAGTGGATATGTGTATGATTGCATAGTTAATGTAAGCAAAAAAATTGCACTGCGGGAGGGGGTGGAGACTTCTCTCAAGTAGACTAACAGTAAATTGTCTTCCAGTGAGCAACATTGTCTTCCAATGAGCTACAATTTCTTTCCTGTCGCATTTGGTATTCCTGGCGCACACAGAAGATTAATAAATCAAAAGGGATGGGGATGGAGAGAAGAAAACCAGTAAACTAATCCTTAAAATATAAGTTTCTTCAAACCTCAAAACAAAGTATAATCAAAACCAATGGGAGGAGAAAAGAATTCATATCAAGAATGCTTCTTGGCAATTTTGATCCTATCTGGGGAAATTAAAGATGGGAGGAATCTGTATGTCTGTAAGAAAGAGAGATAGAGAGAGCAGCTGGTGCACAGTTCCAAGACAGCTGCAGTTCAAAGATGATCTCTTCAAGGAAAACTCCTCTTAGTTGGCAGGGCTTTCCCCTTCCTTCACTTTTTACAAGGTGTGTTTACTTCTTTTCCTTACCTCAAGAAGCAATTTGAAGTCATATAGCACAGCATGTTCAAACCTAGGAAAAGCTGCCACACTTTGCTTTCACCTATTGGGAAAAGCAAACTCTGCCCATCTTCTCTGCGGAGTTAACTGAAGGCAAAATAGTTTTTGTTTTTGTTTTTTTGTTTTTTGTTTTTTTACTTTGCGGTAAAGCAGATGGCCGTTAAAGAGTGGCCACTGGCCTCTCTGGTGGCAATCAGGCTGGGACCATAGTGACCACACAACCCGCTTCCAGAGCAGGCCACTGCTGCAGTCCCAAGCTGCTCTGATCAGGAGTCGATTTAAATCAAATCCTTTTTAGTCCAGCTTTTATCCCCGGAGCATGGCTTCAGCACAGCTTTCAGCCTGTGGTGTAAATGTCACACCCCCAAAGCTGCTGGATGCTGCTTTATTTGGCCCACACATTTTGGATCTTTGACTCAAGTTGCAGTAAGGAAGGAGGAGAAAGGAACTGGGACATTTTGAAACTTACTGAGAAAATGGGACCACAGAGAATTAATAAGGACCATATCTGCCGAACTGGGACAGTTGGAGGATATCCTGTAGATTTAATACCATCTGCTGTGTTGTGAAATAGTAAATCTATTGCTAAAGAAACTCAGAAGTCAAACATTTAATCAAGACTATAAGACAGCTGCTGAAACTCTCCTAGTATATGTAAGAAAAGTTTGCAGAGAAACTAGCTAGAACAATATAATTTCTCTGTTTAACAATGCAGTGCTTTAGTCTTTCTATTTCTGAATCAATAAATCAAGCAAGTCTTAAAGTTTATGTTTCAACAAATCAAATTTAAATCATATATCAGCTACGATATAAAACCTTCATTGCCTTCCAAATATGCTTGGTTCCCAAATGGCTCTCTTCTGCCTCAGATAATGCATCAACTAAGTTCAAACCTGAAGCAACCCAGCCTATAATGTGTTCTTACTTCCATAAATTTTGTTCAATTCTAAAACAATTGCCTAATTATCTCAAGTGCTTTAAAATATCTTTATTATGAATTACTGACTGGTTAACAGTTGTACAGAAGCACAAGTAAACTTAAGATGCAAGAAAAGAAATGATTTTCTCAGAAGCCTGATAAAAATATCCTGGAATAGAATTGCCTGCAAATGTTGGGCATGTTCTGGAAGCCAATATGACTGTTTTTATATCTAAGCATAGGATGATTAGAAAACAAAATTTTTGTCTTCATTCAGGCATCAGGGACAGCAGTGGCCCAGGGACTGCACATGACCACCACGCTGGGACCTGAAAGACATACTTATTATGTCCCACAGATCCTCTGGTGATGTGGGGATAATTCCTTCATGTTTTTGAGTTCCTCCAAGTCTTAAACCCAAAAGGGTCTTTTTCAAGTGAGGTTACTTCCAGTCTTGAAAAAATACCCTTGAGGCTAATAAACATGGTTGAATTGCTCCCCATATGCCCTGAGATGGTGTAAGGGTTTTTCTAAAGTCAAATAAGGGGGGAATAAGATGTCAGCAGCTGCAGGGACACCAGGGCAGCTGTTCCGGAGTGCCCTAGAATGTCGCTTATACTCCATGGACTGAACATTTCCCAGCCTTGAGGGGTTAACAGATTATGTAACAGATCAAAGAATATTATTTCTGTACCACCAGAGTTCTGAATTCAACAAAGCTTATAAATGTAATTCCATACATAACACATTTCAAACCCCAAAAATATAACATTGCTGCCCTATACCTTGAACTAGTTGCTCATTTCATTGTTTTCCCCTTATGTTCTGATACTTGGGGTGAAGATTTAGCATTAAGAAGACAATGAAATAAAACTTTGAAAAAATTCTACTCAAAATATTTCTAAAAATATGTTAAATATGTAACTTTAAAAGGAAAAGCAAAGTGTTACACAGTACAGCTTCCAAGCCCTGCCAGCTGTATTTCTACATATTACATTATTTTGATTATGTCCCCATTATTTCCTCCACCCAAGATCATTTATTATAGTCACATAACAACAATATCACTTTTAAGTCATTACTTCCATGTACCTATAAAGCCCTATACGGATTGGGTCCAGGCTATATGAAGGACTGTATCTCCCTGTACAAGCCCCCAAGAATACTGAGGTCATCAAGAGAGGCCCTTTTCTCTGTCCCACCACCCTTTCAGCCATGTTTCGTGGGAACAAGAGAGAGGGCCTTCACAGTGGCTGCTCCCAAGCTCTGGAACTCCCTCCCTAGGGAGGCCGGGATGGATCCATCCCTGCTGTCCTTCCGGCCGCAGGTGAAGACATTTCTATGCCGCCAGGCTTTTGCATGACAGGGATGCTGTTTTGTTTTTGTTTTAAAAAGTTTTAAACTTTAAATTTGAATAATGTACTGTTTTGAATTGTTTGAATTGTTTGTTTTTTAAACTTCTATTTTGCATGTTTTATAGTGTTTTAACTTGGACAGTTTTAGATTTGTAAGCTGCCTTGAGTCCCTGTACTGGGAAGAAAGTGGGATATAATGATATAAATAAACATAATAATAATAATAATAATGTGCAGAACCCATCAAATAGACTATGGGGTCAATGAGAGTTCCCAGGAAAGAATTATTTATTATAAGTAAGGCTGCATCTACATTGCAGAATTAATGTAGTTTGACATTACTTTAACTGCCATGGCTCAATGCTATGGAATTCTGGGATTTGTAGTTTTGTCAAATATTTAGCCTTCTGCGTTTGAGAGCTCTGGTGCCACAACAAACTTCAAATCCCAGGGCTCCATAGGATGGAGCCATGACAGTTAAGGCAGTGTCAAATTGCATTAATTCTGCAGTGTGGCAGCAGCCTAAGGAATGCTTCAGAGGAGCGATGGTGTTATGCTCTGAGTATTGGACTAGGACTCTATGAGAACAAAGATCAAATCTCTACACAAACATAGGTGCTTTCTGCACTGCCATTTGGGACGTCCGGAGGACGTCCCATTTTTAAAAAAGGGGCGTCTCTTATAGACGCCCCTGGGCCTAGTACGGACTCCGTCCGTACAAGATGGCGCCAGCCCTTCTACATGGCCAGCACCATCTTTGCGTATCGGACGCTGAGCGTCCGTACGCGTCGCGTCGCTTGTGACGTAGCGAGTGTGCCCCTGGTGCCTCACTACGTCGCAAACGCGACGGAAAAAGAAGCTCCATTTTGGAGCTTCTTTTTCGGTCCGCGTGGGAGTCGGGCCGTGTGAAGGCTCCGGCTCCCCCGCAGACCTACTGGCGGCGGCGGCAGAGCGCCGCAAAGCGGAGGTATGTACCCCGCCATAGAAACTTCCTGGGTGACCTTCTGCAGGTCAGAATTGACTTGAAGGCACATAATAGGAACAAGAGATGCTTAGACTAGGGATCTTTGAGGCTGGCATTCACCCCACATTTTTAAGCAAACTGACCGGCTTCATAAAGCCTGGCTTGAAATGAGGATCAGAACATAGTGAACCTGCTTCATTCCAAACCCTTTTTCCAATTTTTATGAAACAGTTCTTGGCATTAAATGCATTAAATGTATGTATTTTAGTGTAAAATGCCTACAGAAGTGTATATTTTATGTGGGAGCTTTAAAATAATGGTGATGCTTTGTTTTTAAACAGTGCAAAAGAGACTTATGAACATCTGAAAAACAGACATGGAGTGGAAGTAGGTTGAGCTATCTGTAGACTGATCTCATCCACAGCTGAGACAATGTACTCTGAACAGCTACGCTGGGAATGTAAGAAGGTGAGTGAATCTACCCTCCTCCAGCGCAACTTCAGCTCATTGTGCTCCCCGTTCTATTAGAAGAACTAAGTGAAAAATATTTGCATCCCTGTCTCTGATTCTAGACCTCTGTATACATTATAAAAAGTAGTCAGTTACCTGCAGAAAGTAATGTACAAAATGGCATTCTGAACGACCTGGAAACATTTCCCTGTTCAAAAAATGTCCCAGTTCTATTATTCCAGTCAGAATATAAAACTATTACCATAAATTTTTCTTATATTGTACTGGGTAAAAAAATTGAAAGCTTTTTTGTTTTTGTTTTGATGATATGAATGTCTTCAGAAGAAAATCCAATTATAATATAATTTTTGTTCCAATCTGCAGAATCCTTGGAATCCTGTCAGTTTTTTAAAGCATTTCTTCTCTTTTCTGGGCAAAATCTCAAAACACTCTAATCACAGATGTGACTTTATTTTTCCATGTGGCTCACAGTGAGAGAGTGAAAACTACAGCAACTCAACTATTTATGCTCCAACATAAGCGGCACTTAGGCAAGAATAATTGTTCAAAAATATTTATGACAGCCCTTTTCCCCAAGTAATTTTTATGGAAAGGAGGTTTAACTGAGTGATAAACAAAACTACCTGAGTGTTTTTCGCCTTCCAGGATGTTTGTGAAGAGAGTGAGTATAACTGCCATCAAATACACTCCACAGGCGGGTGGAATAGAGAGGAGGCAGAAATAAATAACAATTGAAATTATGCTCTCAGACTGTAGAGCTCTGTGGTTAGCTTTCCAGAGCAATATTTCTTTCTTTTTAAAAGCTTGGAAAACTAGTGACCCTATATCTGACTATGCAAGCTGGTCAGAGACAGGGATGCTCTTTAGTCTCCTTAGTCTCACAGACAGTACATATATTTGCTTCCAGGAAAACTACAATGCCAGCTTTTTCCTTGGGCAAAGCTAGTATCAGTGCTGGTTTTCATCTTGAATCCCCTACACAGTTTGTATCTAGGTTGTCAAAAAGACCGTATCTCCCTATAGGAGCCAGTGCAAATTTTAAAATTTGCAGGAGAGGGACTTTGTCTCAGTCCCACCACCTTCATGGGCACATTTGGTGAGGGCACAGGAGACTTTTCCATGGCTGTTCCCAGGTTCTGGAATGCCGATCAGCTTTCTTTCTAACCAAAGATGAAGATTATTCTATTCAGGCGGACCTTTGGGATTTAAATTATAGTAGCATGCTATGTTGGATTTTTAAAATATTTATTTAGTAATTATGTTTCAGATACATTTTTGAAACTGTTTTAACCAGGATGCTTATAGATAGATTAGATAGATAGATAGATAGATAGATAGATAGATAGATAGATAGATAGATCGATGATAGATAGAGAGTTATTCAATTCTTTTTTGAACTTTTGTGAAATCAGATTTTAACTTAACCTTGTTTTAAATTACTGTAAACTGCTTAGGCTCCCATCTTGGGGGAAAGGCAGGGTATAAATTTAATAAATAAATAAATACCAGGTCCTTAAACTGGGAGATCAGTTCCAGCACAAGGGGTAAAACATGGCCCAGCTCAGAGAATGGTTGGAGATAAATAGCTAGAATTCTTTATTATTATTATTAAATTGAACATTTAAAACAAACAATACAACATAACTAAACAAACATAAACCTTCACAAACAAAAGACAAACTAGATACATCTAAGACACTATGTTACATGGATTATAACATTTAAATTTTTAGCAGGAATTTCCATATCTTCTATCTTATTACTTCCTCATCAGATTGTGATCACCTTATTACTAAAAGTACTTGATTTCCTCGTGTTTTGTTTTCCAAAATTCAAAAATTAAACATTCTATGAAACTTAAAGACAGTCTATTTATATCAGACCTTTATCTTATATATGCCTTTTATATATATTTTATATATATATAGCCATTGTTCCTCAGGTGGAATTTGAATTTGTGTCCAATATTTGGCATGTATTATCCTTGCCGAGGTGATCATGTATAATATAATCCTGGAAAATTTTCTTTCAATCCTAGTATCCAATTTACTTGTCCTGTTTAACAAAAAAAATTGTGAATCTAGTGGAATTTTTATTTGTAATATTTCATTCATCAGATCATGTATTTCCCCCCAGTATTCTTTAGCTTTTTCGCATTTCCACCAACTGTGTGGCCACAGTATGAAAAGTGCCTCCTGATTTTAAACACTTCCAACAATTTGTATTCCCTGTTTGGTAAATAGTATTTATCTTTGATGGGAACATATACCACTTGTACATCATTTTGAAGTACAGTGGAACCTCGCCATACGCGGGGGATCCGTTCCGGATCCCGCCGCGTATGGTGATTTCTGCCTATGCTCGAGCCCCATTGTAAACAATGGGGCTCGTGCACGGCGGCGCGGAGGTGCGCGGGGCGCAACGGGCGCGCACACGGCGCAACAGGCGCACGCACCCATTCAACTGAATGGGAAGCGCTGCCCCCTCTGCCCTGCGCGCGCCCAGCAGCTTGAGCGCATACGCTCAAAGCCACTTATAAAAAGGCCGCGTATGCAGAGGCCCCACTCTAGTTCTCTTTATAGTTCTGATAATAATTTAAAACTGGAAAAATGGCTTTTCCCATGATTCCAAGTCTATTGGTTTACCAATATCTTGTGCCCATCTTATCAAATGATTTATGGTTTCTTGTTCTAGATCTCACTTTTTGAGAACTTTGTAAAATTTAGCTATGTGACCTCCCTCCCTACTGAAGAATATCCTGTCTCATTCATTTTTGTCATTCGTCAATCCAGGGTGTTTTCTGTCAGTTCTAAAATGCTCTGTTAGTTGGTTATATTAAAACTAATTAATGCTTCAATTTTCATTCCTTATTATGTTCTATAGATTTCATTACATATTTATTGTCTTCATTCAGCATTACAATGTATTTATATTTCATCCAAGTTTCATTTTTGTTCCTTGTTCTATGGAGAGAAGCCTCTTGAGAAGAGATCCACAAAGGGATTTCTCTGTAAAACTGATGTTTAATTTTTGTCCATACTTTAAGTAGGGATCTTCTTATAAAATGATGGTCAATTTTTTTGTCATCTTTAAGTTTATTGTGACACATATATGCATAAAAGCTGTAACAGAGGTTGATGCCGTCTAATAAACGTTCATTATCCAATTTTATCCAATTTTCTAGCCAATTGAGACAAGATGAATAGCAGTAGATTTTGAGGTTGGGTATCTTTATCATCAATTAGAATTTTCCATTTTATTCTTGCAGAATTCTGCACTAGGTTTGGAGTTGTTCCTGATCTTAGCAATTACCAGCAAAAAGCATAGCAGTTCCCAACCAGCTGTGTCATTACTCATCCTTCCCAGACTCTCTTCTCTAGAGCATCTTTCAATACTTTATCATGAATCACTTTTTGAGCACTGAGTACTTTATATGATATATTCCTCAGTAATCACAAATCCTCTGAGGTGTTCATGGATACTCTTTTGAATTCCTACTTTCTCCATTTGTTTTAAAATGTCACATATCCTCCGGACTGTATTTTTTCTTCATTCTAAACAACTGATTGTTGCTTTGTTGTTATTGTTAATCACCATCAAAATTACCTCAAATCATCACGGAGACCCTGTGGTTGAGACATCTCCAGGCCCCTCTGTCCTCCACTGCTCTGCTCAAGTCCTGCAAATTCATGCCCATGACCTCTCTGATTGAGCCCATCCATCTAGCATGTGGCCTTCCTTCTCTTTCTTCCCCCCCTCTACCTTTCCTGGCATTATTGTCTTTTCTAATGAGTTATGCTTCCTCGCGATGTGGCCACAGTATGAAAATCTCAATTTGATCATCTTGGCTTCTAGTGAGAGTTCAGGCTTGATCTGTTCAGGACCCATTTGTTTGTCTTTTTGGGTATCCACAGTATCCTCAGCACTCTTCTCCAGTACTACATCTCAAATGAATTTTTATCTGCTTTCTTTATGGTTCAGATCTCACAGCCATACATGGTGATGGGGAATACAGTGGCTTGTATGATTCTAACTATCATTATTAGTTTTAGCTCCTTATGATGTTTTCTAATTCTTTCATAGCTGCCTTCCCCATTCCTAGTCGTCTTCTGATTTCTTGGCTGCAATTTCTATTCTGATTGATGTTTGATCCAAGGTATGGGGATTCTTTTACCTTTTCAATTTCCTCATTGTCTAAGTTGAATTTATTTAGATCCTGCATGGTCATTATTCTTGTTTTCTTTAAGTTCAGCAGTAAGCCTCCCTTTGCACATTCTTCCTTGATCCTCTTTAGTAGTTGTTTTAAGTTTGTGATGTTTTCTGCAAGTAGTATGGTGTCATCTGCATAATTTAATTGTTGACTGTCCCCTCTCTGCTGGCTGCCCCCCTCTCTGCTCTGGTGAGGAAGGATCAAGAGTTCTTCCTTGTCAGGGAGAAACTTATCTCTTTGCACCCAGTCACCATGGCTGCCACTGGCAAGAGGTTTCTCAGTCACTGCTCAATTGATGCTTCCAAAAGGACTGACTGTAAAAGGAGCAGTGACCAAGACTGGTTGTTTTGAATTTGAAGTAGAACAGTAGACCCAATATCAAGAAATATGTATTGGGGGTGGTAGGCTTGTTGCCCGAGAGCAAAGGGAGCAGTAGCCCAAAAAAGTTTAAGGATCACAGCTCTAGGGGAATTAAGAATGTCACTCAAGATTTGGGGCAATGTAAAGATACAGTGGTGTAAATTAATACATATGATCAAGTAGTGGTGATGACACTTCTTTGATCTTCAGCCCCTCCCTAAGAACCAAAGAAGAAAGATGAGGAGATTCCCAGAGATCCCAAGAGGGCAAGAAAGTCTCACCTGCTCCTCCTGGAATAAGAGAGGTAGGAGAAAGAGGGACTTCAAGGAAAAGGCATCAGTGTAAGCACATGGGGGACAGTTATGAATAAGCTTTATGTAAGTTTACCAATCAGGTCCATACATTTTGTAGAAGAGTAAACTTAAGGCTGTATAACAATTTGCAACAAAGAAGGAGAAAAAACAGCAATAATCAATGATGGCACTGAAAAAACCAGGATCATGGGGCGTGTTCAGTAAGATTCCATGATATCACGCAAGTGTGATTACTCAATGTAACGAGAGTAAGATCTTGCAACCACAAATCTGATGTTTGTAAAGTGGTGGCAGGTGTGTGTGTGAAACTGTAGTTTGTAAAACAACTCCATTTGAAAAAGTGGCTTCATGAAATATTCAATCGTTCAAAAAATTTTGCTGCATTTGAAATTGTTCAGCTCTGCTCTTTAAGATGTGCTAAATGGATTTGGAAAAGGTTGATTTGCTTTTGTGTTGGTTTTATATGTAAATGCTTCTCTGAACTCAAGAGCCCTAGCAGTATAATGAAACATGAGTAGGTTTTTTTCTTGGCTCAGTGCAAGTCCTCAATGTAACAATGCTAAGAACTGCCCAGACTGAAGAGAAGTTAAATTATACTTCACTTTACAGCCTGCCAAATATGTGCTGTCAAATCTCAGCACTGACTGTAGGGTTGGGCAATGGCCATTGCAGGCAATGTGTGTGAGCACAACAGGTTGAGTGCTTGTCCCCTTTTCCTCTGCCATTGAGCTCCGTCCCCACAAGTTCATCATATTTGAAAAAGCGACAGATCCACTTTGGAGGAAACCCATTTTCCATGTGGATTTCAATGTGCTTATTTTCATCCTCTTTTTTTGCTTATTGCTTAGATAATCCCTTGAGCTAATCAGATAACACAATATCTCACATGCTTCTTTAAAAAAATTTCACAACGGTGCAGTTCAGAGGGTTTTTCTGTCCCTAATGTCAAACACCATGGAGATGTACTCAGACCCTAAGGGGAAAACTCCATGTTATATCCCTATCTCGAAAAGTGACAGGGATATTATGTACAGATCTGTAATAAGCTCAAAGAAGAGTCGCAAAAGGAAAAACTCAAAGGTGGAAGCATCTGGAGCTCCAAAAAAGCTTTGTAAAACAGGGAGAAATATAACATCAGAAAATGGTAGGAGATCTGATGGGGAAATTAATCATGAAGAATCTAATACAGCTCAAACATCTGAATTAATACAAATTGCATTAGATACTGAAAACTCCAATCCCAAAACTAATAAACACTTAGAGAACCACACTGTTAACCAACTGACTGACAATCCTCCTCAAAATATCATCTCAAGCCTTTCAACAGACCAACTAGTAGAAATGGATCTACCACCTATAAAACACCCTATAAATAAACTATCTTATGCAAAGATACAAACTTAAAAGGAAAAAAGGAACATCAGTATATCCTTAGTCAGTACCAAATTGTTTTGTCAAATTTCCCTAAACCCTTTGGTATACTATCACAGGCTAGACGCAAACACCATTTACTAACAGTCTTGGAAAAAATATGCCCAAATCAAATTACTGTCAATAATATCCTACAGGTTACCTATTTGTATTTCAGTAATTGTTGTGCACGTGCCCTGATCACATTTAGTGAAATTAAATTTGTCACCTTAATATGCAAATGTAAAACTTTACTTTTAAGGAAAGGTATTTTTGTTTCCAGATACTTTATGAACACAGCTCCTCCTCAGCCATTGATAGTACATATACCGACTGTATCTACTATTCTTTCAAACAAAACCCGGAATATAAAAGACCAAACTTAGACTGAATCTGGAAAATGTGATTCAAATAAATCTAACAACGAGAAAGATAGTATACCTTTTAATGCTATTGAATCATCTCACTTTTCAAGTCTTGCAATTACCAAAGAGGAAGAGGAGCTAATTTAATCATTTTCAGGTCTATCCCAGACTACACAAACAGAAATAATAAGTAGACTGGAAAAACTAAAGCAATATCTTTTAAATGTGTGCTCAATAAAAGAGCCCCCCCTTTGAAATCTGTGAGAAGAAAGATAATAGAAAGACAATTACAGCAGAGATAAACCCATTAACTTGGACTGAAATGAGATATTTGGACAATTTTGAGAATGGTTTATTACATACTAATACGACCTTTAAAAAAGTAGCATCCAAAACAAAAGGCCTGGTAAGGCCAAATGTGAGCTGTATCCACCCAACTCTTGAAATCATTGAAGAAATACCAGTTGACAAAAGTGCCAATAATAGTAATGTTTGTCTAACTAAAGCAACTAATAACAATATTAAAACTGATTCAGATGTTCCAGACACACAAATGGTCTTTCCAAATACAACCCAATCTAGTCCCTTTTATACCGTGAGATCAAACATATGACAACTAAAGGAAATGAAATCCAAAAATTTAAAACTTCTGTCTTGGAACATTATGGGCTGGGGAAGACACACCTGTGACCCTTCATTTGTGAATTATGTATCCAAATTTGATATAATACTACTACAAGAAACATGGTTGAGGGAAAAGCTAACACTGAATGGATTTACAACAAGCTCAGTATGTTTGTTGTTGTTAACTGCCCTTGAGTCAACCTCAACTCACAGTGTCCCTGTGGATAAGACATCTCCAAGAGTTCCTCTCCTCAATGTTTCTGCTCCAGGCCTGCAGACTCAGGCACATGTCCCCCTTGATCAAATCTAACCATCTAGCATGCAGTTATCCTCTTTTTCTGCAGCCTTCCAGTTTTCCTATCATCATTGTCTTTTTAAATTATTCATGTTTACACATGATGTGGAGTCTGTTGCAGAATGTTAAGCATGACTTTGCTTGCATGGGAAATTAGTGTGATGGCTCTGTAATTACTGCAATTTTTGTGTCTCCTTTTTTTGTGGATGGGGATGTATATTGATCACTTCCCATCTATAGGCTACTGCTTTGTTTTCCATATTTGCTGACATTTTCTCCCAAAATCATGGAAGTGTCCCAGGGAGCCTACAGAATTCCTGGTATACTGCCTTTCCTAACAGAATTACAAATTCATATAAGATCTCCCAGCATTAAACATACTAGATGTTTTCCAAAGGTTAACCATTAGTGCAAAAGTAGTTGAGATGCAGCTTTGGGGGAGCGACCTAGCAACTAATGAGAAGTGAGCGGAGTGGCAATCTCTGTTCCTTGTTGCCTTATCAGCAGAGACTGGCTGAACAATGGGGAAAGGAGAGTAGGCACAGGGCAGCAGGAAGCAGGGAGCAGTTCCCAGTTTGTGCTGCTGCTTGTGTATGTGTCTTAAGAAAATGAGCATATGTGTCTTTGCTTATCTGTATGTGTGAGTGTGATAGCTGACAAAGATTTTGCTTGTAATATTAAAAACATATCCATGTTAGTCTGCTTCAGCATAAAAACGTATGCATTAAACCTCTAGCACCTCTGACACTTGTTGAGAAGAAAAAATTCTTGCACAAACTTCCATGAAATCAGTCCACTTTATCAGATGCAACATTTCAGTGTTTGTGTGTGAGAATGGAGGGAGTGTGTATGTGTATCTCTGTGTGAGGAATGGTGCATGTTTGTGTTCCTTTGTGAAGGGGGATGGTATGTATATTTGTGTGTGTGGTGGGGGAGGGAGGAGGCTATTATAGCTTTCCTCTATAGAGCAATATTTCAGTTAACAATGCAATCGCCTATCTATCATAAACATACTCATATCTAGTCATGTCTATTCAGAGGTAAGCCCTATTGTGTTCAGTGGGGATTCTTCATTGTTGTTGTTGTGGATTTTACATTTACCTGCATCCTAAAAGGCCATTGGAATGCATCAAATTATTTATGACAATCATGTTTTTCCCCCATTTTATGTATTCTAACTAATTCTGTTCCATTTACATGATTTCCTCCTCCACTCCCAATCCCAATTTTTATCCTAGCAAAAATTCTATGAAGGAGGTTAGACAGAATGGCTGTGGATGGATGTAAACATAGTGATCAGGTGTCTAAAGGGATTATCACACGGAGGCACTTACCATCATTAAATGTTGGAAAAACATTCCTAAAGTGTTCCTGAAACATGAAGCATGAACGGAAGTTCAAGAAATGACTGCTCCACAAATGCTTTGAGGATGGTAGAGAAGTGGGATGCCTCAATTACAATTTAGAAACGCAACTGGCTATCACACTTTGGCACTTCAGGAACCTTTTGTCGACAATAAGCCTCCATGTGATAAGGGCCTAAGAGAAAGCTGTCATTCAAAGCAGGATCTGGTTGAATTTACATTAATGACAAAAATAACCATCATCGACCAATATAAAAATAAGAATACAATTATTAAAACGGGAAACAAAATTAATCTCTGCCATCTAAAATCAATTATTACTAACCAACTGAAGATGTATTTTACACATAATGTAGCAAAAATTTGCTATTTTAAGTATAACAGTTTGCTTCTGACTATCCAACACATAGCGTAAATAAAAAAACATCAGTGTGTCTCAGAAATTTACTTACAAGAAAGATAATAAGCTGGTGGCAAATGTTCTTATAAAATTGACAATACAAAAGTACATGAGCTGTAGTTTCTATAGCATCAGTATCACAAGGACAGAATCAGAATTCATAGGGAATTTTCCCATATTTCCCTTCCAGTACTGTTGTTGGGAGTACAACGAATCGAATGTACTCCCAACAATTAATGGGAGTACATTAATTAATGTATAGTATATTTATAATCACACTATGGGTGTGCACTCACACAGTTATATTGGTTGATTTCAGGGATTCTTTTTCCAATACATAAGTTCCAGAGGTTCCTCTGTTTAAAATACTAAAGGTTGATGTGAGCTTTCCCATTAATAACATTTGTACTTGATCACCCTTTTGAGTCACAGCTTACAAATTTACATGGGTGTACCTATTTTCATGTGTAAAATATTAAAGAGTATGGTTATTATGAATGTTTTTGGACCGCAGGATATTCCAGAAGTTTATAGGAAAACATCTTGGTTCTTTTCCATTTTTCCCTTTGATATCGACACCTGGCAGAATTGGCACATGAATGTCAATTCTGAACAAATGCAAAGCCAAAAGCACATACCTGTTAAATTCACATGGGACATAGCCAACATAGAAAAGCCTTCCATGAATAGTGGTAGATTTAAGGATTCTGGGAAATATATTTGGGGACCAAGGCCCATCAAAGAAGGCTTGGCAATGCCCCTGATTACTATATATACTTGACTATAAGTCGATCCCATGTATAAGCCAAGGGCAGTTTTTGGGGCCAAATTCAGGGAATTTGATGTGACCCATTGATAAGTCAAGGGTAAAACTTAGGGGCATAAGGGGATTAATAAAAGCAACTCACCAGAGGAAGGTTGACCAGACAGAGTCTCCTTCCAGGCTCCACGTGGGACCCCTGCCTCAATTGCTCCAAATGTTGCCAAGAGCTCTCTCTCATTGCTGCCCCTTCTCCTAGGTGGGGCTTCCCTTTGAGAGCCCAGAGATGTTCTGGAGCCAATTACTGGGATCCAGGATCTGGTTTAAAGTAGCCCCTTTTTTCTTTTCTCCTTGGCGACTCCCCCCCCCCACACACACACACACCTTGGATGCCTCTCAGGATACATTCAATACGGGGTCAGGGAGCTAGAGCTAACCCTCCCCTTCACCTGGAATGCTTATCAGGATACATCCAAGGTGGGGTCAGGGAGCCAGGGTGTAGCCAGGTGGAGGGGAGAGTGGAGGGTTAGTTTTGGCTCCCTGTGCCAAAAGGTTTCGGATATGGGAGACTCAAACTGTACTAGTATTACAGCAGTAGTTGGCATGGGTTGTCCAAAACTGACCATTTTAAACCATGGGCTATTTGAAACATATATCCATGAAACAAGCAAAAAACATACATTTGTGATCACAGCACAGAAGACTAAAGCACCCATCCTTTTCGTTTGTTTGTTTTATTTTGTCCTTCATTGGCACTTTAGCCCTACTTGCAACACCCACTTGCAAAAGTAATTTAGGATCATTAGATACAGTATTAATATAATTACAAATGTGCACTCCCTGTCTTACTTTACTATTGCCCTGTGTCCT
Organism: Sceloporus undulatus; assembly: GCF_019175285.1. Lineage (NCBI taxonomy): Eukaryota > Metazoa > Chordata > Lepidosauria > Squamata > Phrynosomatidae > Sceloporus > Sceloporus undulatus. The sequence continues at coordinate 84,630,670 of NC_056522.1, forward strand.
GCCAAAAGGAGCAATAGGCAAGAGGAGGACATGGGAAAGACAGCCCCCACTGCTGTGACACTGCAGCTGTGAAATGCCTCCCCCCTGAAGGTCTCACTGATTCTGACATTGGCTTCATTCTAGTACTAAGTTAAGATGTGGCTTCTTATTATAGCCTTTGGGGCCTGGTTTATTTCACAGTATACACATACATAGTTTCAAACTGTTTAAACCTTTTAAACTTCCTTCAACTTGTTAAATTAATAGCTTTCTTGACTATTTAGTTCATTTACAACTGTTGTAAACTGTAAACTGTTACATTTATTTTACTTGCATCCCATCCTGAAGTCAAGGGATATTGAATAGTTAATAAATATAACAAGAAGAAGAACAACAATAACATGAAACTGATACCTCCATACAACTTAATTACAATAAGTGAGTCAGTTAATGGTTGGCAACAATGTCATTACCTTGAATACTTCTTTTGAAGAAAGCTTTGCAACCCTCACAGGACCAAACACCATAATGGTAGCCTGAAGCATAGTCGTTGCACACAGCACAGTACCGGGTCTCCTTGGTGGATTCCATGGGCAGGTTTCCTTTGTCACTGGTGCTAGCCAGTCTCTCCCTGCCATTGTGACGTCTGTTATCTGAGCCTGGTCTGTAAAATGAACAGTCAGTTAGTATCTTGGCACTAATATGCCATAGTCAAAACATGTAATTACCTGCCTGGCTCAAAATATGAATTTGCCAAGCATTTCCTTAAATGCTTGGCAATTAATTAACAGGTAAGGTCAAATCCATTTCCTCAAAAAGAACGATCAGGATGTCATCTTCCTGGCTCTGAGCACATGGTACAGATTGACTCTATTGGGAGCCAGTACAC
>NC_056522.1:84631547-84667353 GCF_019175285.1 Sceloporus undulatus
AACAATTTTCCCACCCTCCCCATGCTAACTGTGCATCCATGCTGCCTATAGGGATGTGAATGTTTTCCAATATTGATTTCAATGTATTTTTACAAATTCCACCTACATTTTCTTCTCAGCCTGGTTTCATATCAGGTTGTGATGGGCAAGACAGGAGGTGGTTCAGGAAATTAATGTTTATTTTGATATAAATATATGTTTAAAAATTACTCATTTTTCTAATATGCATTTTTCTATGCCTATTTCCCATATGCTTTCCCTCACTTTTCAAAGATGCACATTTTGAATTTTTTATGCTTCTTTGCTGAAATTCAGAAGGGGAAAGCAGGGTGGGATTTGCTCCTTGCAGGTTCTCTCCCCAACGACAAGAAATCTAAAAACATTCTGTATCTCATATCAATGCATTTGGCAATCTCATCACCTCCACCCTCCTTTTCACTGTGCAGCTACTCCCCTCTCTCTGAATGTTAGCCCTGGTAATGTGGGATGGTACAGAGAACATGGTGCAGATTGACTCTATTGGGAGCCAGTACAGAACAATTTTCCCACCCTCCCCATGCTAACTGTGCATCCATGCTGCCTATAGGGATGTGAATGTTTTCCAATATTGATTTCAATGTATTTTTACAAATTCCACCTACATTTTCTTCTCATCCTGGTTTCATATCAGGTTGTGATGGGGAAGGCAGGAGGTACTTCAGGAAATTAATGTGTATTTTGATATAAATATGTGTTTAAAAATTACTCATTTTTCTAATATGCATTTTTCTATGCCCACATGCTTTCCCTCACTTTTCAAAGATGCACATTTTGAATTTTTTATGCTTATTGGCTGAATGTTAGCCCTGGTAGTGTGGGATCAGTCACAGAATCTTCCATCGCAGGAGGTATGTAATGGCCATATGCAGCCTCTGAACCTTTTTTCTGTCCCCTGACACCTCCTCAGGCACTCCTGGGCCCCTCATTTTCAGCTGATTTATTTACATTTTTTGTCAAAATGGTAAACGGCCTGAAAATGTGGCCACTTACCTTCAAGTAAGCCCCATCCTATCCCCAAACTCTTAACAGGCTGATAATCACCCTGAACAAAAAACCAAAGATTTTTCATGTCATTTCTGGTGCCCTGGCAATATGCTACTTTGGCTTGCTAAGGGGACAAGTGTTAGCACATTTTTGTGCTCTGTGTTCTAGACAACAGGGCAAAAGGGATTGTACCTTTTATCTTTGACACCTTTTGCTATGGTACATCAAAATACTTTCCTTTATAAGTTGATTTTTTACAGCTCTGCTCTCTGAGATGACAATTATTTAGCAGCTCTGCTACTCCAAATAGTAACTTTTAGACATGTTTGAAATTATTTTCCTGTGGGAATTAACCTGTGAGAAAACAGCAGATTCAGAATGATACAAGGTTGCTCAATGTGCTGAATGTGTTCCAAAGCACTAGTGGTGTTCCAAAACTGAAAAGGAATTCTTGCCAGAATTAATATGGCAAATTTATGTAATGCTTACAGCTAAGATGAACTGCTACGAGAATAAGAGCAGCTCTACTGGCTTTCACAAGGTATCCCTTTATTCCAGCATCATTTTTTTCCAACAGCAACTCCAGCATGTCCATAGTTAGTGACATCAAATGCCAGAGCTGGCTCCCGGTTAGCTCCAACAGTGTATCACGTGTTGTTTTTATTAGATATTGTAAGAAAGGAAGGGACTCTTGACAACATTGGAATTTGTCTGTATCAGTAAATAAACTTATAGCAAGTTATTCTGTTTGCTTGCCTATTAATGGAGGACCCTTCTATAATTCTGATTTGGTGTAGTCAATATTGTTCAGGTCAATTCTAGCCTTGTGTATGAGTCAGACACAGCCCGCATTTTGAACTGTTGTTATCAAGATGCTTAGTGAAAAACAGCAAACATACTGATTTATACTAATTTATTTACTCAATCATTCCAGAATTGACATTGGAATAACTGGGTGCCTGTGACCTTTTCCAAACAAATGCTCTCTCTCTCTCTCTCTCTCTCTCTCTCTCTCTCCCCTCCCTCCCTCCCTCCCGCCCTCTCTCTCTCTCTCTCTGACACATAAGGTCTCTTTTTTTTAATGTTATCCATTGTTCTCTTTCATGGTTCTTCTTATTCTTTCCCTTTGTTTTCTTTCTACAGAGGAAATGCTGGGCAATTTTTGTTTTTTTTTTATTTATTTTATTTTTTTATTTATATTTATATACCGCTATTCCAAAGATCATAGCGGTGAACAGCAAGTAAGCTAATTAGCACGTAAGCTAATTTGCCCCCCAACAGTCTGGGTACTCATTTTAGCGACCTCGGAAGGATGCAAGCCTGAGTCGAGCTTGGGCCCTTTTGCTGGTCTTGAACTCGCAACCTTGTGGTTTCGAGTAAATGGCTGCAGTACAGGCATTTAACCACTGCGCCACCAGGTCTCCAATTGCATGTTCGCAGCCAGAAGACCCACATATTCCTATTGTACCTTCCACTTTCAGCTCTCTTCGATAAATCTTAGATGTGTGTGTATGTGGCTTCAAGCCCCCTGTCAACTTATGGTGACTCCACAAATTTCATAGGGTTTTCTTAGACAGGGACTACTCAGAGGTGGTTTTGCCAGTTCCTTCCCCTGAAATATAGCCTCTAGCACCTGGTATCCATTGGTGGTCTCCAGTCCAAACACTGACCAGGGCTAACCCTACTTAGCTTCCAAGATCACATGATCTGGTGCCTTAAGAGTATTTAGGCTTTCAGATGCAGTTATCCAATATCTCCTAATCTCTAGCCTCAAACATTTCTAGGCTTTCCACACCCCTCTCATGATCTGTCAATATGTTCTTACAAAATGAAATAACATTGCTTAAAAACAGTAAACATAGAGGGGAGACTAATGGGAAGGAGAAAGGCTACTAGTGTAAAAAAAAAATGAAAAACCTTAAAGACCTGTGGATAAACTGAATGGTCATGGACTCTTTTACTATTTTATGGATACTAAGATATTCTCTTTAAATGAGAATTTAAATGGGCAACCTAATGACATTATATGGACATAACAATGTAGATGAAATATAAAAAGAAAGGGAAAGAAGCCTAGAAAAAAATAAAATATAGGTGTGTGTATGTGTTGAGTACCTTCAAATTGTTTCTGAATTACGCTGACCCTAAGGTGAACCTATCATGGAGTTCTGCTGACACGATTTGTTCAAAGGAAATTTCCCATGCCTTCCCTTGAGACTGAGAGTGTGTGACTTGCCCAAGGTCACTCAGTGGGTTTCATGGTGGAGCAGGGAATCAAACTCTGGTCTCCAGGGTCGTAGCGCAATGTTCAAATTGCTACACTATACTGGCTCACTCACATTACTTTATCACATTTATGGTTTTATTTTAGCAAACCAGTCTGAGGGCCTTTGTGATCAATAAGCAACCAAGTAAATCTTAAAATATAATACTAATAGTACTGATAAAGTCTAAATACCCTAAAGGCACCAGATTCCATCTGATGTTAGAAGCCAAGCATGGTCAACTCTGGTTAGTACTTGGATGGCAGAATGTCAACAAATGCCAGGTGGTGTAGGCAGAGGCAGAAACTGACAAAACCCACCTCTGAATATTCCTTTCCTAAGAAAACTTAATGAAATTAATGTGGTTACCGTGAATTGACAGGTGACTTGAAAGAACATAGACACACAGAAAACTGATGATCTTTTGACATATTGCCTTTTCTTTCACCATCACAAAATAATTTGAGTGAAGAACTGTTCGTAAAAGATATTTTTAAGCCGATTTAAAAATTATGTTAATTAGTTGAGCAGTTTTGTGAATTGTCTTTACCTTCTCGTATTAATAACATCTGCCTAATTTTTCAATCTTCTAAAGTCTGCATAAATATATTAATCCATTTAAATATAAAGTAATTTGTTGATGAGGGCTGGAGGTTAATTAACTAGAGCTAAGTTTCTACTTAATCTCTGTTTTGCTAAACTGCATACAGTATAATTTGTCATGAAAAGTTTTACTGACCTGGTAAGTCACACTTCAGAGACACAATTAACTTTTATAGCATTATAATGTAATTATAAACTATTTGAAATCTTGCTGTACTGAAGTCTGTATTAATCTTGATTTCCCACACATACACACAAACAGGGGTTTATTACCACATTCGTAAGAATGGAAAAGCCCTGTATAGAGAGAATGAATTTTTCTGAAACTATTCCCAATGTCATTTTAAAATACTACCAGGCAGTTCCAGGTTTTCCTAAAATAATGTGCCTATAATTTGTCCTTGGAGTATCTATAATATATCAGGGCTCCAAGATAATTTTCAGTCTTTTGTGTGTGAGAAAGGTAAGTCCTTTGCTTCAAAGTAGCCCTATGAAACAGTTCAAAGTAGCGCTGGGGCAGTGTACTTGGCTGAGATGTTTTTGGTATTTAGACTGTGGCAGTTGGTGGCTTCTATGTTTCTGGGGTGGTGAATCCATTCTGAAGGAGTTGTCCAAAGTGCTGAGTGTTACATGAAATACAGGATTCAGCACCTTGAACAGCTCATTCAGTATCCAAAATAAATCAATCTTTGGTGGAAAAAAAAATTTCAGAAGTTTTGAGTGGAAGTGATTTTTTTCCTCCCTGTCTTTTTTTAACATAAAAAGAAAGTGGAAAGCTTGAAAGAATCCTCCAGCCAAAATGGTCATTGCTTCTGGGATTTGCCCTCCCAAAAAAAAATTAACTTGTGAAGGTTTTCAGTTTGCTGCTGTTTCAAGTAACAGCTGGGCTGCCAGTCCTTCTCCCAAGAGCACTTGCATGGGAAAAAATATCTCTGTCAAGGAGGCTGCAAGTTTAGAGGGACCTGTGTTACCTGACCCACTCCTTTTTCTAATCACACCAAGATCAATCTTAGGACCTTGGCTCTGGATCAGGAGCCAGATCATAGGCCAGGAGTGTTGGGCCTTTGCCATTTGCTGAAGCAGAACTTTTACTCTGATGTGTTCCTAGTGACTCCTTGCATGCACAGCATCTCAGCATCTTGATGCCCTGACTCACTAGACAGCTTTTTGGTTGCTTTTCAGGAAGAATTTTGAGCCAGAAGGCAAGGATGGAAGAGCACAGGTACAGCAAGCAGACACAGGAAAGCTTCTATGAAAGACAATTTACCAACTAATAAAGGGCCTCCACTGCAATTCAGACATGTAGGGGACTTCTAGTGGTGTTTAGAAGTGTACTCTCAGTTTGTGACAGGCAGTGATGCCCACCATGATTTGCATGTGCATTCAGAATGATATATGCTCAGGGGGAGGGATGCTTAGCCGAGCAGTTTGATGTGGAAAGTCTTTCCTGAAGGTAAAAGCTTGTAAATAACTGCTGTAGATACAGAGTTAATTGCATTGAGAAACCATTTGTGAACTGTGCTATTCCAAACAACAGGCAGAGATGTCAAATGATGACATGCTTCCTCTTTCTGTTGCTAGGGACTGAGTCCTGGGAAGTCCCATTGCCAAACCTGCCATCATTAAAAAAGAGAAGCAGTTGCCACCAATGCCTGGCTTCTTCCTCTGCCATGATTGTAAAAGGGCAGTGAGTTGCCCTCACTTGCTACCTGTGGTAGTGGCAGTTAATCCCACTTTCTGTCCAGCATAGAGACATGCCATCACCAGCAACTGGCTTACTCTCCCAACTGGTGAGGGTTGTTGGGAGCAGCAGCTGTCCAGAGAAAGGAGGCAGGTGAGAATGGAAAACGAGGCAACCTAGGTGGATTATTGTTATCAAGAGCTCTGGTGGTGCAGTGGTTAAATGCCTGTACTGCAGCCACTCACTCAAAGCCATAAGGTTGCGAGTTCAATACCAGTAAAAGGGCTCAAGCTCAACTCAGGCTTGCATTTTCTGAGGAGGTCGCTAAAATGAGTACCCAGCTTGTTGGGGGCAATTAGCTGACAGTTGGAAACCACTTACATACTGCTAGTTCATATGAAGTGGTATATAAATGAAGCTGTTTGGTTTGTTTGTTTGTTTTATTTCCAATTTGAGTCTCCCTTATCTGGACTACCAAAATCCAAAATATTCCAAAACATTTTTCATGGGTGGCTGAGATAGTGACACTTTTTCTTTCTGATGGTTCAGTGTTCACAAACGTTGTTTCATGAACAAAATTATTTTTAAAATACAGTAGACCCTTGTTATACGCTGGGGTTTGGTTCCAAAATCCCCCATGGATAACAAAATCCGTGGATGCTCAAGTCCCATTAAATATAATAACATAGCAAAATGGTATCCCTTATAAAAATGGAAAATCAAGGTTTGATATTTGAAATTTATACTTTTTTGGAACATTTTCAAACCATGGATGCTTGAATCCGTTTATTTAAAAAATCTGTGTATAAGAAGGGCCGACTGTACTTTCAGGCTATGTGTATAAGGTTTATATAACCCATAAATGAATTTTGTGTTTTTACATAGTTCTCTTTCCCAAGATATCTCATTGTGTACAGATATGCAAATACAGGTATTCCAAAATAAAATTTAAAAATCCAAAACAAATCTGGTCCCAGCATTTTTGGATGAGGGACTAGTCAATCTGTATTTACATCCCATCTGTATCCTAGTACAGGCTCCATGGCAGACTGTTACAAATTAAAACAAACTACAGGTAAAATCTACTTGATAGAAAAGTTTTGTAAACAACTGAACAGACAATTCTATTAAAACACACAAATTTTAAAAAAACCTATTAAAACATAGTAAAAGAGCAAAACCAAAACACACCCCAGTAAAAGACCATTCTGTGAAAAGCCTAAGTAAATGGAGAACCAAAGGCCTGAGTATACAGAAAAGGTCTTTGCCTGCCATCAAAAAGAGAGTGAACAACCAAGCCTCCCATGCGGTGGGTTTGCACAAATTGGGAGCAGCCACTGAGAAGGCCCTCTCCCCTGTTCTCATCAAACACATATGTGATGGTGATGGGGTGGAGAAAAAGCCGTGCAAGGACCACTGCCACTCCCTTCCTTCTTCCCACATGTGGCAGCTCAGGTTTGAACTCCACAAGTTTGGTGGAAGGTTCTCCAAACCTGAGGATCTCAAACATAAAAGACACCTACAAACTATAGATTAGACCAGTGGTTCTCAGACTTTTTATCTTTGTGACCCCCTTTACATCTATGTGCAGATCTCGTGCCTCCCTCCACTAAACAAAGTACATGAATAAAAATATTTTGTTTCTTTGATGTGCATCATTTTGTGCACACATTCATGTATATTCATATTTTAACATTTTATAAGGAAACAATATCAAATTAGAAGTTTTAAATAAATTCAATACTTAACACATGTGTAAATTTTACAGATACTGTCTCACACACAGCCACATTCACATACACTAGTGCTCATAGATATGCATCACACTCAGTCATTCTCTTTCAATCTTTCTTTCACTCACATGCATACTCATTTACTCTCTCACAAAGGAACATTCATTCTCTTGTGTTCTCCTCCTCCTTCAGACAAAAGCAGCTACTCCAAATGCCTCCTCATCATTTGCTTCCCCTCTAAGACAAAAAAAAGTTTGGGAAGGGAAAGAGGAGAAGGAAAAAGAGGAAACGAGGGTGGGAATCAAGGTCCCCAAGACTCATGCCCCCCAAGTAACTCTTGTGCCCCCCATGGGGGTCATAGAATCATAGAATCGTAAAGTTGGAAGAGACCGCAAGGGCTACCCAGTCCAATGCCCTGCCATGCAGGAAATCTCAATCAAAGCATCCCTGACAGATGGCCATCCAGCCTCTGCTTAAAGACCGCCAAAGAAGGAGACTCCACTACACTCTGAGGGAGTTTGTCCCACTGTCGAACAGCCCTTGCTGTCAGGAAGTTCCGCCTAATGTTGAGGTGGAATCTCTTTTCCGGCAGCTTGCATCCATTGTTCCGGGTGCTGTTCTTTGGAGCAGCAGAAAACAAGCTTGTTCCATCCTCAATATGACATCCATTCAAATATTTAAACAGGATTATCATATCACCTCTTAACCTTCTCTTCTCCAGGCTAAACATCCCCAGCTCTCTAACTTGTTCCTCATAGGACATGGTTTCCAGACCCTTCACAATTTTAGTCACACTCCTTTGCACACGCTCCAGTTTCTCAATGTCCTTTTTGAATTGTGGTGCCCAGAACTGGACATAATATTCCAGGTGTGGCCTGGCCAAAGCAGAGTATAGTGGCACTATTACTTCTCTTGATCTAGACACTATACTTTTATTGATGCAGCTTAAAATTGCATTGGCCTTTGCTGCCGCATCACACTGTTGACTCATGTTCAATTTGTAGTCTACTTAGACTCCTAGATCCCTAGTCTCATTCAGCCAGGTGTCCCCCCATCCTATATCTGTGCATTTTCCGCCCTAAGTTCAGTACCTTACATTTCTCCGTGTTGAATTTCCTTTTGTTAGCTTTGGCCCATCTTAGTCTATTCAGGTCATTTTGAATTTTGATCCTGTCCTCTGGGGTATTAGCTATTCCTCCTAATTTGGTGTCATCTGCAAATTTCATAAGTATGTCCCCAATTCTTTCATCCAAGTCATTGATAAAGATGTTGAATAGCACTGGGCTCAGGACCCCACTGGTCACTTCTCTCCAGGATGAAAAGGAGCCATTGTTGAGCACCCTTTGTCCCATCCCACAATTTCAGAATCCCTGGATTAGACATTAGCAAACATCTTCTCACATGGTCCTATACATAAGTAGGACTGTTCAGAATTGTTCTTCAAAATCAGCTGCTGTGGAACGGTTGGGGAACGAATTGGAGACTCCCAGCAGCATCAGCGGCGTTTTTTCCGTGCAATAACATGCATTTCCCCCTTTCCCTTCCACTCCATTCCTGTTCTCCAATCCCATGCAATAAACTTATAAGATAGAAGAACAACCAGTGACAAGTGGTGCCCCTTACATACACACATGGTGAGCCCACTCCAAGTTTTAGATTAAGGTTTAAAGGGGCTATCGTAGATGCTGAACCTATTTTGTAAATAGTGTTCAGAATCTTGGAGAATTCCTTAGAAGTCTGAACTAAAACCCAGAACAGATTTGCTGTGTCATTGATATGAAAGCCACCAGCCAAGTCCTTGCTTCAGTTAAGTGTGCTTAATCTGAGTTACCTGCTCAGTCTCAGCAAGACATGGATACTAGGGAATCATTTCAAAAACATTATGAAAAGGTAATACATGTGTTCCCAGATATAGTCCTAAGCCTGCAAGGTATCAAAGAAGAACTGATTATACCACACCAACAGCCGTTTGCCTAAACTAGAGAAACTGATCTGCATCCTTTTTTTGGGAGCCAGAAATTTCTTTTCAATCTTACCAGGAAAATACAATTCTCAGAGAGTAGCTTGCCTGAAGGTTTAGAAGTACTGACATAATCAGAAGTAGACACAATATTCACTGAGGGAGGTAAATGCCCTCGGCATTCTTCTATCCAACTGCAGCATCTATGTTCACTTCCTAAAGTGATTTTTTAAATCTATCCCAACTTCACTCTTCTTGCTTCATTTGCTATTGACTTTTATTTATGACCTTTCTTTCTTTATTCCCTGACCATTGCTTTCTCATCAATTGCATAGAAAATATTTTTTAAATAATTTTATTGTTATAATAATCATCAATTGCATAGAAAATATTAACAAAACAGGACACAAATGGTTAACAAGCAAGACATTTAAACCCTCAACATAAAACAATATAAATGAAATGCATCTCTTAAAATACTATGTTTGTATTGCTTTTTCTTCTTTCAATTTAATGTTTTGTTAGTCATCAACAAAAGAAAATGTGAAAGGTTATGCATGCATGATGTGACTATATGTTGTCTGTAGAAATGTAATTTTATGTTAATTTGATTCACAAAGGAAGCAATGCATAATTTTTGCAATTTTCTTCCTGCTGCAAGGAAGTCTTCAACAATACATAATTTTCAAGTGCTATTGGCAGCTTGGGGATTATTCTGCACATAATTTACATATTTTTGTGGGATTTTTGCTCAGAAAATGTCACTTTGTCCACATAAAATACTACAGTAGTTATGTACAGAAATATTATTTTCCATTTAGAATATGCTGTTACCTACACATAATATTCTGTTTTCTGTGCAAATATATATATATCTCCATGTGTGAATACTGTGCAAAATAAGTCCCAAAGTGCAAAGATTCTTTTTGGTCCAAGATTCTCCTTGCTGGGATTTCCCAACATTTAAAAGACACAGTTTCAAACATTTTTTGCATGTTTTCCAAATATTCTTTCCATTTCTAGTTGCCTGAATGGTTATTCCACGCAACTTTCTCAATGATGGTACATTAGGAACTGAAGCAGCACAGAAATTAAGACAAGCTGTCAGGGTTTTGTTTGAGAAACACACTATCCCCAGTTACACTGTTAGCTGTGTGGACAGTGACACCTTTATGTGTATCATTTCAAAAATCTGCACATATAACAAACATTCCATGAGGCTCCTTATATAGGCCTGAGGCTCCTTGTATAGGTAGAGAAAGTATGACCAACAACTGCATTTAATACCACCAAGCAGGCCACAAATAATTTTGGTAGTCATAACTAACAGCTTGAGTATGTACAGTAACTGGTATCCAGCTGGTGCAAACAATTAAAAATAAATGAATTTTGTTTCTGGTTTATTAGTACTAAACACATTTAATAATGAATCACAGCCCATTTTGACACTAAAGACATTCTTTTGTCTGGTGGCAGTAATTAAACCGTTTGAAGCTAAACAGTGGAATGACAAAATTACTGATTTGGCAAAATCTTGACTGTTACAAACCTGAGACATAGATTTTATTACAATGAAGCATTAATGTTGTCTGTACTCAACAAGGAATAAAACCAAACACTGTAGACTAAAATGCTGCAGATACACACCAAAAAGCCTGGACATGATTCAGAAAAAACAAACTCAAACAAAAAGCTGAGAACATGTGGCTCGTTTATATTCAATATTTCCTTTTTGACTTGAACTGCAGGGCCTCCCTCACCATCTTGAAAAGGTGTAGAAAGTTCCTTTCTACACCTATACCCACCAATTAATGGCTCCATGGCCAAATATGTAAATAACAGTGAATATATTTAGTCAGTTATGCAAGGAGTAGAGAAACCCTGTGTATTACTCAGGACTCTAAAATCCTCCTCTCATTTTTTGCATCCCAAAACGACAGATTATGCCTGAAGAAACCATTAGGGTGCAATTTGCTATGCAAACATAATTTCCATCCTTTCCCAGGACTACTTATGATTAGGCTGCTTAGTTTTGTTAGATTTCTTTTTTAAAGAAGGGATCATCTGCAGAGTATTTCAAGGGTGACTGATATGTCATGTGAAGCAATTTAAGAGCTATGGGATCTAAGAGTAACTGAGAGTCTATGTCACCAACAGCCCACACTATGCCAACTCCTGTTCCAACCATCTCTGCCTCCACTGGTTTAAGAGCTTATCATACCATGCCAATATGCCAGGTTATACCATTCAAAAACTGCGGCAAAGGTACACACAGTGATATCTGAGCGCTGACAGAAACCTCAAACCTTCTGCTTTTTTATTGAGGCTACATTTGGCAGATTTTATCTCTACTCCACGTAGACATTTTTCCAGATGAAACAGTACAGGGTCTTCTTGAAAAACATCAATGTTCTCTGCCTAAGAAAGGGGCAAGTATCCTCACATGGGAAGAAGCAGCCTGAATCTCAAGACAAGTTACTTTTTCTGTTGCTAATGGAGTTGAAATATTATTGCCTGGATTTTATGCAACTGTATGTCATGCCCCCAATCTGGCCTTTTCCCCCCTTTGCAAAAAGGAGCAGCAGAAAGCCGCTCCTTTTTGTGCCAGGGAAAGGGCATCCCTTTCACTCCTTCCACAGCTCTTCTCTGCTCCTGCGGCATGCAGTGTCTAACTGCTGCATCGCAAGAGCATTCCCATGCTGCCCCCCTCTGGTTGGGTGGGTGGCATGACTCCAGCTTGGGGGTAGAGTCAGGGTGTGCAGCATGCAGTCACCATGCCTCCACACCACCCCCAAGCCGGCTCTTACTGTTGATCCGCTTTCCCCCCAAAATGACTAAATTGAAGCTGTTGTACTTTGGCCACATCATAGAAGACAGGAGCTACTAGAAAAGACAATAATGCTTGGAAAGGTAAAGGTCAGTAGAAAGAAAGTGAGACCACACACCAGATGGATAGACTCAACCAAAGAGCCCTAGGTCTGCATGAACTGAGGGGAGGGTGGCTTGGAGATGCCTTATTCACAGGGTTGCCAGAGGTCAAATTTAACTTGAGGGCAGTTAACAACAACAGGAAAAGAGCAGGCTTCTACTCCAGCTGTTCCAGCTGTAGCCATGTGTGCCTCCTTATAATAGGCAAAGTAAACAACAGCTGCCTCCAAAATCCCTTACTTAGCAGGTATGAACAGCAAAACAAGAGAAGGGAAGAGCAGATATGCTTCACTAGCTCCCTCTAGCAAGTTTTTTTAAAAGCATAGAATTATATAAGTTGGGTACCAAAGTGGAAATTATTAGAAAAGTCGGGACTGTTGAAAGAAATAAAAAATCCTCCCTAGATACATTTTGGAAGAAGCCTTGAAGGAGTCTTCCAAATGTTTTTGTTTACTCATACAATGCTTACCTGACCTGATTTTTCATTTCACATGTGCATATCTTTACTTCTGTATAAAAGTCTGCTGAAACATTCTCAAACTGCTCTTACTTTTTGTGGTGTAGAAACATATCCCTATTCTTTCCACACTACTGTACTGTTTCCAGGCGCACTACAAGGTGTTGGTTATAACCTTTAAAGCCCTACGTGGCTTGGGCCCAACCTATTTGAGGGATCGCCTGCTCCCATATAATCCACCCTGCACACTCAGGTCCTCTGGGTGGAATCTATTGCAGCCTTTAAAAACTAGACTAACTGCCACCTCCCAGAGGGCCTTCTCTGCAATTGCTCCCAAACTATGGAATGGCCTGCCGGACGAGATCCGTCAAATTGCCAGCTTAGACAGCTTTTAAAAAGCTGTCAAGACGGATCTCTTCTGGCAGGCCTTTCCTGAATAAAAAGTGCCCGGCCACAGAATGACTGCCCCCCCACATCATGTATTAGCCCACCGCTCTGTCCTCGTCATACTGTATATATTTTCTTTCTTTTTTTATTCTATTTTAATAGATATTTTAATTGTAACATGGTTAATCCTGTTTTAAGGGGGGGATCTGGGACACAATGTTGTAAATGTGGATTTTAATATGTTGTGAGCCACTTTGATTGTCTAGTTACAGAAAAGCGGGATACAAATAAAAGTTTTATTTATTATTTATTTATTTCTTCCTTTGGTACCAAAGCTTTTGTTAAAGAAGTCATGCCCAGGGACACATTTATTTCATTCACTGAAGTATAGCCTGCATATATATATATATATATATATATGCGCGCCCTTAGAGAATAATCAAAAGAAGAATAATATATATCTCTACGGGCATAGCTATGCAGGGGATGAGAGCATTTTAAGATCCTCTAAATAAGAAATCTTCTCTCCTTCTGTCCTGAAAGTTTACTTCAGTCCCAAATTTCTAGCATTGTGGTAACTTAAAACTTCAGTTGAGCATTTGTAAACAAAGTTGAGACCTCCAAAGAGATGGAGTAGGTAAAGTTACATAGAGAATACAATGAGAGTTCTAGTTGTGAACAGTTTTCACTGTCTCTCCCTTGGCAGTGCTAGAAATTTGGAGATTTTTCTGAAGGAAGGAAAATTTCACTGGGAGGCAGAATTCTTATTAGAGAGGCAATGGCGCGTTACAGACCACCTAAAAGCGGCAGTCTGCTAGCGCTGCCGGTTGCTCCGCAAGGGAGCCACAGCGGCCAAACCGCACCAAAATGGCGCTTATTTTTGCAGCATGCTAATGATGCCGCAAGGTGCCAATGGCGCACTTGCGATGTCATTAGCACTGCACGACATCCGGACGCTACGCATCCGCAACATCAAGATGGTGGCACCCATGTGGACGGGGCCGCCATTTTGTATGGACCCAGTACATACTAGGGTTAGGGTCATCAGGAAGTGATGCCCCTTCCTAACCCTAGTACATCCTGGGGACGTACTATACACCCATCCAGAACGGGTCAATGTTTTCACCACTACCGCACAGCTACCACCCTGCCATATATTATCTTGTAAAATCTTTGCTTAACAACTTAATTTTTCACTCTAACCATATGAAATGATGTATATGCAAATACATTTAAGCTTTGTGGATTATATTATAATTTAAAGGTATAATTTTGATTTTGCTTGTTGTTAATGTCACAACTATTACCATTACATTCAGTGATCTACAAGAATTAGGATTTATGAATAACATTAGTACAAAAACATTACTAAGGATTCTGTATGGTGTGGTAAGGGAGGAAGTCCACAGGCATGGTGAAACCATGAGTTACTGCACCAAGTGACACAAACCCTAGTGATGCCATTACAACAGACCATGAGTATTTAAATGTCTACTTAGACCACACCTGTAACAAAAAATGAGAACTTGTTGGAGAAAAAAAGTACACAAAACCATTGGCCCCGCACTTACACAAGCAAGATACAAGAGCAAGCTATGTCTGCTACTTTCCAAACTGCTATGAGCTGGACAAACGTTTTAAAGTCTATACTGATGCTCACAAATCACTGAAAGTTTAACCAAAAGGATAGAACAAATGGGAACATTTTATAGAGTTTATTCATCATTTACTGTGGGATTGGCCTGTCATCTAAGAGAATTAATATACTACATGATACCGATTCCCTGTTGACACAAAAATGATTCTAATAGATGAATTGGAGACATGCAAGTGTTTTATAAAGCAAAGAAGACATATTTATGAAGTGATGTTGCAACAGCATAGAAGGTGACTGTGCAAAGATGGAAACTGGCAAATGGATGAAATGTACAGAGTGATAATGGAAGATAACTGATTTAGCCAAACTTTTATTACAATAATATTTTGCCTAAAGTAAAAGAAATAATAATAACAGAGAATTTGATCAAGAGTCACTCAGAATATTTAGAGCTCAAATGTGATTGTAACATTATAAAAATTCCATGTGATAATTTGGCAGAGATAGTCCCAAATAATCTGTTTTCCCACTTTTTCAGCAGTTTTTTTTAATGTCCCAGTTACTCTCTCCACTTCCCACCAACTCCTTTCTTCTCAACCAACTGTACTTTAATTTCTTCAAAATGAATTCAAAGTATAAAAGTAACTTGTACTCAGTTAACTCAGCAGGGAGGAGAGGACAGGAGGGAGCAGAGTCATGCCCTTCCCAGCAGACTCAGGCAAAAGCAAACTGCTGCAGCTTCTCGTACCTTGTGTGTTTCTCCTCATTAATAACTTGTGATATCTTGACACCCTCTGATGTTGCTTGACTACACATGTCCCAGCTTTCATCTGTGAAATGTTGTGGAGTATCTTACCACATTAAAACAACAACTATACACACACACACACACACACACACACACAACCAAAAATCTGCCTGAATTTTTAAAAAATTACCTGCCAACAGAAGGACTGCAAGATGCATCTTATTTTGTACATTCACAATAAACTATGACTCATAATAAGTATCCTATCCAGATCTTTCAAAAGAAGGAAAACACTATGTCTACCACCATCGATGCCTTATGTACTCTATACTTAATGCCATCTCCCTTTTATAAAATTGTTATCTCAATCTGACCTCTTGTGTCAAAATTCTATCACCCATTTTGAAAGATATATACGTACAGGGACTACAGCAAGGTTTAATTTCCATGCCCATATCTGTCATACATCTTAGAATCCCAATGTGAGAAGCCCTGGTGGTGTAGTGGTTAAATGCCTGTACTGCAGCCACTCACTCAAAACCATAAGGTTGTGAGTTCAATCCCAGCTGAGGGGCTCAAGCTTGACTCAGGCTTGCATCCTTCCGAGGTTGCTAAAATGAGTACCCAGCTTGTTGGGGGCAATTAGCTTACAGTTGTAAACCGCTTAGACACTATTAGTTCAGTATGAAGCGGTATATAAATGAAGCTGTTTGTTTGTTTTGTTTGTGATGGTAGTCTAAAATTATACCATGATTGTATTTTCAGGTTCTCTCATCACAGTTTCCTAACTTTGAATTTGCCTTTATTATTTTTAGCACACTGGATTCCTCCACATGACAACTGCTTTACTGTAGAAGGAATTTGATGTTGTTACAATATCTTCTCTCAACTAGTGTGCTGGTCAGCTATACAAAAAATGAATGCTAAGGGTGCAGCTTTTATTGATCCAATTTTATTGATCCTGTTCATGTAAAATGTCAAGCTGCACCTTTGGCCATTTTCTGTTCTGCACAGAGTCCTATTGTCTCCAAATATTTAATGTAAATGAAAATTGGTGCCTTCTGGACCTGAGATGTAAGAAGGTTGAAGAAGAATTGTTCACATCAGGATCAGTAACTCAGGTAGAAAAAGTGTAATGGAAATGCTAAGGTAATTATAAAGCAAAGAGACATTGTTTTAGCCAAGGGTCCAAAAAGTGTGGCTCCTAGGCTGCAGGTGGCCTCTGTATCTCAATTTTGCAGTCTTTGAAGCTCCCACCATTCCCCCCCAAAACAACAAAAATTAAAAACTGGCATGATCTTTAGGTAATATTTGCCCCCAATCCATATAAAAGCCTCCCCAAGCATCTGAAAACTTGATAAAATACCACCACTCCACTCCAGGACTCCATATTATCCCAAATATTCTGTTTTCCTTTGCAGTCCTTCTCAAAATGGCAACAGGAAATGACATGACTTCACTTTCTGTAGCCATTTTGAGAGGGACTATAGAGGAAAACAGAAATATTTGAGCTTAATGTAGGAGAATTGGCCCCTGGCCCTCATGCATCACCTATCCTTGCTTTTGGCAGTGCTGGATTTACCCGTGAGTAAGCAACAATGAGGGAGTCTCCAAATGCATTTTAAAACTAAAGCTCATAATTGCTAGTGTAATGCACTTTTTTTGGTAAAGGATATATAAAATTTTAAATCTGACATATTTTAGGGCTTTGCCATATCTAAATCTGGTCTTGAATTCTGGTAAACTCTGATACAGTGGATTTCCCAAGTAGGGAATTGAAAAAGTACAAAGTAGAGATTAGGGAGAGGGGTTTTAGAGCTGTTAAATATTTGCAGTAAATTTGAATTCTATATAAAGGCCTAATTAACTGGCACTCAATCACAGAAGTTGTTTCCAGTTAAAAGACTCCACCTGGAATACATGAAGAAGAAGAATTACAAGTTTAAATGGAAACCACTTCATCTAATACTGAATGGGCAGTGTTGACAGAATAGAGGTAATATGGAGCCACTTTAACACATGAGGGATGCCACAATCTGGAGGTTTGCAAAAGTATTTTTTTTAAAAACCTGTATACTTCCCTATCCCCAAGTGCCCAGAGAAAACTGAACATGCATAATAGCCATCAAAAGAAAAGATTTGGGCAAGTTGCGGAATGACCTGCTAATTGGCTAGCAACCTAAGAGGAACACTCCTAATAGATAGTGATGATAAACTGGAACACTAATTTATCTGTATCAGTGTCCCATACCTGCTAGAAAACTTTCCAAAAAGCAGTATGCTGTGCACGCCAAAACCACTTCTTCAAAACCACTTCTTCAACCATTGTGAGATTTTTGCAGTATTTCTAGCCATTCTTTCCTCATTTTCCTGCTAAAGAAAAGATAATATATTGGATCACTTGTGTCTCATACTTACTGTCATTGAAGACCTCAGATAATGAGAATTTGCAAATGTACAGATAAATTGGTTTTTTAAATCAGCTTCTCAATTATTGCTGTCTGGAATATGGAAAGAAATTATAGAGTCTTCATGTTCTATTCTTTGTTACCCTGCTCCTGGATGTTCAGTTAATATTTGACTGGGAATTAATGACAGTGGCATATGGTCTGAGAACTGAGTCCATATATCCAGATGGCCTGACCGTAAGGGTTCTAATGCTTGAGTCTTCCACCTACTATCTATTGCTTACAGTCAAGCCCACCAATACAATTGCATCTTCTCAGATACACATGATGGAAACTCAAATTCATGGATTTTCAGCAGGCGTTTCTCGAACTACAGTACTCACCCAAGAAATTAAAACAACAACAAATAAACATGTCAAGGCAGCAAGTAAGACAAGACTGATATCCAGGAACACAGACCAAAGCTAGAAAATAACAGATACCAGCAATAGACACCTATAGCCACTAGCTGAGACCATTCATAGGGTATAGGAAAGCTCTGTGCATGGGCACAGTGGTGAATGTAGTGTTTTTGACATTTGAAGATCAATGGGCACATGTGGGCTCCTCTGCCTCCCAAAGTCAAAATATCATTGCTGGTTTTGGGGAAGGGGCATGGTCTCCTGAAGTTCCTCCTCCTGCAGTTCCTTCAAGAATCTCATAATGCTGGTCACCACTCAAGGCCCCTCCTGTCCTAGTAGTGCCACCCTCTGACCACCCTACCAACTGCTGCCTTCCCTCACTCCAGTTGGTGGAAAGCCCTGGCATCCAGCTGCCCCCAGGTGTGCCTTCCCAATCTTCACTGTCATACCCTTCTTCACATCTAAGGAAGGCCTGGAGTGTGACACTCTCACCCTTGCCTTCTGGTGTCCTTTTTCTTTTTTTTGGAATAGCCTTATAGCCTGTGCCACTCCCACTGCCCCACCCTTGGTACACCAGTGCATGCACACTTCCTACAAAGACAACAGACAGCAATATTCTTATAATCTTTCTTAAGAAGATTTTTAAACAATCTGTGGCCAACTGCTACGCAAAATCTCTTGCCTTTGTTTTATCTTTTTATTTAAAATAAGAACAGATGGAAAGACTGACAGAACACCGTGTAAATCTGTAAGCATTTCCTCACCAAAATGCAGGGGTGTAGCTATGGGGGCGGAATTACAGTACTGCCCCCCTCAACTGTAATTCTGCCCCACCCATGAAAATGTTCCTTCACTCCTCAAATTTATAATATTGCAAAGAGTGAGATACTGAAAATCACACAGACCTAGAATTTGTATATTTGCTGTGTTTGTATTCCCTTGGAAAGTTTGCTTGCCCCTTTTCTTCAGATGCTTAAACTCTGTGTCTAAATGTTTAACTGAAATGTTTAAGTTAGGACTTTATCACATGAGGCTTGGAAAGGGGAATTAGAGCAGGATAGTAGTGTCTGTGACCATACCTATGCCTGTTCAGTAGCTGGTCTGTAGTCCATCTGCTGCTAGAGTGCTCTTTTTCATTGACAGGCAAAACCTGTCAATGCCCTCAGTCATGCAGCTTTTTCCTCTATTGAGTAGGTGTGATAAGTTCTTCCCCTAAAGTAGTTTCGATATGCAGGCAGTGACATGGTGCAAACGGTCATGATTATGCTCTTCTCCTCCAATCCCCCTTGCTATTCCCAAGCAGGCTGGTGCTATTTTAACAATTTCTTTTCTTTCTTTTTTTCTAAATGAATTGCCATGATCATGCAATTGCTCACAAAATAAAAAGGAATGCAAATGAATACAAACTGAAAGGCATGCTGGGAAAGAGCAGGGAGGTGGAGCTATAGACACCATTGTTTGCAAGACAGAAGTCGGGACAGAAGCACCACCATGGCAAATTAGCAGAGCTGTGTGATAATGGCCCAACTTGTTAGGTTTGTATTTCCTAGATTGACATGACTGTGGTGCCTTACAAGCCTGGTGTGATAAAGTCCTTATGTAATGCTAGAATTTTGGGGACTAATGGAAAATTTCATTGGTGATAGAATTCTCATTTGTGGGCAATATTACCAAATACCCTACTTTTGTTTCCACCATAGCTACAACCCTTTATTAGAATGAAAGTTAAAATAGGAAACAGATACAAGCAATTACCAGGATTGTCTTTCAATTACAGACACTGAAATATTCTCCAAGGGAGAAACAACAGCATGAAAGGGTAGAGTTTGAGTGAATAAAAGATCAGACATAAATGGATTAATGAGATCTTCCTTTAGGCTGGTTCCCAATTCCTAAATGGAACACCTCAGACTACTTTGTTTATTCAGAGGTTGGGGTATTCTAGAGAGAAATAGACAGTGGCTGAATGTCATGTCCAGTTTAGCTGTGGGGAAAAAAAACAGTTCCTGAAATGCTGGTGTGAATGGCTCAGAAATTTTGGATGGACTTCTATTGGCTCCTGAATGCAGGAAAAACTGGAGTTAGGCATTTCCTGATGCTTCAATATCAAGATATCACTGTCTTGTTTTATATGAAACCATTTGAGCTCACATTGTTTTGTTAGTCTATCACAACCTTATTTACCAATATTGTTCATATGATAGCTCCAGGGTAACATAGGGGCAGCATAGACCAGCAAAAAGAGCCAGCTTCCTGGTGGCATGGGGGCATGGCTTTCTGTTGCTTCTTTTTGTGCTGAGAAAATGCCAAGTTGGGGGTGCGGCATGCATTTGCCACAGCCCCAACCCGGCGAGCAAAGGAGCAGTTGCAAGTCGCTCCTTCAGGACCATCTGTTTCACCCAAAAGTGTCTTAACCAATGCATATTGGCCATAAAGGGAAACCCAAACAAACATTTGTTGTGTTAATACTGCTATCTCCAGTAATTTTTTTCACACATTAACAATCTTGATGTTTCTATTTGTGCTGCTTTTCAGCCACAACAATAACAATGGAAAAACCACATTACCCTTAAGATTTAACTTTTGTTCTCCTTACTTTCCCTTCCACTATGTGTTTTTTTTTTTAAATACAAGAAGCGGCATGCAGGGAACTTTGGGGATGTACATTCAGCCCTGAAGGGGTGGCATGCAGCTGCCCCTTCTTCAGCCGGATGGGGGCCACAGCAACCTCATGCTGCAGCCCCGATCTGACCTTTGGAGGGCACAAAAAAGGAGCCCTTCAAAGGGTGCCATAGCCATGAAGACATGGCTGTATGGCACCCCTTCAGCGCTACATCATCTGGACGCAGCACCGGAGGTGCATCATGATGCCACACACCATCTGGGGTGGCACACAGCATCATGACACCGTGGGGGTGGAGTCAGGGTGTGTGTCATCAGGACACTGTGTCCTGATTCTGCCAATAGGCCAGCCTTTCAGGCTGGTCTGTATAGGCTCTTTGTCTCTGTGACAAGGCCAATGTAGGGTAATACAGACTCAAGAAACATTGCTTTTTTGGATTAGATAGTCATGCTAGTTGGGGGTTCTCAAGGCCATCACGCCCCAAAATAAGTTTTTCAAACATATAGTCCTATTTCTAGGATAAACAGGAATACTAAAATGACAGAACAGGAATACTAAAATGACAGAAAAATAAAGTTGGTTCTTCTGAGACAAAAAGGTATCAAACCCATGGCAAGATAACCAAATTTATTTTAGTTTTCTGTATTAAATCATATATATATAATATATATATATATATATATGAAACTATACACTTTTAATTACATTTTTCCTCTGTCTCTTCCTTCCACTTTTTCCTTGTGCTTCACATTTTGGCTCATAAGCTGTTATACAAGGTTTTTACATTTTTACTGTAAAATGCTTCAGCAAATATTAAGCTCTTGATAGATTAATAGTAACAGCAGTATTGTAGCTGGCTACAAATGCATGAATAATAAATAATAATGTATTTCTTATCCCTTCTATTTATTTCCTTAAGAAATGTGTATGCTGTCTTTCGAACAGCTTATAATCATAAACCAATATAAAACAATTTTAAGAAACATCAAAGACAATGCAACTACAAAACTGAAAACAGCGATCTAATAAAATGGAAACTGAAAATTCAGAAACTCTCCTTCCTGTCTGTAAATGATTGCAACAGTTAATCTGACACTAATGTAAGAAAACCCAGCTTTATAGATTCTTTGCAAGTATTGTACAAGTAATGATCACTACTTTTTCTTTCTAATTGCATTCATATAATCCTTTTACATGAGATAATCCAGCAAATGTAATCTGTTTAATTAGAAGAACAGATTTGAGTTAGCCAAAGAAAGATCTTGATTATCATGAATGAATAGCATGTAATGTTTATAAGTATGGCATTTATTGGAAACCTGCTATCTTGATCAGTTTTAATGGAAAACAAATTTTTAGCCATTCTTAATTTTAAAAAAAAATATCCTTAATTTCCCTAAACCCATACGCTTTCTCTCATTTGCTTATCCCCTGCTGAGTCAGCTTCATGAATGCGTTCTCTCATAACTAAATAGCTGTTAGTCATGTTATAAGTTTTATGGATATTATAAAACAAACCATGTTATATTGAACAGAAAGAAGTAAATAAAATTACAGACAGAACAGGGCTATGTCAGCAGCAGGTGGCCATGTTGTTGCCAAGAAAGAAGAAGAAAGAGGCTTGGTGTTGCCTGTTTGCCTACTGTTAAGCAGAGAAACCAAAGGAATGCTAAGGTGTGAAGACTGGGAAGGAGAGCTGTTATGATTCCCTCTGGCTTACCAGGTCTTGCTGGTAAGTGCCCTTCCAGCCTGTGGATTGTTCATATCACATTCTGGAACATCCAGCTGCCTGTGTGATAGTTAAATGGAAATCCCAAAAATGAGTAGCTTGTTCAGACTTTCCTGAACTAACATGTTCTGAAATAGTTATCTCAAATACCTTACTCTAATACTTTACTATCAAGGATAGGGAAAGAACAGTGACTCCCCCCAGAAATGGAGGCTGGGAAAAGTTGCAAAGGGATGTGAATGCCTAGCTAATCTTTGATGGCTTCACCATTACTTGCATTTTTGTTTGAGACAAAAGCTAAGCCTGCAGTAAAAATAACAAAAGTTGATGTTATGTCTTCAAGTCACATCTGACATGGTGACCCTAAGGTATGGTGACCAGACATCCTCCTTTTCCAGGACATGTCCTACATTGTAATCTTCTGCCCAGGAGAAATTTCAAAATGTCTTCATTTTGAGCATAGACATATATTTATATTTATATTTAGAATCATTAATTTATATTTATATTTGTATTTGTGACTTTTATTTTGTAATGTTCTACTTTTTTCTTGAATGACCTACATTTTGTAGTGCTTTGTCCTCCCCTGTTGTTTTGACATGGGCAACCTGCCCTAAGGCAAAACTATCATGGCAATGTTTGTTCAGAGGGGGTTGCATTTCCCTTCTTCTGAGGCTGAGAGAATGTGGCTTGCCCTATGCCACCTAGTGGGCTTACACGGCCAAGTGGGGATTTCAAACCCTGGTCTCTAGAGCCCTAGTCTAATGCCCAAAACACTACACCATGCCAGCTCTATATACTGAAAGTATGTACAACTAAATAGATACCTAGGACCTAGCCGGAAATCATGTGGCCCTCTAGGTCTCATTGAACTGCAGCTCCTAGCATTCCTCATAATTAGCTATAATTGCTTGAAGTTGCAAACCAACAATATCTAGAGCAGGGGTAGGCAACCTTTTTGAGCCGGGGGCCGGGTTGCTGTCCCTCAGACAACTGGGGGGCCAAAGTCAAAAAATAAATAATTAATTTTTAAAAAAAATTAAATATATAAATAAACCAGGACAAATGTAGGACAAAATTTTCAAATGGAAGACACTTTTTTTAAAAAAATGGAGGACACGTGAAAAAATTTGCTGATTTTTTAAGAAATGTTAATATCAATGCATGTTTCTGAGGCTTCTATAGACAATTGCCCCCCAAAGGCCCCGGGGGCAATCGGCGGTAGGACTGGGCTGGGGCCGGTCCCAAGGCCTCGCTGGGCCGCATCCGGCCCGCGGGCCACAGGTTGCCTACCCCTGATCTAGAGCAACACATGACTCCCACCCCTTTATTAAAAGCAGAAACCAGGTACTTGCTAATTTTCAAGTCAGCTTCTTCAGTCTATCTTGTTATGATTGGATACAATTATCATTCCATTTTACCTTGTTCAAAGTACAGGCAATATATAAAAGTGAAAATTCACATCAGAATTGGGCTTGCATTTTGTAAATAAAGTACCTAAACATGATACTTAGACCAACTTGAATAATTTTGTCCAGGCTGGTAAACCCTGAAGCTTTGCTTTCAGATCTTTCAAACCACTGCCAAACAGTTTTTCAGCTATGCAGCTGACAATGTTACTTCCTGTGGGTCTGTCAATGATAAGTCATGACTTTCCCCCAGTATTTTCATGACCTGTGCCCTGTGTTTGTTGGATGTACTCAACTACCAATTTATGCATTTTTCCCAGAATGAAGTGACTATTTTCACATCTTGTGGCAAGACAAAAGACGGCAATATATATCAGAAAATGTAGCAAATGCTTGATCATTTTCATGACCACAGAGCACCATTTGTACTGAGCAAAAGCAATGCCATTCACGTGTTCTATCTATAACTAAGGTAGTGATTGTGTAGCTCTCCAGATGTACTTGGACCACAAATCCCTTCAGCCATAGACAAGCACAACCAGTTCCAATTTCAAATCCACCATCTGTAGGGCCACATACTCTCCATCCATGATCTACAATTTATTGAGATAAAACAGCACATATGCTTAAGTTAAACTTTAAAATGGTTCCAAACTTTACAGTGAGCAAGACACTTCTACTGAGTGAGTCAGATACTTGCCCTCTCAAAGATCTTATCTGGAATAATAAACATGCTTTGTATTTTACTATAAGAGGTTTCTACCTCCAACAAAGGTAAAACATTTTTTTTAAATTGGGACTGCATTGGCATGTTTTATCTCAACACTACCTACACGTTTTCCATGATGACTTCTTGAGAAATTCAGTATTTCCGCCTAATAAAGGGGCCTGTGGCCTCACAAAGAATGGAGACATACTGGATTGCAAAGGAAATATCTTTTTGTATTGCAAATGGAAGTTAAATTTTCTGGACCTTGAGACTCTCCAGTACCCACATGATCAGAAGGAGGAGAAGCCAGCCTTCATGTATAACCCATCTATACCATCTGAACTAAGAACAAAAACAACATGAAGGCCTAACATCTTCATTTTTTTAAACCCTGTATGGTTTTTTAAACTTTGCCTGATGAAGAAGCTTCAAAAGCTTGCAACATGTATATTGTGCATTTTGGTTGGCCCAATAAAAGGTATCACTGTTTGATGGATTTTGGATGTTTTTGGATGTTGCTACGTGGCCAACATGGCTACCCTTGGATATGCTTTATATGTTGAACAGCCTAAATCCAATTGTATGTTTCAACTATGGTCTCACTGGAAATTGCATAACTCTTCACATACCAAGTTCTCATTAACTAAATTGATCTAATCTCATTGGGACTAACAACTGGATTCAGTTGCAGACATTCTCCATAATTCTTGCAATGTCCCTTTGAAACTTGGCTACCTTCAAATTTCTGGACTACAAAAATATAGGGAGGAGGCTGAGTTTGAAAGACATCTTCATGACTATTTAGTAGATTCATTGCTGAGCTTCTTCAACACAGTCAACCATGACATATTATGTGGTCCCATCAGCTTAGAGCATATGGGCCTACAGCCAAACTCATGTAACGTGTACTCCATAAAAACACAAAGCCTATGACACAGAGGTGTACTCAGAAGTGGAAGTCAAACAGAGTGAAGGAACAGACCCCATTCATGACCATGACCTCACCCCCTTTTACTGGCACAGATTTGTATTCACTGAGGCTATCTAAATAAGCTTAGGGGAAATGTCATATAGATTTTGCTCATAAAAAGACCATAGCATTCCTGAGAAATACATCAATGTTTAGCCTCCAATAGAATCTTTAAAATTAATATATAAGAGATAGTATGTCAATAAGATTCTTTTATAAATCTCTGCAGCTCTTGAACTGAGTTAGCATGTTCTTTATTCTGTAAGAACCTTGAGCTAAAATTGGAAGACTGAAGAGAAGATGTTCACTAAAACACAGATCTCTGCCTGCTGATAAACAATGAAAAAACACAAATGGAAAGCAGCCTTAAATTGAGCTACTGACTGTATGGTAGAGAGATTTTTTTAAATGGCTCACATTATACCAGAGCAATAGTCAATCTTCCAGCTACAGTTTACAGTGAATATTACCAAAAGCTGAGTTTTCCTGTACCCCATGAATACTGCCATTCTTGGCAAACTCTGTACTACTTTTAAAATCCAGGAATCATGTTCAATACACTTCCATGGCCTCTGTTTTCTGGTACATGACTCAAGTAATTCACTGTCAAAACATTACTTTGTTGCGTGCGCATGTGTGTGTGTGTGTGTGTGTGTGTGTATTTGTGTTTATTTGTGTATTCAACAGAGTTGTCATTCTTCCTATTTTCACTCCCTCCCTTGACCATCCAAAAATTCAAGCTCAAAATAGAGGACAGAAGGATCCCAGACTTAGTGTATATGTGTCTTGTAAAAACAGTGCATGAGTGCCTACACTACAATGTGCTATTCTATCTTAGATTTTACCAGGTGTAGGCAATGAGATTAATTCCACAGTTTAACCTGGCACTATAACATAGTACATAGCATATTATTAGAAATGTTGCCCTTGCCTTATTATTGAGTCATTTTTTGTGGACTACACCTGCCAAAATCCCTAAACCAACATTGTGCTGCAATCCAAAAAAGTAACTTTCCCAAATTCTGTTATCTTTACTTTAATCAAGTATAATCAACTCAATAAACAGTTTGTTCACTATGGTGCAAACCAGGCAGGAGTTCCACTTGTCTCTCTTCCAAATGTGCTACAAATTTGATTGAGGGGACAAAAGCAATGGTAGACTTCCACACATGAATCTCCACTACGTGGATGGAGACACTGGCCATTTTAAAAATTCAAATATTCATCTCAGTAGGATGTTTTTTCCACATGAAGAAATGGATAACAATATATTTATCTTGTCTTAGATACTTTGAGAAATGGGGAAAAGAAGAGTTACTTTTTAAGATCCAAATTTAAAAGTGTAATTAACTACCTTTGGAGCCTTAGAAACTAGTTACTTTTTATAAGTATCCTTCCAAACTTGCAGAAGACATGAATTCCAGTTAAGGTCATTACCACCTTTTCTAGGATCTGTAATTTCTAGAAGGCATTGGAATTTTACTTTTAATTCAACATATGTTTGAAAGATAAGAAACAATTTTAAAATCTGGAGTGTATTTGTAATCAATCCAGAGCCTGGATATTTTACAGCCACCTGTACATTTGTTTTTATCTGTGGCATGGGGCCAGGGCATTTGTTTGATATTTGAGTGAAATTGAAAGCTGAAAACACTAGTTCAAAAGCATCAGGCAGTCATTAATCATTTTTCAGCTATCCTATGCTTGGAATTACTGCTTGACTTTTTCTGATTCAGTGAATCTATTTTTGTGTATGCAGTTCAACTGTAAAGTTCAAAGCCACACTGCCTGAACAAAAGAATATGAATTTAAGCCTTTAGATAGCATCCACATGTGTGACTGACCACACTTCACACTGATGTTTATTGACTTCACTGGGTTCCCAGACCTTCTGAATGATAAGTATTTTCTAGGAGAAGTATTTTTGTATAAGAGGATAACATGTCAGAAATATATACAGAAGCTCTACAAACTGAGATGTAGGAAATAAGGAATCTTAGATAAAAATACTCAGACCTCAAGGCTTTTCTGCACAAAACATATTCAGAATACATTTTTGGCAGAATCCTGCTGATACAGTATGCCAGCAGTTGCACTTTTATAAGGTCAATTAGCATTGGTGAAGATACACAAAATTTACAAGTGCCAAGCAGCCTATTTCTCCAGTGCCTTTCTTTTTCTCCAGTGCCTTTCTTCCTCCACAGCCAATCTATCTATGACCTTTTCCCTCCTGCTACCACCAACATGATTCTGGTCTTAACTTTTTTTTTTTTTTTACAATGCTCGGGAGAACTTTGAGCAAGTAACAATAATGCAACCTCTGAACTGTGCCTAATGCATACTTAAAATATAATGTATGCATACTTAAAAGACGAGCTCCTTGGTAGTGTGAAGAAGACAACATGCCCTCCTGATCCTTGCTCTTCATGGCTGGCTATCCAGGGGGGTGATGCCTTGAAGATGTTTCTAAGAGATATTATCAATGCATCCCTTAGGAAAGGTCAAGCTCCATCTTGACTGAAAGAAGTGGCCACTTCTGAAAAAACTTTCTCAGGACCCCCTGGATATGAATAGCTATAGGCCAGTATCCCATTTGCCATTCTTGAGCAAAGTGATTGAGAGGACTGTTGCCCTTCAGCTCCAGGTTGTCTTGGATGAAACTGATTGAACCGATGAACCAATGAAACCGATCAATTTCATACCAGCTTTAGGACAGGATATGGAGTTGAGACTGCCATGGTTGCCTTAGCTGATGGTCCAGAGACTTGGACCCGGAACAATGGATGCAAGCTACAAGAAAAGAGATTCCACCTCAACATTAGGAAGAACTTCCTGACAGTAAGGGCTGTCCGACAGTGGAACACACTCCCTCGGAGTGTAGTGGAGTCTCCTTCCTTGGAGGTCTTTAAACAGAGGCTAGATGGCCATCTGTCGGGGATGATTTGATTTGGATTTCCTGCATGGCAGGGGGTTGGACTAGATGGCCCTTGCGGCCTCTTCCAACTCTATGGTGTTTATCAGACGAGCTCTTAAAGAGGTACTGTTCCAGTGTGACTCCTCTAGCTGCCTCCTGTTGCATGCTGGGATTGGCAGTTTTAAGGAGGGGTATTTAGAATTCTCAGGCAGAGAAGTTCAGCTCCTTAAAACTGCCAATCCCAGCATGCAACAGGAGGCTGCTAGAGGAGTCACACTGGAATAGTAGCTCTTTAAGAGCATAGTGTGATAAACATCTATGATTCTATGATTCTATGATTCTATGACCTTCGTCTGGGCATCGACAGGGGACGTGTGACCCTGTTGGTTCTATTAGACCTCTCATTGGCCTTTGACACGATTGATCATGAGATCCTCTTGGAATGCCTGAGAGAGTTAGGAACTGGAGACCTTGCATTGCAATGGTTCCATTCCTTCCTCTCAGGCAGATTCCAGAGGGCAATGCTCGGGGACAGTCGCTCTGCAAAGAAGGAGCTTAATTGTGGCATCCCTCAAGGTACCAGCCTGTCCCTGATGCTATTTAATATATCTATGAAACTGTTGGGAGAGATCATCAGGAGACATGGGGTGGGGTGTTATCAGTATGCTGATGACACCCAGATATATTTATCCTAGACTTGTCACTCCAGATAACAAATCAGGTAAATTCGACAGTCAGGAGTGCCTGCTATCAGCTTCGGCTGATATGCCAGCTGTGTCCTTTCCTGGAAGTGGGAAACCTGGAAACTGTTGTACATGCGCTGGTAATCTCACAACTTGATTTATGCAACACGCTCTACATGGGGCTACCCTTGTGCTTAGTCCGGAAACTTCAATTAGTTTAGAACATGGCAGCCATGCTGGTTACTGGTAAATCCAAAAGTGATCATATAACATCTACTTTAAAATCGCTCCACTGGCTGCCTATTGGTTTCCAGGTGCAGTACAAGGTATTGGTCATGACCTTTAAATCCCTGCAAAGCTTGGGTCCAACCTATCTTTGGGACCACTTGCTTCCATACAACCCACCGTGCGCACTCTTCTGGGAGGAATTTGCTACAGCCAATAAAAAAACGAGGTTGACTGCAACCACCTTTTCTTCAGCCATTCCCAGATTATGGTATAGCCTACCAGAGAAGATCCATCATATGACCAATTTAGACAGCTTTAAAAAAGCTGTTAAGACGAATCTCTTCCGACAGGCCTTTCCTGAATAATAAACCCAGCCACCAACAAACTGTATTGTCCTTTTGAGTATGCTGTAGATTCTTGAATTGTCCTTTGAATATTATGATGTTGTTTATTTTAATGTATGTTTTAACAGTTAATTGTTTAATTTGATGTTTTGGGGAGGGTGGGAACTATTAGGATATGGGATAATCTGTAAGCTGCCTCGATTGTCATGGACAGAAAGGTGGGATATAAATAAATAAATTATTATTATTATGATGCTTTAGCACATGGTGGATAATACACAGCTATCAAAGAAGAAAACAGATTCAATAGCACTTCTACAAAATGATGGTCAAACAGAGAGAATGGGTGAATAGGGGTATTCTTGCTTACTTTAAATCTATAGCCTGGACCATGTGATCTCATTAAGCTAGAGCACCGTTGCATTACAGCATGGGTGAACAACTGCATGGGAGCCAGGGTCAATGTTCCCCCAAGTCTCCCCCAGGCCACACTCCCTTCAAAACAAGCCCAAATATCTCCATTTTCCTCTATAGTCCCTCTCAAAATGGAGCCAGGAAGTGGCTGATGAAAAGATCATAAAATCATGCAGTCACAGAGAATGTTGCTATCTGATATATACTTGTTATATGTATATCAAGATGTTGTTGTTGTTCTATATCTACTCAATATAACGGAATCTGTAAATGAAAGGTTGAACCAGGAAGAAATCAATATTTTGATTTATATGCTAACTGCGGCTTGAATTGTGTATATGCGTTACTGGAAGTGTAATAAGGGTCCCACTATGGAGGAATGGATCACTAAAGTATAAGAATTGGCAACAATGGACACACTCTCTATGATTGAAAAAGGAGATTCATTTCAACAGCCTAAGAAAAAATGGGAGAAAGTAACAGAACTTTGGGCTTAGGAATAGATGGTAGGAATGTACTATCTATTAAGTTAACTTTTGTTCTGGTCACAACTCAATATGACTTTTCCTTTTTTGCTTTTATAATCCTGTAAATGATAAATAAGTAAATAAAAATATAACTTAAAAAACACTTTTAAAATATGTTGTTGTTAGCTGCCCTTGAGTCAGTTCTGACTCCAGGCAACCCCATGGATAAGACACCTCCAAGGATCCCTATCCTCCACTGCCTTGCCCAGATCCTCCAAGGCTTTGCCCACAACCTCTCTGATTAAGTCTATACATCTGGTTTGTGGTCTTCCTCTCTTTCTTCTACCCTCTACCTTTCCTAGCATTATTGTTTTTCTAGTAATCCGTGCCTTCTCATTATGTGGCCAAAATACAATAGTCTTAATTTGATCATCTTTGCTTCCAAGGAGAGGCCTGATCATTAAAGAATCCATTTATTTGTCTTCTTGGCTGTCCATGGTATCCCAACTACTCTTCTCCAACACCACATTTCAAATGACTTGATTTTCTTTCTGTCTGCTTCCTTCACTATCCAGCCCTCACATCCGTACATGGTAACTGGGAATACAATGGTATGAATGATTCTGACTTTAGTGCTCAATTGTATGTCTTTGCTCTTCAGTATTCTTTCATAGCTGCCCTTCCCATTCCTAGTCTTCTTCTTATTTCTTGACTGCAGTCTCCATTCTGGTCAATGTTTGATCCTAGATATGGGAATTCTTTAATTATTTCAATTTCCTTGTTGTCTAGATTGAATTTGTGTATTTCTTCTGTGGTCATGATTTTTGTTTTCTTTATGTTCAGCATCAGAGCTGCCATTGCACTTTCATCTTTGACGTTCCTCATTAACTGTTCCAATTCCTGAATGTCTTCCGCTAATATTATAGTGTTGTCTGCATATCTTAGGTTGTTAATGTTACTTCCTCCTATCTTCACTCTTACTTTTTCTGATTCTAATTCTGCTTTTCTTATGATGTTTTCAGCATATATGTTAAACAAGTAAGGTGATAAGATGCAGCCTTGCCTGACCCCTTTGCCTATTGGGAACCATTCTGCTTCCCCGAATTCTGGTGGCCTTTGTACAGATTCCTCATCAAGACTATCAGATGTAGTGGCACCTCCGTGTCTTTGGGTGCATTCCATAGGTTTTCATGATCTATACAATCAAATGCTTTGCTGTAGTCTATAAAACACATGCTGATTCTTTTTTGGAATTCTTTGGTGTACTCCATTAGCCATCATATGTTTGCAGTGCGGTCCCTAGTGCCCCTTCCTTTTCTGAATCCTGTTTGCCCCTCTGGAATTTCTCTCTTCATATATATCAAGATATAAAATATCATTATGCTACCAAGATGGGAATGGACCACATAGGTAGCTAGCAGAACCTAGTATTTGGCTAATAAAACTCTGCAAAGCAAGTAACACAATCTCTCAATTGATTTAATCATTCTAATTTCATTTCTTTCTTTTTTTATCGCCAATGGTCTAGAAATTATGGCTGTAATATGAGTATTATGTTCTCCTAGACACTTATTAAATCCAATACTACTATGACAGCACAATAGTATTATATGCATTAATCAATACAGATAGGATTGGATGAAAACTGCTTTAAGTTATGTAACTCAAGATTTATGTAGGATGAGGGAACACATTCAGTTTCTTTCATTTTAATAGTAAGTAATGCTGGGACAAAGTATTTAGCCCAGACTCTTTTCATGGCCATGGAGAACTAGCCCTTGAAGACTGTTCTGCTCAGATAACAAGAAGAATTAAAGAAAATTGTTCATCCTTTTCATGGCAAGCGGGAGAGGGGGGCTTCCCATTATAAATATGAGGTAGCACGTGTGTACAGTCTTTCTTCTACACTGGTTTTTTTTTTTTAAGGTTAGCTGCTACTCCAAGCAGCACCAAAACTAAAATAAGCAACAAACTAGAAGTGTTCCTCATGGAGAATGGGAATGGTACCAGCTATGTCGGCATAGGATTATTTCCAGGAGCAGACAAATTCAATTGTCAACAAATCCTTTCAGCTTATCATGTTGTGTTAAGGGCTTTTCATGCTCATTCAAGCTCATGGCCTTAACAGATGTGTTGTATAAAGACAGTGCTACTCAAACTGGTGGTTCTTGAACTGGTGCCAGTCTCCAAATTATTGGCTGCTGGTCCATGGCAAGCTTCCAGGAAAGAAAGAGACCATTGTAGCCAGTAGGTACAAATATTGTTTCCTGCTAAAACATTACTGGGGAAAACCTGCTGAGCCACAGTCTCAAATACCTTAAAAAGCACTGGTATAAAGAATATATATAGTACACTCTCCTATGAGTAGATAATTCTGGCTTCACCCCTACTTTGAAGATTAATGGGTGCCAATTGCAGAACAGTAGTCTGAAGTGTTGTATTTATCTGTTTGCTAGAACAGATGCATGGATGCAACTGAATGTACTACTGCATATTAAAAGTACCTAACTGACCATAGGCACAACTTCTACCAGAGTAAGATGTTTTTTTCTATTTTAATCTATTGTTCTTATGGGGGTTTAATATTTTACTTTTATATTTGTAAGTAAATTTTATTGTGTCAGCCAAAAAGCAGGCTAGAAATGACCTGGGTAGATGACAGATCCTTGTATGTAAAATTCAAGGGGCGAATCCTGTTGAACACTAACTTAAATTTAGCCAAGCAACAGCCCCAGGGTGGACTGGATACAACATTCTGGTTGCTTGTATACCAAAATAACACACTGCACTTTTTTCTAGGGTGACGGGGAAAGGAAATTCTCATATTTTTAACCCTTTAGGATACAAATCAGTTTTGGTTTATTCTTCTTGTCGCTGTGCACTTAATTATCCGCAATCCCAGTGTAGCTGAGGACTTTTACTGTTTCTTAAATAGTCTTTAGATGTTATGATCCATAACAATAATATTATATTTGGCACAGTCCAGTGCCTGCCAAATACTCTTGTTCTTACATGTCAATTTTTGTCTCTCTGCCAAGCTCTTTCTCTGAGAGCTGGCTGTGTATAAAGAGCATGGGCAAGATACAGCTCCCTGCCTGAAACACTAATTGCTCTAGAAAACAGGAAAATATACAGTGAGCCCTTGGTATCCATTGGGATTTGGTTCTAGGACCACCCCATGGATACCACAATCCATGGATGCTCAAGTCCCCTTGTATACAACGACATAGTAAAATGGTGTCCTTTATATAAAATGGCAAATCAAGGTTTGCCCTCTCTCTCTCTCTCTGTCTCTCTCTGTGTGTGTGTGTGTGTACTGGAGTATTTTCAAGCAGTGTATGGTTGAATCTGAGGAATCAGAAACTTTGGATTTAAGGGGGCTGCTGTAGTTCCAGCAGCAATATCAGCTTATAATACAAGTTTTAACTATAATGGCTGGCTATGAAAGAGAGATCACATTTATCAGGATAAGAAAAAGAACTGCATGGGAAGGACATATAGACTTCTCATTTGTTCTAGCAGTTTGCTGTGCTGCCTTTCTTGGAATTGGTGCATACACACAGGTCATACTAAGAGACATCTAACTTATGCCTATAATCAGTAGTTGCTTGTTTGCATACACAAGAGTTTAAGTATAGCATGTATACATGCCATTTCCTGTTTGTTGCTGTTAGCCACACATTCTCTTTTCCTGCATAAATTAGTCTGTAGTCAGTCAGAATTTGTTTGTCCTCAATTTTTTAATCTGCAGTTCTCTCTGTATACACTGTGTTTGAAGAGCAAACATTACCATGCCTCTCACCATGAGCTGTTAGGAAATGTTTAGTAAGTAGGCATAAGTAAATCTACTAATACTAGACACACACATGTATATATTATACAAAGAAGATTAAGCTCACTTTATTGATCCATTAGACTATTGGGTGTAGGGTGGGCTGGCTCTTGCTCACCTTCTGTTTGCAAATATTAATTACTCTGCTACTGAGAGGCACATTCCTAAACCAGGAGCACATTCCTTTACCTACTGGGGGTGGTAGGTAAAGACCACTCTGTTAATCAAGTGAAATCATCAATGGTGGGATACAGAATGCCAATTTGGGGCGGGCTGCAGCCGACCCTTTGCGCAACATATTGGGGCCAGGGCAGCCACAGCGGCAGTCCAAATGCCCCAATACGGCGCTTTTCAGGACCAGGGAGGAGCGGCAAAATGCCACTCTTCCCTGTTCCTGAAAAGGGGTGTCCTTGGGGCTTCATGCCCCAGGACACCCCAGGAGCCGCAGCCAGGGGAGAAAGAGGCCTCTCGGCCCCTTTCCCCATGGTGCCGTTCCCGCATCAATCTAGTTGCCGTGGAAACGAGGCGCCCTCTGGGAAGGAGTTCCATTTCGGAGCTCCTTCCTGTGCCGCGGTTAGGCCGCCACAAGCGGCCTGACGCGGCGCCAGGACGTAACGGCTGTGTTGCGCCGTTTAGACATGATGCGGCCATTACGTCAAAATGGTGGCGCCCATGTATTCAGGGCACCACTATTTTGACGTACTGAGAATGTCCTAGGGTTAGGGAGCATCTGAAAAGGACACTCCCGGGCAACCCTAGCACGTACTGGTGAAGAACTGAACAATTCGAGCATGATTCAGCTGCTATTAAGAAGTTTTTAGTGCTTTTAATTTGAGGGTATGGGCAGGATGGTAAAGCAGACACTTGACTTTCAGACTGCAGAGGGCTTCATTTTGGCTCATTCATGACTTCAACTACACATCTGTAATCAGATGGGGGCTCTAAAGAATGGTACATGCATATAGATAATGTGGATCTTTTCTTCTTTTTCTTTTTTTTAATGAACACACATTGATTTCTGCATAATTCAAGTGAGTAGTTTAATTATCTTATATATTCACACCAAATCTTTATGAGAGTCACTACAGAGACAGAGATGTTTATCACACTATGCTCTTAAAGAGGTACTATTCCAGTGTGACTCCTCTAGCAGCCTCCTGTTGCATGCTGGGATTGGCAGTTTTAAGGAGCTGAACTTCTCTGCCTGAGAATTCTAAATACCCCCCCCTTAAAACTGCCAATCCCAGCATGCAACAGGAGGCAGCTAGAGGAGTCACACTGGAATAGTACCTCT
>NC_056522.1:84667753-84669113 GCF_019175285.1 Sceloporus undulatus
GCTAGAGGAGTCACACTGGAATAGTACCTCTTTAAGAGCATAGTGTGATAAACATCAGAGAGAGAATACACAATATATCCACCCATATTTGTGCTGAAAAAATGATGCATAAAATAGTTTTTTTTTTCTCCCAACCCTGATTGATATACATAATTAATGTACAACAATAATTTCTGTACTTGATTACTAAACTGAGCTAGGATGCCTCCTATGTACTGCATAGGTTAATGTGTATGAAGTTTTAAACAGGAGGTGTATAAGAAATAGAAAAAGGGGGGGAATCACCAAAGAGGAATTCAAACAAATAGCTGGCATGTGTAGGGGTAAAGTCAGAAAAGCTAAAGTGTAGAATGAGCTCAGGCTTGCTAGAGAGTTTAAGAACAATAATAAGGGCTTTTGGGAGTATGCCTTTAGCAAATGGAAGATGAAGGAAATGGTAGGACCACTGCAAGAAGAAGATGGAGAGATGCTGACAGGGGATAGAGAAAAGGCAGAACTACACAACACCTTCTTTGCCTTAGTCTTCTCACAAAAGGAAAAGGGTGCTCAGCCTGAGAAAAATTGAGCAAAGACACAATACGGGAATCACAGCAACAGAATAAGTAAAGAGTTAGTATAGGATCTCTGGTTAATCTAAATGAATTTAAGTCTCCGGGACCAGATGAACTACATCCAAGGGCATTAAAGGAACTGGCAAATTTAATTTCAGAGCCATTGGCAATAATCTTAGAGAATTCCTGGAGAACAGGAGAAGTCCAAGCAGACTGGAGAAGGGCAAAAATTGTTCCCATATTCAAAAGAGCATCCCAACAATTATCATCCAGTTAGTCTGACATCAATACCAGGAAAGATTCTAGAGCAGCTCATTAAACAGAGAGTCTATCAACATTTAGAAGGGAATGCTATGATCACAAAAAGTCAACATGGGTTTCTCAAAAACAACTCATGCCAGACTAATCCAAGACTCCTTGTCCTCAACTGTTCTGCTCAGGTCTTACAGGCTCAGGCCCATGGCCTCTTTGATTGAGAACAACCACCTGGCATGTGGCCTTCCTCTCTTTCTACTGCCCTCTACCTTTCCCAGCCTCATTGTTTTATCTAATGATATCTTCTTGTGATGTAGTCAAACTATAAAAGTCTGTTTGGTCATCCTGGCTTCCAGGGAGATTTCGGGCTTGATCTGTTCTAGAACATTTGTCTTTTTATTGGCTATCTATGGTATCTTCAGCACTCTTCTCCAGCACTACATCTCAAATGACATTGTTGTTAGCTGTCCTCGAGTTGATTTCAATTCACGGTGACCCTGTGGATGAGACATCTCCAAGATTCCCTGTCTATGAGAGCCCTCCTCCAACCACCA
>NC_056522.1:84669123-84693844 GCF_019175285.1 Sceloporus undulatus
TCTTGAGGGGGAGAGAGGCCTGGCCTGGAAGACAAAGAGCCCTCCTCCAACCACCATCTTGAGGGGGATAGAGGCCAGGCCTGGAAGACAAAGAGCCCTCCTCCAACCACCATCTTGAGGGGGAGAGAGGCCTGGCCTGGAAGACAAAGAGCCCTCCTCCAACCACCATCTTGAGAGGGAAAGA
Source organism: Sceloporus undulatus (assembly GCF_019175285.1). NCBI lineage: Eukaryota > Metazoa > Chordata > Lepidosauria > Squamata > Phrynosomatidae > Sceloporus > Sceloporus undulatus. The sequence continues at coordinate 84,669,308 of NC_056522.1, forward strand.
GGCCTGGCCTGGAAGACAAAGAGCCCTCTTCCAACTACCATCTTGAGAGGGAGAGAGGCCTTGCAATTTTTTGTATTGTTTTGCAATTTTACTGTACACCGCTATGATCATTGCGGAATAGCGGTCTATAAATAAAAATTATTATTATTATTATTAATCTAGTATGAAGGGAGCCCTGGTGGCACAGTGGTTAAATGCCTGTATTGCAGCCACAAGTTGTTGTTGTTGTTGTTGTTGTTATTATTATTATTATTATTATTATTATTATTTATATCCTGCCTCTCTACAAAATGCAATCAAGGCAGCTTACAAGATTAAAATATACAGTTCGAACCCTCAACCCACCCACCTTTAAAATACAATTAAACAATGTAAAATTTAAAACATAAAACATACTTAAAAACAATACAATAACTGTGGTGGTCAGCAGTTAGATTTTCCTTCTGATAGCCAGAGGACTATTCAGGAAGGGCCTGACGGAAGAGATCCATCTTTATAGCTCTTTTAAAGCTGTTTAGAGTGATAATATGATGGATCTCGTCTGGCAGGCCATTCCACAATCTAGGAGCAACAGCTGAGAAGGTCCTCTGGAGGTCATAGACAGCCTTGTTTACAACTGTAACAAATTTTTCCCTGGGGATCTAAGTGTGCGGGGAGGATTATATGGAAGGAGGCGGTCCCGAAGATAGGTTGGACCCAAACCATTTAGGGCTTTAAAGGTGATAACCAACACCTTGTACTGGGCCTGGAAACTGATGGGCAGCCAGTGGAGTGATCTTAACATCGGTGTTATATGATCTCTTCTGGATGTACCAGAGACCAGTCTGGCTGCCATGTTTTGAACTAACTGAAGTTTCCAAACCAATCCGTTTTGTCTGGATTCAGCTTCAATTTGTTTTCCCTCATCCAATCCACAATCCAAGGTTGTGAGTTCAATCCCAGACAGGGCTCCAAAGTCCACTCAGCCTTGCATTCTTTTGTAAGTCACTAAAACGAGTACCCAGCTTGATGGGGGCAATTGGCTCACACATTGTAAACTGATTAGGGAGTGCTTAGTTCACTGATAAGCAATATAGAAATGTACTTGCCATTGCTATTTCTATTGATAAAATCTGATCTGGTGTGTATGTGTGTATGTATGTGTGTGTGTGTGTATGTATGTAATTATGAGCTTGGTAGATGTAGGGAATGCTTTAGACATAGCATGTCTTGATTTCAGTAAGGTCTTTGACAAGGTCCCCCATGATATTCTTGCAAACAAGCTAGTAAAATGTGGGCTAGAATAGTGGTGGCACACCTATAGCACACATGCCATCTCTGGCACATGGAGCTCTCTCTGCCAGCACACATACCAGCTACTCCTCTTCCCCCACGCTCCAGTCCCTTCAACTGTCTCTGGGGAAGCATTTAAAGGGACAAGAGGGTGGGACAGAGGAAGAGCCAGTGTGGGCCTGTTCCTCCTTTTCCTCTGCCTCTAATTGGCTTCCTGAAATCAGTTAAAGGCAGGGGAGGGAGGGGGAAGGAATGGGGCAGGTACACACCTGTTCCTTCTCCCCCTTTACCTTTAACTGGCTCCCAGTTAAAGGCAGAGAAGAGTGGTGGAAGAAGAAGCAGGTGTTTCTGTTCCCCCCCATGCCTTTAACTGGATTGTGTGCATGCATGCCTTCAAGTCGTTCCTGGTGACCCTAAGGTGAAACTATCATAGGGCAAGCTTCACAAGAGGTTTTTCCATTGCCATCCTCTGAGGCTGAAAGAGTGTGACTTTTGTGTGTGATGCCTTCAAGTCATTTCTGATTCATGGTGACCCTAAAGTGAAACTATCATGGAGTTTTCTTTGCAAGTTTCATTGGGGGGGAGGTGTTGCTATTGCTAGCCTGAGGCTGAGAGACTGTGCCTTGGGTTTCCCCCCATGGACATCCTACCCCCCATTAGTTCTGCCCCCAGAAAGTAGAAGTCCTGCCCCAGGAAGTCCCACCCCCAGAAGGCAGACATCTCACCCCCAGAAGTCCCACCCTCACCGCCTCCAGGTGACACCCAGTGCGGGAACACCACTGAGTTTGGACATTTGTTCTCTAAAAGGTTTGCCATCACTGGGCAAGTGTTAGGTGGATTAGTAATTAGTTAACGTAACTGTTACATGGATTTGTAATTGATTGTCCAGCCAAACCCAAAGGGTGCTCAGTAATGACTCCTCTTCATCTTGGAGAGAAGTGACTAGTGAGGTGCCACAGGGTTTTGGCCTGGGCCCAGTGCTATTCAACATTTTCATCAAGGAGGATTAGATCTGTCAATTTTACATTTTCCTACATGCAAACATTTTATATCTTAAGATTCTTTCTACTTTTATGTAGAATTTATGAAGATGTGCGTGTATGAATCCTTATCTAAATCAAACTGGGTGAAATTCTGAGCTATTTGCTGTAACAAACCCCAGTGCCTACTGTATAGCTGTAAAATCAGAAAAATGAGGTGTCGAGCTTAATTCAACATGAAAAACATTATTGAATACACAAGGATCCAAAGCCAGACAAGAGCCAATCACTCAAAGCTCTCCTCCAGGGTAGATGAAATCTATCTGTTTTTCTTTCTCTGACATTAAAATGGTTTAAACCTCAAAAAAATGTTTTAACAAACTTCTTTTTGCAAAGTTTTTTTTTTTGCAAAGCTTTTACAAAGAGATGATAATGAAGTAACGACTTCTGTCGAGACTGCCCTCAGCCATGTGTGAGCTTTCAGCAGTTTCTGCTTCAGCAGCAGTGAAGAAAAGCTTTGCTTAATCTCACCATGATACCTATCATGTTTGGAAAAGAATCAAGGAAAGTGAAGGAAAGATGGAAGGACAGATGCTAGCAAGTGAGGAAGAGCCAGGCAAACAGCCACAAATGCTGGCAGCAATGCAGAGGAGATGATGAGGCAATTCAATGGACTGAACAGCAAGGCATGGAAAAAAAAAGCAGTGGCTCTTAGGATCAATAGAAAGTTACAGAAAGGTAGAGTTTGCTTGTTGCATGTGTCAACAAAGCTCTCTCATTTTACAACAGTAATGTTCTGACAAAAGAAATAACATTAATCCCCAGTCTTTATGAGCTGTAATGGCACCAATAAGTATTGGAAGAGAGGGACGATCCAATCAGTATCAAGAAAGAACATTATCTGGATCAACTTGAAATGACTCAGTTGCTTATTCCTTTTTTTTTTTCACTTTCATTCAAAATGTGCAGCCAAGGGAGAAAAACCTCACCCTTGTAGAAGATAGACTACTCTCCTTTTGTGGGAGGTATGAGCCAAATTCAATAGAGTAGTTTCTAAAAATAAAATAAAAAGGCAAATTTTAAGAATAATCTCTCCTGATTAATATTACCCTTGCCAATTATCTTGACAACAAGGATAGAATTGCAAGTTGTAAAGAACCAATTTAAGGCAGCCCAATGGAATCAGGAAACCTTCATTTGCTGCAGTATGAATCAGTGCCTGGATGCAGGGCCCAGCCAGCTGAGTTCATGAGTTCTTGGACTGCTTAAAATGTTCAGGGCAAGTGACAATGTCTCAGCTTCAAGTTTCATGCACACCACAGAAATAATAAATTTCTTTCAGAGTTGTTGGAATAAATAAGATTGTAACTATACAAACATTCACCTGTTAAATTTTAGCACATGAGGCTACAATCCCAGGAATTCTTGCTCAGAAGTAAATCTTAATTGATTGAACTGAAATTACTAGAATTTCTGATGAAATACAGTTAACTCTGCACTCCTGGTTATTAGGTAGGAAGTTCTATTGTAATAATATTTACCCAGGACTTCATGTGATAACCGTCTGTTGTAGAAGGTATTTTAATAGTGGTGCATTACATTTGTATTTGTCTTTGTATCATTGGCGCAGTACAGACTGCCGTAATGCACCATGCTGGCACCGATTTTAGGGTTAGGGACCACGCACCAACCGCATGGTCCCTAACCCTAATACAGAGTGGCGGCATACTAATGGTGGCATCCCATGTACACGGACGCCGCCATTGTGACGTAAGCACCGCACAGCATCCACACAGCGCCATGTGTTGTTTATGTCGTGAGTGCACCACTGGCACATTCACAATGTCACTTCAGCACCGTAGAAAGAACCTGGAAATACCGGGTTCTTTTTACTCCAGAGGGAAGCTGTGCTGTTTGGCGGCTGCAGCTTCCTTCCAGAGGGAAATAGGCTGCTGGCACATTGCCATTTTGCAGCAGTATGTACCGGGCCATAATTATTCTTTTTGATAACCTTTCTAAAACTTATCTAAATTAATGTTTTTAATATGATTTTATCTTACCTACTATTTAACTGTATTTTGTTTTAACTCAAATTGTGAGTCTCCTTGGATCACGTACCGAGAGAAAGGTAGGATATAAATTAATTAAATAAATAAAAATAAAGGAACTCACTTCTGAGAAAGCAATCTGTAATTATTAGGTTCCAGAAAAAAGTGGAAATGAAAGAAATCTACAAGAAGTCATTGTGATGGGGAAATATAAAGAAGAGATCACAGAAATGTTGGTTTGTAGAAAAAGTCAAGATGCATCTACACTGTAGAAATAATGCAGTTTGAGGCCACTTTAAGTAGCGCCATCCTATGGAATCCTGGGATTCGTACTTTTACAAGATCCTGAGCCTTCTCTACCAAAGAGTGCTGGTGACTCACAAAATAACAAATCCAAGGATTCTGTAGGATGAAGCCATGGCAGTTAAAGTGGCATCAAACTACATTATTTCTACAGTGTAGATGCACTCTGACTTTTCCAGCAAATTGGCATTTCTGTGATCTCATCTTGATATTTTCCCACCGTGATGACTTCTTGTAGCTTTCCTTCATTTCATCTTGTTTCTGGACTGTAATAATTCCAGATACACTCTCAGACCTCTAACATATAGGTGCAGTCTCAGTTTCCTAACAAAGGTATTTATGAGGAAGGGAATTTGTTTCTTATAATGTACAGTGATAGACACACATTCCACTTCTTAGTAAGGGGGTTTCAGTGACTACTCTTATTGAGAGTTTGGTTGTAAGACTTGCATTCTCTCTACATACATGAAAAAGGGTCTTCCTAGACCAGTACCCAGCTGGTTTAACGGTGCTGCTGTTGCGAATGTTTACAAGCTTTGGACCCCTAGAAATGCAAGGATAATATGAACACATTGGGATGTAATTTTGCATAAAAGGTCTTAGTTTTGGTGTCAAAGCCTTCATATTTCAGGAAGCAAGACTGGCTGTGGTGCTGTGGCTTATGCCATCCCTGCAAAGTAACCCACTGAAAGTGATGCTAATGAAAATACACAAAGAAAATACACAGAGGTGTAAAGCTGCACGTACTACAAACACAAATTGTGCTCACATACAGTTTTGTCCCATGTTCTACAAAATTCCTGTTCATGTCCTTGAATAACCAGCTAACAATATCACAAGAAAAACCTCTTTTTAAATAATAATAATAATAATAATAATAATGCAGGACTGTTGAAACTGTATGGCTGAAAATGAGTAAAGAACAGATATAACTAATGGACTAATAAGACTAGGAAGAAACTTAAAGTCAGAGAACAGATGGCCATCTGTCAGGAGTGCTTTGGTTATATGGTAGGCCCTTGGTATCCATTGGGGTTTGGTTCCAGGACCCCCCATGGATCCCAAAATCCATGGATGCTGAAGTCCCATTAAATATAATGGCATAGTAAAATGGTGTCCCTTATATAAAAGGACAAAATCAAGGTTTGCCTATGGGAATTTGTATATTTTTAAAGTATTTTCAAGACATGGATGCTTGAATCCATGGATAAAAAATCCATTGATAAGGAGAGCTGACTGTATATATGGCAGGGGGATGGTCTCTTGCAGCTCCATGATTCTATGTGGAACTTAAGAGAAAGTGATATTTAATTCATCAGAGTTTTTGTGTAAGTGTGCATAGGACTACACTACACAACTATTAAAATTGCAATGCTGTAATTTAAAATTCACATTGACTTTATATAATTCACATTGACTTTATATAATATCAAATAGAGATTATTGCAACTGTAATATCTAGCAGAAATTAATAAAAATAGACATCATGCCAGATCAATAGAGGTACTCTTAAATTAATTTTTTTAAATGTTTTGATGTTTTAATAATTTTTCAGAAAGAGTATGAAATGCCGGAAAACCTTTTGGATTCTAAAGATGGCATACTGGTCATGTAAACAGTGTTTCATTAATCCTTAAACAAGTGTAAAGTGAAAGAAGTATATTTTTATGTCAATATCTGTATTATGCAATTTTGACTATTGTTGGAAATCCAGTGTAATACAATAATCTAATGCAATAATGAAACACTGAAATATTCCACTGGACCATAAACTATAAAAGCAGAGTGTAGAAAATCAAGTATTTGACTTGGTCTCCCATCCAAACCTGCTGAAGTTAAAGAATGCAAATTATACTAGTCCTTCAGGCTCCTTTAAATTGTCAAAAGTTGGGTGATCATTATCTATGCCAATTGTCTGAAGGCTGAGCAGTAATTCTGCAGCCAATTCTTAGAAAAGTCATTCAGCAGAACACCCACTTCTATAAAAATGGTTTTTCGAATGGAATGATAGGTATTGGGCCTAACTCAGAACACAAGAGAAATCAAGCCCTCATTCTTTAAGATTGTTGGAAACAACAGTGTATGTAGAAAATAAACAATACTTTATCCCCTTGTACTGAGTCACAAAAATTAGATGGAATACATGGTATTTAATCAATAGCCATTTCTTATGCTGCTGTATGTAATGCTGATCTCTTCCAGTTCAGGAGAAAAGAAACTTCCAAGATATTATTGATTTTTTTTCTGATCAAGTAAAATACACTCAACAGCATCTCATCCTCTAGTACATTTCCTTTTTTCAACCCTTACCATTCCCATAACAATAAAGTATTCAGAAAGTCAGGTTATACTGCTACATCAGTATATATTTCTTTTTCTCCAGTTTCTTTTGTTTATATAAAACAGGTGTAAAAATCATACACCTGTGTTTTTTGTAATTTAATTCAGAACTTTTGGAGAAAGAACTGCTATCCCTTTTATATACAATGAAATATAATACAAAATGAGTATTAAAACATTGTGAGACACTTTTGGTTTCTATGGTAAGAACTAGGCACACTGGAACTTTTAATAGCAAGTTTTAAAATGGTTTATAACTGGAATTCTTTCCTAGGTTCAAGTTAAATATTGTTAGGGTCTGAAGTGTATGTATAATTTAAAAAAAAAACCAAAACAAAACCCTACAAGTAGTAGAAACATGACATCTTTCTGTCTGCTAGTTGTGCACAGCAGCAAACTAACAGATATCCTATGATTGCTAGGAACTGACAGTGAGAAGCAAGATATCGATTATCATATTATTATTTTAACCAGCAAAGTATTCTAGAAAAGTATGTTGCCTGTTTTACTGGAACTGATTAAAACTGTTATCACAAATACAAAACAAAAAAAATTGAAATACTATTTACTGTAATGAAAAGGTATATTTTGTGTATTTCTCCTGAAGTTTCCCTGTGTCTGTCCATGTTGATTTCACAGTCGCTTCTATGTACATTGGTCACTGACTGTAATAAATTTATTCAATGCAAAGTTGCTTCTACAGAGCCTAGTGATCACCAGTGGAGATTTTTTTAACTCACAAGCAAAAGAGGGGTGATTTCAGGATAACTATGGAAAAGTGTTAAATCTCCTCTCATGTAAGTACAGCGTTCCCAATCTAGATCAAAGCCTTGCATGCTTATTTGAGATGAATAGAGTGTAGGGCAGATTCACTGTACATATTTAATGCAGCATGTAGTTTAATCCTAAATTCTATTCTCACTATACATGCCTCTTTCTCAATGTTTTAATTGTATAAAACTAGCACTAGAACGTATACATTTGAAGAGAGAGTTAAACTATGTTTTGTATTTTATGCTTTTTATGACCTCTGTCACTGTAGTACCAGCCATATTCCATGTTTCAAAGAGTTCTAAAATTTCTTTACAGCTACAGGTCTGTTAAAATTCTGATGTATACTACTTCCCCTTATTCCCCAAAAGGATTTTTTAAATGTTATCAGGACTTAGATTTCTCTGTAAGAATACCAAGACCAGTTACAGAGAAACTACATTTGAAAATTTACTGCTTATAAAAGCATACTCTGTGTGTGGGTGAATATCCTTACAAGTATTTTATTTTCATTCCAAGACCTTCTGTGCACTCAATAAAGGCTTCTTTACAACTATAGCGTTGATTACAACTGTGTCGAAAGGTGGGCCATTAAATTTCTGAATGTGTGATATAAAAGTAAATCAGTGCAACATAAAAGGAGAGATGGAGAGGAAAAATACTTCTGGCTATAAACTACCTGTTTGAGCATATGAAAATCTAGCAAGTACAGACTAGACTGAGAACGTTAACAAAAAATCTTTCTCATTAGAATCCCAGATTTTCATTTTCACTTGTGAGTGCTTGGTTTTTTTTGGCATTTCTACCTTGTTCATTTTGCAGCTCACTATTTTAGGCTTCTGTTTCTGTTTTTTTCTCCAGGGCACATCACTGTTGACAACCTGACTTGTTTTTCATGTGCATTTCATTTCTCACATATGCAGAAGCAATTACCCAATAGTCACAACAGACATTTTGATTTACACCACACTGTCACTTAGTCTAATTAGTCAGTGGTGACTCAACGGTCCTGTGGCATTCCTACACAATGACAGACACAAATTTCACTACATCTCCCCCTGTCCTTGCTTTAATTTTCATGCTATAATATTTCCAATAAATCAACAGAATGATTTACCTGTAGAAGGCTGTTGAAGCAGCTTCTCGCATAGCAAAGCTGTTTGATTCATTCTCAAGGTAGTAAGGTACTTGCTGGTTGTGGTGATGAATAAAAGGGGAAAGCTGTGGTGCTGTCTGTAAAAACACTACTGGACTTGGAGGAACATTATTCAAAGAATGAAATCCTCCTAGGTTGCTAGACGCAAACGATTCTGTTGTTGGGGCATAACTGAGGCTGGTTGAACTATATACCGGAGAGGCAGTTGAAAAATCATAAGCAGCCCCTTCTGGGTAGTTGAAAACCCCAGTCTTGCTGCTGTCCACATACATTTCGCTGATCGGCCGTTCCAGAGGAATCTTCATCTGAGGTCTGTTCACAGGCTCTAGTTCATTGCCTTGTATCTGGTGCATTAAAGCAACACCAGGGTTTTTTTGTGTGAAGGGTCATGGTCATCGTCATTGGCAGTGAACACGTAGCATGCCTTGGTTTAGAGGTACAAGAGCAGTCAGCAGCTGGCAATCCACCTGAAAAAGGAGCAGAAACTGAAGTAAAGCACAGAAAAAGGCATGTTTTTGAACCAAGTTATCCAGCTATACATGCATCCGGCTAGTCCCAGCAAAGAAGGAGAGTACATCCAAGCAGAGCGTATGCTGAAGGAACACAGCCTCTCCCTCCCTCCCTCCTCTCTCTAACTTTAAGTGCTTCTCATCTGAGCTAATATGCTTTACAAAGGTGCTGGCATTAGGCCAGATACTCTTGCTTTCCACTGACATTGCTTTAAACATCACTTCAGAAACAATTAGTTCTGGATATATACCAAATAATTCTTTAATTATTCTAGTTGCTTCCCCCCCCCCCCCATTGGACGTTGCTCTGATGGTCAAAGACAACCAAGAGAGAGCAAGTGGTAAGGGTCTTTTAGAAAACAAAGAACACCAGCCGAGAGTCCATTCACATTGTATAACCCTACCAGGCTCCAATTTATCTTTTCTTATCTATACTCCCTGTTTTGTTCATCTTTATGTTTGCTAGAAATATATAATGTGTACACTGTAATGACCCTGGGCAGGACTACAGTGTAATTGAGATAGGGCATAGCAGAATGTGTGTTTGTGTGGGCACACTTGCCGTGTGTGCAGCCAGCTACGGACAGTCAAATTCCACTTTGCAGAAATCAAAGGGTGTTCTGTATCTATGTAGGAGAAAAGGCACGGAAACATACTTGCTGCAATTATCATGATTCATGGTATTTAGCTGCAGCACAAAACACTTTTGTTTTGTTTTTAAAGGATAAGTTAAACCTGCCGTTGTCCTGCTATTGTGCTAATCAACATGTGTTTTTACTTTGCATCTCAAAATCTAATAAATGCATAGAGTGAACTAGAAAGCACGGTACTGCTCAAACCTCATGATATTCAACAGTGTGTGAAGTGGATAAAAAAGAACAAAGAACAAATACATGTAACTTGAAAGTGTCTTCCTCTTTTGTTTTCTACTCATGTGGAACCTTAAGTTTAGAGATCAGTGTGTCCAAAAAAAGGCTTCAAAAATATCAAAAGAGATAAATTTTAAAACAATCGTTAAATCTCAGACAAATCAAAAATGTGTTTTTCCACTTGCATTGCCTTTCTTTCATATTCAGCAATTTCTTTCAATAACCAATACACTACCTTGTTTAAATGTTTTCATTGAATGCTATTTTACAAGACCTTGTCAATCATAATAAAACACATATGCCATTTTTTAAAAAAAGCTAATATAATTATTTTTGTAATTTTCATAATTTTTTCTGCAGAGAAACAATAACCCAATGGCAGCCCCAAATATGCGTTTAAAATTTTTCCCATGCCTAGATCTATGACTCCAGTGATTTAAAAAAAAAATCCTGTCTTTTCCTAATATTAAAACATACAGGGTTCTAGATAAACCAAGTGTCAGCATTAATGAATTTCCATGCAGGAATTATATTAAATCAGATGGTCTGATTTTAAAAAAAAACATTTTAAAAAGTCATATGTTTAACATGTACATTTCTAACAAGTTCTCTAGATACTAATTCAACAATATATGTACATAGAAATGTATTTTTAATCAGAAATAGCTTGTAAAAACTTTATTACCGACTATGCTAAAATGTTTTAGGATTTAGCACTTGTTTATAACATGGTGCACTTTTAAATGAGATGCATTTGTTGCAAAGAACAAAAATGTTATATGTTATAAAACAAAACTACATATTTTATGGAAGCTTGTAGTATAAGTAATGTAACATAGGGCATATTGATATCTTATCATTAATAGATATAACAGAGCAATCTGATCTGAAAAATATTACGGCAACAACTATCTTGAATCTCTTAAGTCTAGATCTATTTATCTAGCTTTCAGCCTGCTCCAACTAGCATGACTTTTAGATGGTATACTTCAAATTGCAGTATTGGTTGTTTAAACAAGTCAAGAAAGAAAGAAAGAAAGAAAGAACATACCTGAGTAAAGGAAGGTAGAACTAGAAGTGTATGCCTCTGAGGACAAGTGAAAGTATGAGCCTCTGTGCATGTCTTTACAGTTTTCATGCAACAGCAAATTAGAATATCCGCAGCATTGCTTCATGAAAACTTTACATTAAAGGCTGTCTAATGCTTGCACAATTACAAGTCAATTAGATAATCAATTTATTTTTCATAGTGAATACTAACTAAAGGAGGTCAAGATCAAAACAATAAGAATTTTATATGACTTCTATACTTTATTTTTATTTATTTATTTTGATGTTGGAAACAAAATGCTACAACAGCAGGTATAGATAGCACACAAATGTAATTTCATCATTCCTTGAGCATATTAGAATACCTCCACAATGATCAGTACATTTATGAATGCAGGTACAGTAAAATGAACTTAAGGGGAAATGTAAACTCTAAATGAGACCAGTCCAAATCAGAAATCTCATTGATGCCATGGAAGAAACACACAATAAAGGTTTCCATCCAGATGAAGCCCCAAACCCTTTCATATAAACCTCTCACAAATTAGACCACGTAATCAAAATTAAAGCATGCAACTGCACCACATGATCGTACTTGCAGAACAGGAGTCCCAAATAAATCTAGCAAGTAATTTCAAAGTGCATGTGACAGGGATAAATATTAAAAACTAGGCTTCAGACTGACATTTGAACCTGATATGCCAGGAATTCTGAAAATAGCAAAGCACCAACATCATACTATGGCTATTCCCTCTATGTGCCAGACAACCTGAGTGCAAATGTGTTGAAACTAGTTGAACCATCCTTGTTTGCACACGTAAGAATTAATTAGGCTAATATGCGTTCTTTCCCCCAAATCAGTTTATTTCGGAGCACATTCCAAAATTCAGGCCCCATTACATTCCTAATGACATCACCAATAGAGCAATGGAAGTAAAATTCTCCTTAACTCAACAGCCTTCAGTATTTTTCTCTCTCTGGACTTGAATTTCCTCCACCCACCCCTGCTTGGCATACAGAATCCTGCAACAGCAGCATTCTAGCTATAAGGGGCCTAGTGTGTGTGTGGTTCCCAAGAAACCTGCAATATGTTAAAATGTTGGGAAACGGGTTTCCTGGAGCCTCATCCACTTTGCATCTGACTCCCATCTACTAGACAGATAAAATTTGAATGGAAGGAAATGATGCAACCACAGTGATGGCAAGAGAAAGCATTGAAACAAATGTTCTTTTCCTTTGTTTAAGGAAGACCTAAACTTGAATTTGAATCTGTTGGGTGAGACATTTCAATTTGTTATTATCACTTGATTCCAAACTCTAGTGTAATGAATAGTTAAAATGCCACATGAGTACTGGTTGTTCATATAATTGTGGGAGCAAAACCGTAACCTGGAATATAATATAATATTATACTCATGTATAAGTCTAGAAATTTTAGTCATAGAGAGAAATGGCTATGATGGACCAAAGATACTAACATGCCCCTAAAAATCCTGGATGTTGCTATCATAGGGCAGCCAGGCAGGAGGAGACAGAGCTAAAAAAAAAATCCCCTGTCTACACCTTCCCATCATCATCACTATCCCAGCTCCAATTCCTGTGTTATCCAGGCTTTGGGTAGGGCTTATGCCCTAAAGGGACACATGAGAAGAGCAGCATGTATGATGTGTTTGATAAAACAGCAAGATAGTTATTATTCCCTCCAGACATTAATTTTTATGTGCATGGGGCATAATGGCTATCATTAGTGCAACAGCTGCTGAGGCACTTGAGAAAGTACTCTTTACTTAGTACTAAAAGTAAGAGTGCACTAAGGATTAGCATTAACACAAGCTAAAGAACTTAAACATGAGAGTGGACTATGGTGTGGTTTCATTGGTGGTCCATACTCAAAGCTTCAACATAACCATTGCAATATTCAACAGAGGGATGGGAATTGACAGAAGAGGGGAAAGTGTGGGTAAAATAATATAAAACATCACAACAGAAAAATAATAATAAAACAAATGCAGGATGACACAAAGTGAGCTTTCAGATTGTCTTAAGTATCACACTCCTCATTCAAGGGCATATGATGCTATCCCCATGACAATAGCATCTGAAACTCTCTGTGAACCTTTATCTGCCACATACACTGCTGTGCCATTTCTGGACTCCAGCAACTTGCAAACCAATATTGCCAAATGCTGTTTGTTTGCTGCTCTTCACTTAATAAAAGATTAACCAAGGTCCAAATTAGATGGGACACAGTGACCTCATTCATGGAGGGAATGTTGCACAAAGGAACATACAGTTTAACCCACTAAGGTGTCCTCTGTAGTACGGAGTGTCTACCATCAGCATCTGAAGTTGGCCAAGCTACATCCATATCTAGACAGGTATGACCTGACTTCAGTAGTCTATGTTCTTGAACATATTTTCGAAGGTAGATTACTAGAACATGCTATATGTGAGGTTGCCTTTCAAAACATTTCAGACAGTACAGAAGGTACCATGTACAGTCACCAGACTGATGATAGGAACCAAAAAGTCTGATCATAGAACATCTATTTGAGTCTGACTAGGCTGGCTGCCAGTATATTTCTTGGCCCAATTCAAAGTGCAAGTTTTAATATGTAAAGGCTTAGTGGTATAGCTCTTCCATCATTAACCTGTCTCTACCCGAAAATCAATAGCTGAGGACGTCCTCCAAGTATCTCCTCCAAAAGAGGCTTAGAGGATGATAACAAAAAGGCTCTCCGTTAAAAGGGCTGTTTGGTTATGACATTTTTAAAAACCCTTTTGGGGGAAAAATCAAGCCATTAATAAGCCATTATTGAGAATTAAGACATTCTTCTACTTCCATGCATTTGATGGGGTGAGTTTTGCCAGTTTTTAGATAACATTATCATGCTAATTGCCTATGATGGTCTGTTCTTCTTGGAGGTGTATTTTATATTATGCTATAGTTTGTATTTCTTATTTTAGCTATTATAAAACTACTCAAATTTTTCTTTAGAAACAGGCATCTAAGCAATTGAATCAAGTTAACCTAACCCTTTTCTCAGTTAAAGCCACTGCCACTATACTATTTGCCTCCTGAGAGGAAACAGTGAGGTCCATTTGTGATATGCATCCTAGTGGTACAAAAGGTAACTGAAAGGAGGAAATGAAAGGTGTTAGCTAAATCAAAGGGGCCTTAAGGTTGGTCAAAATAACTTGCTGTTTGCTGTGAGCTTCATGGAAATGCCATGACAAAAAGTGGCAGATCATTGGGGAAAATGATGTCACTAATTCTGTTTAGTTCTTCATGGCAGATGGTCAGATTTGTTTAGTGCAGGTGATCCTGACTATTGGGCATATCCCTTGGATGCACTCCTTAACTTTAAGCATGTCAGGAAGGCTCAGAATTATAAAGGCAGGCGTCTTAGACTTTATCCAAACTCTATTAAGAGTCTAGACAACTAAAAGGGAGACTCACCTCTGTCTGAAGCAGAGACACCAAAATCAGATTCAACCATCCTCTTCTTCATCAAGTATTAGCTGCATCAGCCAATGGATAATTCCAATAGTGAGAATGGCACTGAAACTCAAGAAGAAAAACTACTGGGCAGTAACAGTAGTGTGAGGTGACACTGGGGTGCTGAGAAAATGGGCCAGGATAGCTGGACTTGGCCCAAACTATCCCAGTGTGGGTCCCAAACCAGATCAGTACCTGGGCTGATGTGGGGATGCCCACCTGTCCCTGCACCACAGAATCACTACCACTACACTCCCATTACCTTACTCCACCATTACCACTAGTGAGAAGAGCTAAGTTGCTGCATCTGGTGTGAAAATTGGGCACCTGGCTGTAGCCAGGTGGCCAGTCACCCATTTCCATGTCAGACACAATGATGAAAGTCTTCTCACTAGCAGCAATGGCAGAGTAAGGTAGAGAGAATGCAATACCATCTGATCTGCCACTTTTTGTCATGGCATTTCCACGAAGCTCACAGCAAACAGCAAGTTATTTTGACCAACCTTAAGGCCCCTTTGAGCCAGGATCAGGCTAGATCCTGAGCCACCCCTACCCTGCGACTAATGGCTTGCATCATCCAAATAAGAGGATGCAAGGCCAAGGGGAACCCAACCCTTTTGGCTGTGTGAACAGCCCCTGAGGAAAAATCTCTTATGGAAAATGGCAATGGTATTTTAGCTAACACTTGTTAGCACTGTGTAAAAGGTAAACCACTTCTAAGATCTTTTACATTAGATGAAACAACCCAAAATGAAGCTGAAAGTTCTTGTAGCTTGAATATTTGTCCTTAGCTCTTCCACTTCAACTGGTTGAGTATACCTTGCAATCATCAGAGTCAGTGAACTTTATCGCATCAGAACCTGTAACGTTCCCACTGAGTTCCGAAAACGTTCCGTGGCAGAACGATCTGGGAACAGGACTCATCACATTTGAGAAGTAATAACGGGATGATAACGTAACAGGAACACATTTTATCATACAGTACCCCCTTTGAATGGGTACTTTTGCCAACTGCGTTCTCATATCGTGGTGCTGTGGCGCATGTGTATTTCTTTAGTTGGGGCTTCATGTCATCACTCTATCATCTTTTTACCTCAGACAACTTCCGGTGTGGGGTTTTAAGATGGCATCCAACAACGTTATTTTTATGAATATTTATGATACTTTTACTGTTTCACATTTTAAAAAATTGTTTAAATTTTCATGAATTTTTGCCTGCTGCATTTGTTTTTTCAATGAACTAAAAACACTTGCTTTATTTGCTGTTTCAACACACTGATCTATCTTTTTACATACACACACACACGTCTCTCTCTGTGTGTATATATATATATATGTACATTTATCTCCATAACAATACACACACATAAGCATATGTGCAAACATATATGTGTATCTCCATAACAATACACACACACACACACACACAGATATATCTGTATACATACATACACACACACACATATGCCTCTGTGTGTGTGTGTGTGTGTGTGTGTATATATATATGTGTGTGTGTGTGTGTATATATATAAACACATATATACACATACATATGCATCTGTGAACACAACACATATGTATATATCTATATATTTTATAATATATATGTATGTATCAATATTGATTAAATATGTGTGTGTAAATATTACACATACAGATATATATATATACTCAAACACACACACATACACATGCACACACATACACATGCACACACACACACACACATATATACCACCATAACAATTACAAAAGAATTCAAATTTATACATTTGCTTAAATATGATGTTTGGGAAAACCATTTCGGCTTTGAGGGGGGGAAATCTGACATGTTAACATGCTGATGTTTTCCTTTTTTAAAAAAATGGTGCCGCGTAATACCCAGAAGAACATTTGACGCTCTAGGACTGCAGAGGAGGAAATTGTCTCAGCCGATTAGGACACGAGGACTGACGGAAAGGATAGAACAGATACGATTACCGCATAACTTCTCCTGGACCGGTACGGAAACTTTCCAGCTGGCTGAGAACTGTTCCTTACCATTCTCACCCTGGAACACTGTTGGAACACTTTGAGCACGGGATGGGAACTCGACAGGAATCTTGATGGGAACCAGTAAAGTTTGCTGTGTTCTGTTCTCATCAGGTTCCCAGAACGTTATCATAATGCTGTGCGATAATATTCAGTGTCTTAACGTAACAGTTCTGTCCCTGCTGTTTACAGACCACTGTGGCTTTTAAATAGTTCTAATCTTATAAAACTGTTTTGAAGTTGTGAATTTAATATGTTTTAGTCTATTTATTCTTATTGTTTTAAATTGTTTTAATTTGTTTACTGTCATTTTATTTGCAAATGAATATTGTAACACTTTTGAGACTAAATGATCCTTTTCCATACTGATTTTCCTAACAAGGCTATGTCTTTGTAATTGTACTTGTATACCATCCTGACATCTTTTTATATAGGGCAGACAGACATTTTTTTACTAAATAAATAAATTCTAACTCCAGCATCTAGGAAGGAATTTATCAGACTCCAAAACAGGATAATTGATCATCATAGGGGACTGGAATGCAAAAGTAGGAAACACAGAGATTATAGGAGCACTTGGCCTATGATCATGAAATGAAGCATGATTCCATCTTACTGAATTTTTTCAAGCCAACAGCTTGTTTGTCACAAACCAGTTCTTTAAGCATCTTTATAGATGACTGTATACATGGACATGATAAAAAATCAAATAGACTACCTAATTGAAAGCATAAGACAGGGAAGATGCATTCTCTAGTTTAAAAAAATGAATTATGGCACAGATCATGAACTGCTAATATCAAAATTAGATTAAAGCTCAAGAACATTAAATTGTGCCAAAATATGATCATCCCTGAAGAAATTAAAGATCATGTGAAAAACACATTTGTACTACTGCCCCTAACACACAGTGAACCAGACAAACTGTGGACCAAACTCAGGGAGAAATGTAAAAAGACAACGGCTGCCAACTTCACTACAGAAATTATGGTTTAACACTGCTTTAACATCCCCGGCTCCATGCTATGGAATTTTGGGATTTGTAGTTTGCTGTGGCACCAGAGCTCTCTGACAGAGAAGGCTAAATGTCTCACAAAAGTACAGTGTCTATGACTCCATAGCATTGAGCCATGGCTGTTAAAGCAATGTAAATATGGATTATTTCTGCAGTGCAGATGCAGCCAATATCAGCAGCTGAAAGAAAAGAAAATCCTAAATGACTGATTAACCTCTTCAAAAGGTTAAGGACAGATGAAAAACAAAAGTAAAAGAACAGAATCTGGAATGCAACTGTTCAATGATTGTGTGTAAGGGCAAAGCGAAATATTGTACTCATCGCTGCAAATATTGTATTGATCACTGTAAATAGAAGAAAACAACTAAAAAGGAAAAACAAGAAATTTTCTATAAGAAATTGAAGGTAATTTAAATAAAGAATGAGAATGGTGAATAGGGAAGTAATTATTTGTTAATTTCATTTTCAAACTAAACAATGAGTAATTTCAGCAGTTTTTTTTCTTCTTGCACAAAAGTCTTCAAAAACTTCATTTTTGAATGACTATTCACAGTTTGGGACTTATTCCGTCTCACTGACAGAGTACGTCCCATTTTGGGACTTATTCTATCCTATTCAGTTTTGGGTGCAAAAAAGCTCTTCCTGCACATAAAATATAAATTGTAAGAATTTTTTTTTCTGTCAAAAATGCTGTCAAATGGGGGAAATACTATTGTAGGGAACTTACTCTGCCCAAAATTCACATGTGGGTTTTTGTGCAGAAAGCATCATTTTCTGCACAGAAAACAACATATTCTGCCATGTAAAATAATCTCTCTCTGAAGAAAATTCTATTTTTCCGTGTGCTGATTTTAAAAAGATAGGTCTCAAATTGTGAAGATTATTCTAAATCCAGTATTCTCATCGGGGTTCTCAACATTCAAGAAACACAGTATTTTACATTTTAAAAAAATATTTTTAACATCCTTTCCATGCCTAGTCCTAAATGGCTAACCAGGGAACAAATTATTTGATCAGGACAAGGCAAAGGGGCAATAGAAGCAATTCACAGAGAAGATGAAAGTATCACAGATTCCTTCAAAAAGGAATCTTTTGTCAATGAAGCTACAATTTTAGAAACTGAAATGGAAGCTATTCTCAAAGCATGTGGAGGTAACACACCAGGAACAGACGTCAAGCTATAGAGTTCCTTTCAAGCTTTAGAGATGGAATCCACCCAAATTCTAACAGAAATCTGCCAACAAAAATGGAAAACAAAATAGAAGTCTGCAGATTGGAAACATTCAATATGCATTCCAATCCCAAAGAAACAGGACACCAGGGATTGTCATAATGATTGCACTGTTCCTGTAATCTCTCATGCAAGCAAAGTGATGCTCAACATTTTACAACAAAGACTTTCACTATCTATGCAAGAAGTAATGTCAAAAGTCCAAACTAAATTCAGAGAAAGAAGAGGCACTAGAGATCATATTGCAATGAAACAGTAGCTAATAAAGCACACCAAAGAATTACAGAAGAAAATCAGTCCCTGCTTTACAGATCATAGCGAAGTATTTGATTGTAGATCATGAAAAGGAATGGTTCACTCTAAGAGAAATGAGAGTGCCAAAGTTCTTCATTGTCCTAATACATATCCCACAATGTGAAAAAGAGGCCACTAATAGGACAGAATCCAAGAAACAGAATGCTTTATAATTGGCATGGGGGCCATAGAAGGATACATTTTATCACCCTAGATAGTTAATTGATATGCAGAAAGCATTATGTGGAAAGTAGGATTTGACTCAGAGGATGGAGTGGAGAAAATAAGAGGAAGTAACATCAATAAGATATGCAAATGATACCACGCTATTAGCAAAATATCACAAAAATACTGGAATAATTACAAAAGAAAGGTAAGGAAGAAAGTGCAAAAGCACGGTTCAGCTGAATATTAAGAAAATAAAAATAATGACCACAGAAGATTTACATAATTTTAAATTAGGTGAAATCAAAATTATTAAATATTTTCTAAACTTTGGCTCAGTTATTCCTCAAAATGGAGACTGTAGTGAGGAAATCATAAGACTAAAGAAAATATCACACATCTCACTTACCATGTGTAAATTGTCAGGTAATCGTCAGAAATCATAGGAAACCAGCAATCTGTGTTCATAGCCCACTGTTTTTGCTGTGGGTAAATTGTCATGGAGGCATCGGCGCTCTCTTGTCCTGTCAGTAAAGCATTCTTGAAGCTGTTATTTGGCAATAATAGAAGATCCTGTTATTGCCAAATGGCAGCTCCAAGAACGTTTTACTGATGGGACGAGCAAGCACCAACATCTCCATGATGATTTACTGCTAGGAGAAGCATGCAGGGGTGTGAATGCAGATTTCTGATGATTCCTGATAATTTACACATGGTAAGACTCCCATGTGATATTCTTCTAAGATTTGAAAGGGCAGTTATGAAGGAACAAGATATGATCCTCAAATGTGAAGCTATGTCATTGAATACCAGAGTCAGATTTATCCTTACCATATTATTTCTAATTTCCATATATTGATGTGAAAGCCAGACAGTTCAGATGCCCCCCTCCCCACACACATACACACATACAGTAAATTACTCTCATGGCAAATCAAACCTGGATTTTATTTAGAAGCCAATTGCAGCATTTGTACGTCCGACACATTATATACAACATGATTTCCTGGAAAAGACAGTAATGCTATGCCAAGTTGAAGGCAGTAGGAAAAGATGAAGACCACATTACAGGTGAAGCGAGTCAATCAAGGAACCACAGCCCTGAGTTTGCCAAACTTGAGAGAGCAATTAATAACATATTCTCTCTCAGGTTTCTTAATCATAGGCACGTTACACATGCGCCTAACGTACGTACCGTGTACGTACTAGGGTTGCCCGGGGGCGTTTCCTCCAGACGCCCCCAACCCTAGTACGTACACAGTATGTACAAAATGGCGGCGCCCATTCTAGATGGGCGCTGCCATTAGGACGTCACATATGTGCCGTCTCCAAATGGGGCGGCGCGGACGTGACGTCCTCACGCCACGCAAGGGCACCTGGGACACCTTTTTCACGGACCCGGAAGGAGCTCCGAAACAGAGCTCCTTCTAGGATTTGCAACACTGGTGCAGCCTTTATACAGCCTTTCTCCTTCTCCCCGCCGCCGTCGGGTGTCCTTGGGGCATGAAGCCCCAAGGACACCCCTTTCCAGGCCATGGGGAAGCGGCCTTTTGCCGCTTCCTCATGGCCTGGAAAGCAGCGGATCAGGGCTTCAGAGATGCCGCTGTGACAGCTGAGGTCCCAATCCGGTGGGGAAAGGGCCGGATACAGGCCGCCCCAAACAGGCAGTCTGTAACACGCCAAAGTGTCACTGTAAGTCAAGGCTTTCTTGATGGAACATATCAACAACAGCAGTGACAACAGTAGGCAAAGTTCTGCTAGATGTGTGAGAAAGGTTTAGATCCTATGATAATGAGAATTTCAAACAGGCGGTAAGAGCCCTGTGGTATAGCATGCTGCAGGACAGCTTGAAAAGTTTAGAATAATACACAGCATGTGGTGGGACACAGAGCATACACAAAAAATCTATGGTATTTGAGTGCTGTAAAATAGGCTGTACTGGTTCTGTGAACTTAGCATGTCCCAACATCTCATGAAGTTAAGTTGGTCAGTCACGTGACAGGGCTTTCTCCATGGCAGTGCCTTGACTGTGGAACACCCTACCCAAGAACATTAGGCTGAAGCTATCTCTTTTAAGTTTCCAGGAGGGAGACAAAACAGTGTTATTCCTCATGACACTCAGTGTTAGAAATGGCTGTTTTAACTGATTTACAATTGGATTGCATTGTTTTTAGAGTGTTTTTGTGGGTTTTCTGGACTATATGGCTGGCATCTTCATGTCACCACCTTCTGAACATGCCAGTCACAGATGCAGGTGAAATGTCAGGAATCAATGTGAAGTCGAAGGCTTTCATTTCCGGAATCCATGTTTTTTGGGGGGGTTTTGTGGGGTTTTCGGGCTATGTTGCCATGTTCTAGAAGATTTTCTTTCTGACGTTTTGCCAGCATCTGAGGCTGGGATCTTCAGAGAAATCTGAAGTCTGAAATCTGTCAGGAATCAATCCTTCCTGAATGCAGCCACATAGCCCAGAAAACCCACAGAAAACTATGGATGCCCGCCATGAAAGCCTTCGATTTCACATGTTTTTAGATTGCTTTTATTATTTTTAAGAGTATTTTAATGTGTTTTAAATATATTTTTATCTTTGTATTATTTTAATTGTTTTTATTTGTTCATCGCTTTGGGATCCCTTGTGTGTTGGGAAGCAATACAGAAATACTTTAAATAAATAATCAATGGGACAACTGGGGGGGGGGAGGTGGAGAGAGAGAGTTATGTTTTCTTTAAATGTTTTGGGTCTTTTCATTTTATTTACAGGGCAATATGTTTTATAATTGTTTCATATTTTGGCTTCAGGGAAACAAAGAAACTTCTTTTTAAGACTAAAAGGTTAAAAAATCAGGGGGCCTCAGAAATATGAGGCTCGGGGGAACTTTTGAAGCCAAGGGGCAGATGGAGAGTCACCATGAGTTAGAGGCCTCATAGGATTCACAGAGAAGTTATCCAAATGCAACATGGCCAACACCTAAATAGTATTCCACATTCCATTTGATTATTAATTTGCACATTTTAAATGGGGTCGCCAGGTCAGGACAATCCCAGGCTCTGAGACTCAGGGCTAAAACCTAAGGCCTGGGGACAACACCTTGTGATGTCATGGGGGTGTCCCTGGTGATACTATTAAGCCTGATACTTCAATGTTTACAGAATATGTACAGAGTATGGTATCTCAGTACACACAGCACGGCTGCATCTACATTGCAGAATTAATGCAGTGTGACACTGTTTTTACTGCCACAGCTTAATACTATTGAATTCTCTGATTTGTAGTTTTGTGAGTTATTTAATCTTCTCTCTCGATTTGTTTCAGAACAAACTACAAATCGCAGGATTCCATCGTATTAGAACATGGCAGTGTACCACTCTGCCCAGGTCCTGCAGGCTAAGACCCATAACTTCTCTGATTTAGGTTTAACGATTTGGTGTATGGTCTTTCTTTCTACTGCTTTCCATTTTTCTTAGCATCATCATTTTTCTAATGAGTTATGCTTTAACCTGATGTGGCCAAAGTACAACAGTCTCAATTTAGCCATCCTGGATTCCAGGGAGAGTTCAGGCTTGATCTGGTCAAAGACCCATTTCTTTGACCATTTGGCGATCCTCAGCACTCTTCTCCAGCATCATATCTCAAATTATTTGATTTTCTTTCTATTGGCTTTCTTCACTGTCCAGCTCTCACATCCATACATGGTAATGGGAAATGCAGTGGTTTGGATGATCCTAACTTTCATGTTGAGTTTGTTATTTTTGTGTTTTAGGATCTTGTCTAGTTAATTCATAGCTGCCCTTCCCAGACCTAGTCTTCTTCTGATTTCATGACTGCAGTTCCTGTTCTGATCAATGTTTGATCCAAGGTATGGGAACACTTCAACTATTTATAGTTTGTCATAATTTAGGATGAATTCTTGTAGTTCCTCTGTGGTCATTATTTTCATTTTCTTAATATTCAGCATCAAGCCTACCTTAGCACTGTCTTACTACCATTACTTTAAGGTTTTATTCTCAAATGTGAAATATGTTAAACTGTTTTAATTTTTAATTAATTTTTTAATTAATTTTTAATTAATTTTAATTAATTTTTAATTTTTAAAACCTGTTTTAATCTCTTGAATTGCTTAATATCATTCTAGTCTATTTTCATTGTTTGTGGGATTTTTTTTTCATTTAAATTATTTTAAATGATTTAATTGATTTTATATATACACTAGTCTAAGATCCTAAGATATATATATAGATAGAAATTTTAATCAATCAACCAATAAGTCTGTTTATATACTGGCATTTGTCCAAAAAGGCATCAGGAAATGGTGGCATAACTGAGCGATATAAAATAAGCTGGTGGAGTGGCATGGTAACCCAACAAGGATGACTAATTCCTCTAGTGCAGCTCTTTTCACGCAAGTACATCCTTGCTATTAGATCTACAGTGATATTTCCTAAACCATCCTGCTGAGTAATGTTTATATATTTCAGAAGATGGTTTTATTGTGTTGCTATTATTTTCACAGCTGCAGAAGTTCCAAGAGTTCATTCTGTCCTCAGATGGAGTTTTCTTAAGAATCCTACTAGAAAATGTGGAAATGGGAATCTATTGAGCATTGAAGTCAATTCAGGTATTAATCATCAAATAACTTGCTGCATGAATTCTAGAAAGGAAATGAATGGAAGGAAGATAACTGGATGGATGAAACTCTGGGATGAAGAAAGCTTTTCCCCCTTTGCCTACATTTTCTCTCTACATTTTAAACTGCAAGCATAGTCTATTATATCTACTAATTTCACTTCAAGACAAAAGCATTCACAGGAGATGTTAGTGTGAATTTGGAACCCAAGGACATGTTCAGTGGGCCATCCCTCTCCATTTCTGATTTTCTCATAACTGTAGGAAAAGCCTAAAAATTACTTGTAGCCACATTGAAGTGAACATGGCTACAAGTCCCCCCCCCCCCCCCCCGGACTGAGAACTCAGTCTTTTCAGGTTTACCTTTCTCATACAGCACTAT
>NC_056522.1:84693854-84729235 GCF_019175285.1 Sceloporus undulatus
TTATTATTATTATTATTATTATTATTATTATTATTATTATTATTATTATTATCATGGAATCATACAGTTGTAAGAGACCACTGAAAAGATGGGTGACACCTGGCTTAACAATAATACATGTGGAAGGGATCTAGGAGTCATAGTAGACCACAAGTTGAACATGAATCAGAAGTGTGATGCGGCGGCTTTAAAAAAGCCAATATGATTCTATGCTTCATCAATAGGAGTACACTCGTCCCTCCACGTTAGCAGTTTTGACGTTTGCAGATTTGATTATTCATGGATTTTATTAATATGTTCTCTATAGGAATATCTAGGTCCTCAAGTGCAACTCTATGGTCAACTTTAACCAAAAGTCACACTGAAGGACCTAGAGATTCCTAGAGAGAACACTCCACTAGTTATTTGTAGCTCCTCCAAAACAATTCTGTGGACAATGTCTGGCAGATGTTGACCATAGAGTTGCACTGGAGGACCTGGAGATTCCTAGAGAGTTGTTCTCTTAGGTAAAAATATAGAATTTTTGTTATTTGTAGTTTTTCCACATTCATGGGGGTCTTGTGCCCCTAACCTGAGAGAATGCGGAGGGATGAGTGCATAGAGTCTAGATCAGGGGAAGTAACAGTACCACTCTATTTTGCTTTGGTCAGGCCTCAACTGGATTACTGTGTCCAGTTCTGGGCACCACAATCCAAGAGAGATATTAACAAGCTGGAGCATGTCCAGAGGAGAGCAACCAAAATGGTGAAAGATCTGGAAACCTTGTCTTATCAGGAGCGGCTTAGGGACCTGGGTATGTTGAGCCTGAGGAAGAGAATGTTAAAAGGTAACATGATAGCCCTAATTAAATATTTGAAGGGGTGTCATGCTGAGGATGGAACAAGCCTGTTTTCTGCTGCCCAAGAGAATAAGACATGGAGCAATGGATACAAATATAGGAAAAGATATTCCACCTAAACATTAGGAAGAACTTCCTGATAGTAAGATCGGTTTGACAGTGGAATACACTGCCTCAGAGTGTAGCAGTGTCTCCTTCTCTGGAGATTTTTAAACAGAGGCTGGATGGCCATCTGTCGGAATGCTTTGACTGTATGTTCCTGCATGGCAGGGCATTGGACTGGATGGCCCTTGTGGTCTCTTCTAACTCTATGATTCTATAAATGCTACATTTTATGCTCTATCAAAAGAAACAGAAAACAGAAAACAACAGTGGAAAAGTGAACAATGACAATAGTTAATGGATTACATTCAGAATAAGTCTTTTAAATTCTACTGAATGTGAAATCATATTCAGCATGATTAAATGAAATCTATTGCTTTCAGCAGGAATTAATTTAGTCTAAATCCAATCAAGCTTGATATTGCACAAGATTTTCTTTTCTCCACTAAAACAATAGAAAATGACTATTTGTTTTGGCAGCTTGTTGCCAGATTCTAGTGCTCGATTCTAGGGTACATTTTGGTCATGTAAAGGTAACTGAAACTTTACAAAATCACATATCTCTATTACTAATAAAAGTACAGGAGTCCTGCCCATGTTTAAGTTATAAAAATAGAGAACATAAATCATGTGTGTGTTATGTGTATCAAGGGAAATGTACACATTTACAGTAGTGAAAAGACAATAGTTCACTTTTTAAAATACTTATTTCAAAGTGATGTCAGAAATGAGAGATGCAAGATAGGTAGATGATTTACAGTGCAGGTGGGTAAAATATATTTCCCAACTGCTTATTTGTAAGCATGTCAACTCTTCTGCTACCAAGAAGAATTACAATGATTAAGTTTGGAAGGGGTCCAGATAATCTCTTTTTTCTGTTTTTTTATCCTATCACATATTCCCACCAATTATTTTCTTTCCACACTCACAAAAACATGCATAAAAGAAAAGAAGATGGAATAATTACACAGTGGCTGAGCAGATGGAAAGAAAAAAACAGGCTGTTCCCAAGTTTCCCTGATTCAGCTGGAACTCCTGCTATCCACACAGTCTACTCCCAAGGTGGGTTGAACATCCACAGGCAGTGCACACCACACAGCATCAAGCCATGCCACTTGATTGTTGTTGTTTTTTTTGCTTCCCCCAAGCATGTGCACTATCACATGAACTCATTGCCTGTGACTGCCAATTACCTCCCTTGTCCTGCCTGGCTGCCATCCCACTGGATAACCCATGTGACTGGCCACACAGTCAGACCTGTGATACACCACCCCCATAGTGCATCAGTGCACCCAGTGGCACATTGGCAAAGCACATTCATGGAGGCCCTCTATACATGCCCCTTCCCCTCTTCACTCCATGGCTCCCTGTTGGGCTGGCCAATTTGTGTATGTTTTCGTTATGTCCTTTACATTATTGGCCACCTGCTGTGTTTGTCATAATTTCACTTCATAGGGTTAGCTGGCGTGATGGACTGATGATGCATCTGGCCACTCATCTGCCTGTGCACTCAACAAAAGAAAAGCACCATATGGCGAGCAATGACACTGGTGGCTGCATCTCACTGGGCCTAGGGTGCATGCTCCAGACTATTTCCATAGCCCACCTGTGCCTTCCTACATTAACACACTTGTGTTGTGCTGTTTATATGCCAATACAATAATGTGCACTTTCTGCATTAGAGCGGAGCAACAGGTATTTGCTCTGGAGTACAGCTTTGTCCTGGTTTCACCCTATTTTGGCCTCGTACATTGTGTAAACAGCTGAGGCTCAAAGCAGGATGAAATAGCTTCTTTTTTTTCTTTTTTTCTTTTTTCTTTTTTTGCCACTGTGGACAGATACACAGTGTCTTTTAACTGATAGCACTAGGAGTCCCCCATCTGAAAGAATCCATATGTATTCCACTATGTCTCCACACAGTGGAAAGCATCCATTATTTATATACCACCTGTAGAAATTCTTGGTATGACTAGCCCTACATTACCCTCTGTGTTCCTGAAACCAAGTCAGAATAAGCAGTAATCTGGTACAGTCAATGGCACCATCTGTCTATTCCAGTAATATCTATAAAACGTCATTCTTTCCTTCAGAGAATATGGTACTTTCTCCACTGAATGGCAGGAGAAGGAACTATGGTCATTGTACATTCTGTAAGATAGCTTCCAATAGGCAATACCAGAGAGATAATTGTTATGCAACAGCCTTTTCCCCCTATTCAAATAATTGGCCAGGTCATCGCCATAGCAGGTATTACTGAAATGCCTGCCATGAATTAGCTACTGATTTCCAAACATGGTCTTCAGAACTAAGATTGGAGAAGTATGTGCTTGGTTGGAGTGCCCTAATACTTCCTTTTCTTCCTTTTCAAAGAAAATAATCAGGGTAAAATTCAGGAATAGTAAGTTGGCTATCCTGTGGTCAAATCTCAGTGCAATGAGAATCAGCAACTCTACTTATTTCCAAAGAGTTGTAAAATTTCACCTGGTTACACTCATATGGAAAGGGAAGTTGATTTAAAATGTCTGAAGCCCACCTTTCTTCTCACACAAGGGCCCTACCCTTCCATCTATTCAGCCACCACACCATCCATACATTGAAAGAAAAGGTCTGAAAAAGGAAACTGCTCTGTACATATATCTCCCTGCTGTGTGATTGGGGCTCAGCATCACAGTAGGATCCTACTCTTCTAGAGCAGAATCCATTTTACAAACCTTCACATTATTATGTGTGATGGGAGATAGGTAGCAGAACATCCAAGATATTTAACTGCTTGGAATAAATGAGAAGATGTTGTCAATTCCATTTACAGAAGCACCTGGCTTGGCAACTGAATTTTGCTTTGAACATTGGTGGCAGACTAATATATTCCACCATAACTGAAGTGGCAGACTAATTCAGGACAGACACTGAGAACAGTTAAAGCCTCAAAAGAAACTGTTAAGGGCTGCATGTGGCAGGCATCTCAGTTTAGGGGCAGGATAATTTGGAATGTGATATCAGAACAAAGCCATCAGTTCTTGTTCTCCTGTTCACTCCATGATAATCACATGGAGGGATAAGTGTGAAAGAGTTTTCATGCTTTAATGTTTTTACTCATTGGCTATGTGTAAAATGCTTTCTGAATGAAGGTGGTGTTTTATGCAAAGACATTACACATTTTATAAAAACTATGTCAACGGGATGAATAATCAGCACTGGGATGTGCAGTGTTGTAAGAATGTACATTATATGACCCGATTTATTCATCATGCTATACCAGGGCTTCAAGAAAAACTACTAGATTGTAGCATCTTTATTATAATGATTTAAGATCACATGTGAAAATGGTGGGTTGTAGATGAGATACAATTCAAGTCCATGGGCCATTATATGAAGTACAGTATATAGTAGTTCTTAACAGTGGCCAACTATGATTTAACCAAACGTTATTCTGGGAAGAGAGTGATTTGTCAGTATTGTCAGAAAACACCTTCTGTAACATGTTTCACATATCCCTGTCATAATTCATGATCTTTGATATAGATCATGCTTTGAATTTTGATTTTAGTAGAAATTAATGTGAATACATTTATTCATTTATCATCTGGAGTTGCATGACACCCACATGTTAACACCTGAAATGTTAACATCTGAAACTAGCAACAATAGAAAACTGTGCAATGACTTCAGCTCTATCATTCTCATTAAGCTTGAGGTCTACATGAGGGCTGGGGGGGGGGGGCTGTTTGTTTTGGTTTTTCATTTTTTCCCCCTACTCAATGATAGAAAACCAGTATCTTTTGCCAGTTAGGTATCAGACTCCCCAAAGAATCTCTTTAGCCCTTTTTAATGACCAGGAGGAACAACTTCAATACAGATTTAAGATTTTTCAATGGAAGCTGTAGAATATATCCACCAAAAGAAGCAGCCAGGTTGCTAGCAATGACAAGATAGAAAACCACTTCAGGAGATCGTCCTTGTTCTTAAACAGCAAAGAGGAGACAAACTCCATGTGCTTTAAGATGGTCAACTGTTTATTCAGTGTTTAAAAAGCCCAATTTGTTTTGGCCAGTGTGGCTGAAACACGTTGGGCTTTTTAAACACTGAATAAACAGTTGACCACCTTAGAGTACAGTATGTGGAGCTTGCCTCCTCTTTGCTGCTTGGCTACCTGCTTTCAGTTCCTTACCTATCTTGTTCTTAAGCACCACTGGGAAGAAAAACCACAAACAGACAGCTGGAAAAAACTGTGGGAGAAATTTGGCTATGGCAACTGGGGGGAAAATGTGGACAATTCTAGACTTGCATTCCTGCAGTGTATAGCCAGGATCCTATCTCCTGAGGAAACCATACTATCACGGGAGGAAGGCACCAGATGTCACAGAGTGATGGCAACAGAAGTCAAAAAGTGAAGCTGCTCTTGTGTTGTTTGGGAGAAACTGACCAGCTGTCACTGCCATCCTCATCATACCCTGCACAAAAATGTGACTTACACTGGCATAACAGACTTTTAGGCAGGTATATCACCGCAGCAAGATAGTTAAGGATGCTGTCTTTTGTCTTTCAAAGAACCAGGAAGATAACATGCCCACCACCATGAATCTGACAGTGGCCATGTTGGCTGTGGATTTCTGGAACAATATAGTCCAAAAAGGTAGTTTTTATGTCTTTGATTGAGACATTGGACTGCACTTTCCATCATCCCTAATCACCACTACTGCTATTCCTGAGGAAAGTCAGTCAAGCAACATGCAAAAATGAACTTTTTAGAGCTGTGGATTTTTAAAATATATAAATCTCTCAAGAAACAGATAGCAAGAAGAACCCCACCCCTCAAACCTGTTTTGCTGGAATACTGTATTGACTGCTCATGAATTTTGCCTGGGAGGTGCTTTTCGAAAGCTGATGTACTGCAATACTTGCTACAGCTAGTCCTACCAAAGTGAAGCAGCTGCTTCTGATGGCAGATTGGCAGTGGATTTACTTCAAACCTGCTGGAGGACAGCATTTCCTATTACACTGAGATCAGCAGGCTAACTTAAGAGGTACAGGCCGTGTGGTACACACATCTTTAACACCTGGGCACTGCTCCCTGTCCCTTATATCTGCCATCAGATTCTGTACATGATATGGGAAGGAGTATTTTGCCCTTTGACTTTAGCAACAACATGTATTTGGTAGTTAGGTCCTTGCTCCAGTTCTAATGTGGGAGACAATCAATCAAGTTAGGTTCTGCAAACACACACACACACACACACACACACACACACACACACACACGACACCCCAAATTGAATCAGACCAGTAGTGCTCATAAATTAGATGATTGTGACCTAAATCTCACTCCTTGTCAAGCTGCTTCTTGGGCTCTGGATGGAGGTTACTGGAAAAATACTACTACTTGTGTTTTTCCCACTAGCAAATCAAATAACAGTTGGAGACTGGGACAACAGAATAGAACAAAAAAGACTATTGTCATATTTGTTCTGTTCCTTCTTATGGCATTTTTAAAAATCTCCAGGTAAGCATGTTGTTACTTCCAGTCACACATATAGAATGCAGATAGTAGCTTGTATGATTCTGCTCATTTGCTAAGAGCTGTTTGTAGTATGTCCACCACTAGGACTGGTTAGGGTGGTGACTATGACAGATAGATCCTCTGTTGTACAAGTCAGTACCTTTCAAGCTATCTGATGTGTTGGACCAGCAATTTTCTTTTTCTTCCAAAGTGTCAGGTACTGGTAGCATATTTGTGCACATTGGCTACAACTGTTTCTTTCCTCCATGGAAATTCAGGAGGGACAGGCAGCCAATGGCTTGTACACCAGCACCATTGCTACTTTGAATACCACAAGTGTAAGTGTACAAAACTATGAGAGAGAGAGCACAGCTTCAAAGAAAAAGATAAAACCTTAATATGTTTTGGCCTAAACACAGTTCAGGCTCCCATATTTACCTTGGGTTCAAATCAAGAACAAATAGAGCTGCACATTGCATATTTAAAGAAAGATGGCCTGGTGATTTTCTTTATTGTAATAGTGACTTACTAACCTTTCTGCCATGACTAACGTTCTTAATGTTCTTCTTCTTTTTTTAAGATACGATCTTTTTCTGAGGGCATGGACCTCAAAAGCAGCTTATCAGTTGAAGTGGCAATTATGAACTGCAAAAATGTTGGACTGCAACTCCCAGTAGCCCTGGACAGCATAGCCAAAGGTGAAAACTGTTGGGAGTTGCAGTTCAACAGCATTTGGGAGTCCAAATGATTCCCACCATTGTCATAAATATTTTGAAAAAATAAAGGAATGGTTTTCCCCTAAGCCACAAATACACTGTTTCTCTTATCTTCCACTTACGTTCCACCCGGGGGGGGGGGTTAACACTATCTTACCCTTCAAAGTTGATGTTATGAGTCAATATTTTCATTGATTCTCAATCAGTTTAGTCTAGTCAGAACTAAAAGTTGGATTTAGGTCTTGCAAATTATTAGTAGAAAATGTTGTATCTGTGAAAATACATTTCTCCACTCAAAGAATGACGTTGCTTATGTGCCATTCCTCATGCATCAGAACCATCACAAAACAATTATGTATATTTTCCAGATGTCACTTTGATCAAAAGGTACTTAGAGCAGCTTGTAAAATTTAATACATGTAGTAAATATAACATAATTAAAATGTGTAACAATTAAACAGAATCTCCAAACGTATTTTATTTTATTTTTTAAAATTCTTACATTATTGGTAAGATAAAGTAAAGATAAAGTCAAAAGCCCATGAAATAAAATGAGATACAATAAGGTTCACTGCAGATACCATGGAACCTGGTGTAGCCTACAGTCTTGGCTATTTGCGTTTCAACCAAGCAAGTGTAACCATTGCTGTCAACATTTCAGAGTAGAAAAATCTCAATTCACAAGACTGCTTTGTACAGTAATTACAGCTTTCCTGTCCCATGCTGGTGACAGCTCCTATTGTAAAAAATTGTGACAAATTGTTTACCATGGCCATAAGTCAAAATTTTGCATAAGAATAGTGCTCCAGACAACTGTTTTTGTGTGGAAAAACAATCTGAATATCTGTACCAAAAAGCTAAGAAACTTGTAGACTATGTTAATGGCAATATCTAAGAGCCAAATGTGATATGACAATAATTGTGTGAATGCAATTAACATATCCATTTTTAAATGTCAGTGGAAGTTATAGTGGAGGGGGGAGAGTAGCTAGAAAAAGAGAGAGTAGAAACTGGGATGCCTTCTTGTCTTTCCAGAGTTAGCATCCACACATAAACATAAAGTGCAGATTGGATTTGTACAGTGAAATGGCTGAAGCTTAGAATAGACTCGGTCCACACCACTTACATTATAACATTTATAACATTAGTTATAAAACTTTCTGTATTTCCATTGCTAACAACGACTAATAATTACAAATTATTCTAAAGCAGCTCAAATGGAGAGGGGGCTGGGCTTGCTTCTGACACATTTGTTGTTATTATCCACCCTCAAGTTGATCTCGACCCATGGCAACCCTGTAGATGAGACATCTCCAAGACTCCCTATGCTCTACTGCTCTGCTCAGGTCCTGCAAGTTCATACTCATGACTTCCTTAATAGAGTCCATCCATCTAGCATGTGGCCTTCCTCTCTTTCTGCTTCCCTCCACCTTTCCTAGCATTATTGTTTTTTTCCAGTGAGTTGTGCCTCCTCGTGATGTGGCCAAAGTACGACATCCTCAGTCTAGTCAGCTTGGCTTCCCGAGAGATTTCTGGTTTGATCAGTTCTAAGACCCATTTATTTGACTTCTTGGCTGTCCATGGTAACCCCAGCACTCTTCTCCAGCACCACATCTAAAATGAATTAATTATCTTCCTATCTGCTTTCTTAACTGCCCAGCTCTCACATCCATACATGGTAATAGGGAATACAATGGCTTGTATTATTCTAATTTACATGCTCAGTTGTATGTCTTTACATTTTAGGATATTTTCTAGTTCTCTCAAAGCTGCCCTCTCCATTCTTAGGCGGGTTACAGACCGCCGCTTTGCGGTGCTCTGCCGCCGCCGCCGGTTAGTCCGCGGGGGAGCCGGAGCCTCCACACGGTGCAGCTCCCGTGCGGACCGAAAAAGAAGCTCCAAAATGGAGCTTCTTTTTTATAGTCGCGTTTGCGACGTAGCAAGGCGCCAGGGGCGCACTCGCTACGTCACAAAGGACACGACGCGTACGGACGCTCAGCGTCCGATACGCAAAGATGGCGCCAGCCATGTAGAAGGGCCGGCGTCATCTTGTACGGACGGAGTCCGTATTAGGCCCAGGGGCGTCTAGAAGAGACACCCTTTTTTAAAATGGGATGTCCTCCAGACGTCCCAAATGCCGGTTTGTAACCGGCCTTAGTCTTCTAAGTGCTTGTTATCAGCTTCGGTTGATATACCAGTTGCATCACTTCCTGGAGCCAGGAGGTCTGGAAACTATGTTACATGCACTGGTAATCTCAAGACTTTACTTCTGTAATGCACTCTACGTGGTGCTACCCTTATGCCTAGCCTGGAAATTTCAACTAGTTCAAAACATGGCAACCACATTAGTCACTGGAAAAGCTAAAGGTAACCATATAATACCAGTCCTAAAATCTCTTCACTGGCTGCCTATTAGTTTCCAGGGACACTCAAAATGTTGGTGATGACCTTTAAAGCCCTTCGTGGCCCATGTCCAGCCTACTTGTGGGATTGTCTTCTTCCATATAATCCACCCTGTGATTTAGGTCCTCTGGGGAAAATTTACTGCAGCCATTAAAGACTAGATTGGGTGTGGTTACCCAGAGGACCTTTCCATCTGCCGCTCCCAGATTATGGAATGGCCTGTTGGAAGAGATCCGACATATCACCAGCCTTGATGGCTTTAAAAAGGCTATCAGGACAGATCTATTCTGACAGGGCTTCCCTGAATAACTCACTTGGGTACCCGCTAATACAGACCCCCTACTGACTTCCCAAGACACCTGTCTTCATGTCTCTAGTTGTTTTAATGATTTAAATTGTTTTACTGTTATGTGGGAATTATTATGTTGTTTTGTTTAAGAGAGGGAAGGGATAATGGGATTCATTTTTATATATATGAATTTTATTATTATTATAAGCCTCCTTGATCGTATCAGAGAGGTGGGATATAAATTATTATTATTATTATTATTATTATTATTATTATTATTATTATTATTTCTTGATTTCAGTCCCCACTCTGATCAATATTTGATCCCAGGTATGAAAATTATTTTACTATTTCTATTTCCTCATTGTCTAGGTTGAATCTGTGTAAATTTTCTGTGGTCATTATTTTTGTTTTCTTTATATTGTTTTCAACAATAAGTCTGCCTTTGCACTTTCCTCCTTGATCTTCCTTAGTAGTTGTTCTAAGTCTGTGATCTTTTCAGCTAGTAGTATGGTGTCATCTGCGTATCTTAAATTATTGATATACCTTCCTCCTATTTTCACTCTTCCTTCTTCTGTGTCCAATCCTGCTTTTCATATAATATGTTCTGCATACAAGTTGAACAGATAGGATGAAAGGATGCAGCCTTGTCTGACCCCTTTGCCAACTGGGAACCATTGTTCTGTCCTGACAGTGGCCTCCTATCCTGAGCTCATTGTTCCCAGGAGTCCCCCAGGCCTTTGTTATGTGACTTTGGAGAGGGGAGGTGTTCTTAGCTCTCCCTCATCTCGTTGTTAGTAAGAAATTAAAAAATAGTAAGAGATTCTGGAACCAAGGCAAGAAGTGCCAGTTTTATTTTTTCTAAACAAATCTTTCTAGAATGTTTTCAGAAGGGGAGCTCCTCATGATAGTTATTAGAAAGCTTCATGTGGCTCAGAGCTTAGAACAATTACTTTTTTAGCCCTCAACTTCCAGAATTCTAGCACAATACTTAATAGACTGTCTGTGATAAGGAAAGAATGGTGGAAAAAATGGGAGGTTTGCAGCGTTGTTTGTTGTTTTTATACTGTCTTTTAACGTGTACACCGCTATGATCTTGAAAAAAGGAATAGCGGTATATAAGAATAAAGTATTATTATTATTGTTGTTGTTGTTCTTGTTGTGTGCCTACAAGTCATTTCTGACGTATGGAAACCCTACAAAGAATCTATCATGGGATTTTCTTGGCAAGATTTGTTCAGATGTGGTTTGCTTTCCCTTCTAACCATCCAATTCAATTCAAGGACAGTGAAACTGAGTGATTAAAAACCTAGTGTGAAGGCAATCTGCTAGCTCATAAATGACATTTCTGTCATGTGGCAGAAAAATCTGAGATATGTGTTGGGGGGAGTGTGCTAGAGTGGAAAACCAGGCAGAGAAGTATAGTTCTCATTTTGGTGCTGCTCATGTCAGGCAGGATGGACTAGGGAGAAGACTACTTTTCTCTGTGATGACCCACCCGGATATAAGCACAATATCACCCCTGTAGGACTTAGCTACCCTAAATGCACTAGAGCCCATCTGATCTTAGAAGCTAAACAGAGTCCCAAACTTTGGAATGGTCTGTCAGACGAGATCCATCACATTACAAGCTTGGACAGCTTTAAGAAAGCTGTCAAGACGATCTCTTCCAACAGGCTTTTCCAGAATAGTCTCCAGCCATCTATTGAACTGAGTATTGTACAGTCTATTCCATCAATTATCTCGCATCCCATCCTTTCAGTTTTAGTCAACTTAATTAATTTTTAGTATGAATCTTTTAATGTATTTGTGATTTAATTGTTATTTTAAGGGGGGTAAAATTTGGCATTATTGTGTTTTGTTATTTTATTATGTATTGGACTGCTTTACTGTAAGCCACCTTGGTCCTAGTCAGAGTAGGTGGGATATAAATAAGATTAGTAGGTAGTAGTACTTGCATAGGAGACTGCCACCAATGCTAGGTGCTATATTGCAGAAGGAACTGAAAAACTGCTTCTGAGTATTCCTTGGCTTAGAAAACCATATGAAATTGATGGGGTTGCCATATGTCAACAGTCAACTTGAAGTCACATATACACACATCATCTCTGTCCTCTTTCAGTTAGAATTTTGAGACCAAACCAGTTCAAAGTTCTTGTTAACATTTTGCATTTGGAATCAGTACTGGCTCTTTTGTTGGTCACTGACAGATTAACCATCAGATTTTGTCATTGTTGTATTATTGGGACTCTAAGCAAACATAAACCAGAAGGATTTGCCTTCTCCATTGCAGCAAACATAAGTGAATGATGTTGTTCTTGAGTATTCCTATAACATTTCTTTTATAGTGCATTACATTAGTTGGTGAACTGGATATTTAAATTAGAACTGTCTTCTAAGGGAATTGCTATCAGGCCAACTTCAAATTATAGTGACTCTATGCATGGCAGACTTCCAAGAGTTTTGATTATAAAATTATTATTATTATTATTATTATTATTATTTACATTATTTATACCCCGCCTTTCAGCCCTAATGGCTCTCAGAGCGGCTCACAATTATTACAGTGGTACCCCGGGTTACGAAATTAATTCGTTCCGCGGTTAATTTCGTAACCCGAAATACCTTCGTAAGCCGAATTCCCATAGGCGCTAATGGAAAAATAGCTCTCTGCTGCCCTCCGGTGGCGGAAAATAGCGCCGCGGTTTTTTCGTAACCCGAAGAAACCTTCGTAAGCCGAAGCAATAAATCCCTATGGGATTTTTTCGTATCCCGAAAAATTCGTAACCCGGCGCATTCGTATCCCGGGGTACCACTGTATTTTTAATAAGACAGTTTCCTGCCCTCAGGCTTACAATCTAAAAGACACGACACAAAAGGAGAAGGGAATGGTGGTGGGAAAGGGATGAAGTCCAGTGGTTCTTCTCTCCCTCTGATGCCTGGACCAAGGCAGATGGACTAGAGGGAGGGCTCTTCTTCTTCAGGCTAGCCCTTGATGGAGCTGGGCCAGCCTATTCACTCCCTCCCAGGCCGAAGGATGACAGTTATGGAGGGAGGAGCCTCTATCTTCAGGCTAGCCCTGATGGAGCTGGGCCAGCCTATTCTCTCCCTCATAGGCCGAAGGATAACAGTTAGGGGGGGGGGGGAATTAAAAATTGTTCAATTGCCTTGCTTTAGGTCTTGCAAATTCAATACAGTACTATGGCTTGCTTCCTTTATTTAATTGATTTATTTGTGATACAGTCTTCCTCATTACTGAGCTTAATTGTCTTTTCCAACAAGTCATGTCATCTTATGATATTTCAAAAGTGTCCTAAGCTTATCCTCTAATTAACACTTAGCTAGATTATAGCTCTTGATTATATATGGGACTTATTTCTGAATAGGCATGCAGAACATAGAGTTGTTTGCCAGGACTCAAGAGAGTCATTGTTCATAGAAGGATGTCAGAAGG
The DNA here is from genome assembly GCF_019175285.1 of Sceloporus undulatus. Lineage (NCBI taxonomy): Eukaryota > Metazoa > Chordata > Lepidosauria > Squamata > Phrynosomatidae > Sceloporus > Sceloporus undulatus. The sequence goes on from NC_056522.1 coordinate 84,707,154, forward strand.
TAAGTCCACCTTCCAGCTAAGCTACTCAGGATCTCTTTTTCTTTGCAGCCTGTATAGTGGATTTGTGGAACTCATCATGATTTTTTTCAGAGGGACACCCTAAGGAGACTCGTTTTCCTAGTGCTAGGCAAAAAAAAAATAAAAATGCTTATCCCAAGGCCAACAAATCTTGACTAGTACAATTCCTGTCGATAGGAGAATGTCTTTTGTCCATAACTGCTTATTCAAGACCTACTAAAATACTTTGCCTTACAGTAAGGATAGGTCACTATGGCCCAGGACAGACTGCCAAAAAACAGCAGACTGCCAGTGCCTGGTTTTTTTTTCCAGCAGGGACAATGCAGCCTCCAAACAGCATGCTGTCACTGAGGAGCAAAAACATCCCGGTATTTCCAGGTTCTTTCTGCAGTGCCGCAGTGATGTCGCATGTGTGTCATTGGCACACTCACAACGTAAGCAATGCGCGGCACCATGCAGATGCCACATGGCGTGTACGTCACAATGGTGACACACATGTACACGGGGCACTGCCATTGTAACGCCACCACTACGTACTAGGGTTAGGGACTGTGCAGTATCGGCTCTATTACACCGCTTATTGGCAGTGTGTACCATGCCTATAATACCTTGTTGTGGTAAAACTCATTCCTCCAATCTTAGCTAATTGAAAAAGGATTGAAGAAGGATTGTGACTGGCAGAGGATGTCAGTGTTCCTACTTATTAAAAAGTACTGGTTCTCCAACCCATGAATCCTGATTCCCCTACACCGCTACTCATCCTCCATTAATTTGTCTAATCCTCTTTTAACACTACCCAAATCTGGCTGTGAAGTGGAGACTGTAACAGCTGAATGGTAAATCCTGGGATGGGATGGAGTGGGCTTTCATTGATCTGGAGGGAGGAAGAGAATTCTGATCTCAGCAATGACCAAAAGAATATATACAGAACATATGCCACTACCAGGATGTTGGCTAGGGAGATAGAAATACCAGATGCCCAAACCTGGTTCAAAAAAGGAAGGAACTCTAGAGATAACATTGCAAACATGCATTAGCTAAAAATACCTTAGTCAAAGAATTACCAAAAAAAAAAAAAAAACCTTGTGCTTTCTAGATTAAAGCAAAGTCTTTGATAGTGTAGATCATGAAAAAACGATGGATTGCTCTGAAATAAATGGGCACACTACAACATTTGATTGTTCTGATAGTCAGGTGTCTGTTGGGACAGGCTACAGAGAAAGAGAGTGATTTCCAATTGGAAAAGTATCAGAAGGACTATGTTTTAATATCTTGTCTGTTTAATTTATATCCAGAATATATCATACGGAAATTGGAATTAGAATCAGAGGAAGGAGGCATGAGAAATGAAGGAAGGACAATCAACAGTTAAATATATGCAGATGTCACCTTATTACTAGCTGTATGCAAAAGGATCTTGTAGTAGCCTTTGACACTAACTGAAAAAAAAGCTGGTAGAATGAGCTTTCATAGACTTGAGCATGGGGTGCATCTGAGGAAGTAGGCTCAAGTCTACAAAAGCTCATGCTACCACCTTCTTTCTTTCAGTTAGGATCCCTATGCATACCAATTTTCCAGACTAACATGGCTATGTCTTTCCATAGTACTAACAACAAACTAACAACAAAGGCTTGGAATGACTACTGATGAAATTTAAGAAAGAGAGTGCAAAAGGAGAATTACAAATTGTTTACATAACTGAAATGACCACAGACGATTTACGTAACTGAAAAGTGAATGACAAAGACATCAAAATGGTTAAAAGATTTTCTGTATATAAGGAGCCCTGGTCGCACAGTGGTTAAATGCCGGTATTGCAGCCATTCATAGCTACAAGGTTATGAGTTCAATCCCAGGTAGGGCTTCAGGGTCCATTCAGCCTTGTATTTTCCATAGGTTGCTAAAATGAGTACACAGCTTGTCAAGGGCAATTAGCTTACACAGTAGAGGTCTCTCATTCATAAAGTTGTCATAGGTTGAAGCTAATTTTTTAGCAAATAACAACAAATGTCTGACAGGGAAAATTGCACTATAGATGCTGGCCATTCATAGAACAACTGCTGAAAATGGAAAATGTCAATATCCTCATGTTATCTGGTGCCTTTAATTCATGCATCTGATGCATCAGATGATGGTTGTGGTCCATAAAAGCTTGTGCAGGGACGTAGCCAAGGGGGGAGGGGGTTCTTGGGGTCCAGACGCCCCCCTTCCATTAGAAAAATGAATGGTGTGTGCTGCTGCGACGCCGCACCCAAGCCCCATTATAATGGTGGCACTTAGTCTGGACCCCCCCTTCCTAAAATCCTGGCTACATCCCTGGCTTGTGCTATGATAAAAATTTGTTGATCTTTAAAGTACCACATGATTTTTTGTTGTTGTTGATAATGTAATTTCTACTTTTAGTATCAAGTCTTCTCTAGATGACATGTGCAGGTGTCACCCTGGATATTTGTGCTTATGTATTTTGGATATATTGCAAAGGAGATCACCTGTACCTCCTTGAACAACGTCCTTCACTGTTTGACCACCAATTAGTTTTAGCGCGCGCGCGCGCACACACACACACACACACACAGAGTTCTAGATTGCATTTTATGCATCTGAGAGATAGGCTATAATCACACAATTTGTTGTTAATTTCTCACAGCATTCTTTCTTGTTTGGGTGGGGGTGAGGGTGGGAAATCTGTCACTGCTTCACTGGGTAGTTTTTAATGTTTTAATGTTGCCTCTCGGCTGTTGCATAAAAACAAACCTATATTTTCATCTCTCAAGTGGAACAAATGGACTTTGGTGTTTCAGCAACAGTTGCTCCTTTTTGGCAGAAGTTTGAATTCTTAGAACAGAAAAGATCAAAGAGCACTGTCAAGTGCCACAGCCAAGAAAAAAATCAGTTATTCATTATTTCAACAGCTTTGGCTTTCCCCCATTCCCTCTTTGCATTGTTTGTTCTCAAAACAAGATGGTGTCTCTCAAGAAATACACTAGAAAACTCCTACAGTCCCTCACCCATTTGCTGCAGGTATACTTCTATGCAGATATAAATGATGTAAAGTTTCTGGTGCTTTATAAATTCTTGTGAAATGTGTTTATACAACTTCCGCAATAACTGCTAGTGCACTTTAAAAATGTTAATAACATTAACATTAATTATATCCATAATATCTGATTTTATAGTCAATCATAAAGTTTCAAAATAAATTTGTTTGAGGAAAGACTTTATATTAAAGACCTTAATATTAAAGGTCACTGGGTGACCTTGGGCAAGTCACACTCTCTCAGCCTTAGAGGATGACTATGGCAAACCCCCTCTGAAGAAACTTGCCAAGATTACCCAGAAATAAGTTTGCCTTAGGGTTACCATAAATCAGAAACAGCTTGAAGGCACAGAACAACTATGATGTAGTTGATGGCATTTTGAGTATACTGGAAGCTCTCATGAAGTAGAAAAGCCACCCATGCATTAGAAAATAGTTTGGAATTGTGAACAGACAAATTTAAACAAGAATTCACTGCCAGAAATCTCTTGATGTATGTTCTGTCCAACATGAAACCTCACTTTAATGGCTATCTATGATCATGAGATATTTTTGAGGAATCTTACTCTTTGAATTGAGACAGAAGGTGTTCAGGTTGTTGTTGTTGACCACAATCTTGTACTGGAGCTGCATCTCCACAAGTGGACATATTTTTGCAAGAATTAGAATTGAGCAGTTTCATAATGCCTGTATGCAGTAAAGGACTGCTGTATAATTACTACATAGCACGATCAGCAAAGTGCCTGATGCACATTGTTCACCAGTGTGTATCATGCACAATTGTGTACTGCATACCTGTGCACATTGTGCACCAATGTACATTCCACACTGATGTCCATAATGCAATGATGTGCATCACAAATCAATGTGCAATTGCACAGTTTAGATATACTTAGCTAAAGAGCAGAGCTACTAAGAAACTATATTAGTAAATTGTGAAGATGTGTATAGGGACACCAGCAAGAGTACCTGATGTGTACATGTGATGTACATTACTGTGCAACACACACCAACATGCATGCATACATATCGGGCACTCCTGCTGCTGTCCCTATACACATATTCACCATTCATTTAGGCCTGTTACAAACGGGCAGCCTAGGACAGACTCAGTCCGTGCTAGGGTTAGAAAGGGGTGTCTCTTCCAGACGCCCCTAACCCTAGCACGGACTGAATCCGTAACAAATGGCGGCAGCCGTTCCACACGACCGTCACAATTTTGACGTAATGGATGCTCTGCGTCTGCACGTCACGCGGCGGAAGTGACGTCACGAGTGCGCGACTAGTGCCTCATGGCGTCTCTTCCAGGCTGCAAGAAGGAGCGCAATTTTCGCGCTCCTTCTTTTCTGCGTCTGGGAACCGCGCCGTTTGGCTGCTGCGGTTCCCGGATGCAGCAACTGGTGGTGGCAGCAGACCGCCGCAATCCAGCGGTCTGTAATGCGCCTTAAAGAGTTTCTTAGTGGCTATGTTACTTGGCTAAGTATATGTAAATTTAGATTACCTAAAAGGTGATATAGGATTCCCACTATTATTCCAACCAAATGGTGCGGCCTCCAGGAGCCCTAAAAAGAACCCATTACTGGTGGGTTTTAATTAGGGCATGCAAACGGCACCATTGGCACCCTCGCACACTTTGATGATGTCCACATTCTGCACCATTTGGACACTATGCCGCACGTACGTCATCATGATGGCCCATGTGTGGATGGAGGCAAGCCATTATGGTGCATGCAGATGCTCTGCTCTCCTAAGCCCTAAAATCGGCCCCAGGCCAGCACTTTGCACCAGTCTGTACCAGGCCTCTGTCCCTAAATAACTACTGCCAGTTAGAATCGGCAAAACTGGGCAGCTTCCTGTCTGTAATAAATTAGTGGAACAAAATATTATGGTAGAATTCAAAAATATAGCCTTGTTAGTCTGTAGAATCAGTATGTAGTGAGCTCTTGTAACACCTTTGAGACTATCTGAAATAAAGAAGGTGGCAGCATGAGCTTTCATAAACTTCAGTCTACTTCCTTAGATGCATATAGTGGAGTGGAAACCAGGGACAGACATCTCGGCAAGTTTCTTAAACAGATTGATGCATTTAGTCTCTATGGGGCTGAACAGATGGCCCCTAAGGGATGGCCTGGAGCCGCCTCTTTCATCACCAGATTGGGGCTGCGGCAACTACGTGTCATTTCCACAGCAGAAAAAGGAGCCACAAAAAGCGGGTCCTTTTTGCCCCACAGAAAGGACGTCCTAGCTGTGGTAGCAGCAGCTTTTTGCCGCATCTTCGGCGCAGTGTATGTAAGCTGTCTTGTCATGGGATGGCAAGGTGGTGGCGTCCTGGTGGCCAGCATGTGGATGCCACGCACTCACTCTGCTCCAAGGCTTGCTCTATATACTGGTCTCTCGAGGTGCTAAGTCTCAAAGGTACAACAAGATCTCTTTACATATGGATCCATTAGTTATGGATAACCATTTTTGGAATGGATAAGGAGACAACTAAAAGAGCAAACTACTCAAGACAAGCTACGGTCTGTACCACTGGAATGGAGATTATAGAGTTGGAGGGGTAGTGGAGTCTAAGTGATCCTAAACACTTCCTCCCATTATTTGCCTTTGTGTTTTCTTAATAGCAATATTAAGAAGACATAGCAGGAAATATCTTCAGTAGGAAATATCTATGCTTGTTCTTCAAAGCATTTTTTTCTTCCCCTTATCTAAATATTGTTAACTGGATTTTCATTTATTTCATTTTCTTTCACAAATAAAGCATTCAGGGTGAAAATCAGCATAAATAAGCTCTCTATAAATACAGTGAAGTTGCTGTTATTGGTGTAGGGGAGTTCCCTGTGGTAGCAGAAACAACAGTACATCATTTTGAAGGAACAGGCATTTACAGTACCTATGTAGCAACTATTATTGTTGTTCTCACGACCAAGTGCATCTGAATTCTCAGTGGTTATTTCTGATGCTTGACCAAAACATAGTAACTACAATCCTGTTGGTGTCATACATACCATACATACTCAACTATAAGTCAAGATTGACCCTAAAATTCTGGGTAGACTTATAAATAGGTCAACACACCAGTAGTGCTAAGAAAGGTCCTAAAGCCTGATGCTCGAATCTCCATTTGACAGCAATTCCTTCCCCCTCCAGTCCGTTTTGCAAGAGCTTGCTTCCAATGGGAAAAAATGTCTTATTTAAAACCACTTGTTTCTCTCTCTAGTCTGTTTTGCAAGACCTGGCTTCCTATGGAAACAACTCTCCACATAAAACTACTTGCTTCTCTCTCTGGTCCATTTTGCAAGACCTTGCTTCCTATGGAAAAAAAACCTCTCCATTTAAAACCACTTGCTTCCTTTCTCAATCTGATGTTAAAACCTCTCCTCGAGCACCTGGGAATCAGTTGAGAGAGGTCCAGAGAAGGAGAAGGAGGGATGGAAATCGTATTTTCCCCCTTTCCATCCTTCCTTATAACCCCCTACGTTTTATCCTCAACTTATCCATGGATCATATCAAAATCCAGGATTTTGACCCTGAAACCTTCCTTCAACGTATGCATGAGATCAACTTGTACATAAGTATATATAGTATTAGTATGTTTGGTTGATCAACATATGGTTGATCCTTTTAAATCATGCAACAGATATACGTTCAGCTTTGTGTAAGCAGAGTTCCACAAGTAGAACCATTTCTCATGGGCTGAAATCAAATTGTTAATCCCAACTAAAGTAGAGTAATGGTTGTCTATGTGCTGGCTCACCACTGTACAATTGAGTCAATGAGTTGGGACTAACAAACAAGACTCCAGCTGTCCAGTTGCCCATTCTTGTATGATGCAGAACTACTTCTGGGTGACTACAGTGTATTCCTTTGTTCGCCGGTGTTGTAGAAACAGTAACACAATCATGGTCTAACTACATGAGCTCTTACCCAGTACATTATTTTACGTTCATCCATTCTCAAGACTTTTTCTTCATTTTATTGCATAGCAGTTAATCCCACAGGTCCATACCATCAATTTCACAAGAAGAATGCTAGTTCACCTAGCCTAAACTTCTATTATCTACTCACTTTGCCAGGGCAAAATGATTCTTAAGTCAGCAGATAATTCTCACTTCATATATATTACAGGATGTGGTGATTAACAGAAGAGTGATTCACATGTATGGACTTTTTGCTGCCATATCTTATAATGCATAATACCATCCTCAGATAAGTAGGACCATTCTAATTATAGTTTACATTCAGATTACACTTCCCTGAATGTTTTCATCTAACATGAGAATGGCAGAAGCATGGGTTGGGAGGATTATTGTTGCTTGCACAATAATCACATACATACTTTGTTCCTTTCTATACTGTTGGCCCCAGACCATTGTATAAATTGATTGCTACAAACATCCAGGGCTTTGGAAAAAGTTTGCAGGTAACTGTCAAGGCCAGGCACAATAACTCTTCAGCTGACATATATCCTTGCCTATTTCAGCTAAAGAAAATAACAAGGAAAAATTGCAAATCATGTGTGTTGTCATAAATATAGTAGTAGATCCATCTCCTGAGAATCAGAAAAGCTGTGGCTTCTCTTGTTCCTCTCCCATATTTAAGAACGTGCCACCCCAAATCTTTAAACTGCTCTTTCATAAGAATAGCAGTCAAAGGCAAATGTTTTATATCATGTCTTGAGAAACCAGAGTTATACAGGGTGTGGTCTGTTATGCTCATAGAAAAAACTAACACACAACATAAAGAGTAAATCAAGATATGGTGGGAAAAGACTCTTCTCCTGATATGTGGTATCTACTTATTCATGCCATTAAAAACTCCTTGTCATGTAACCCAGCACTTAAACAACTGAAGTTTTGGAGCAGTGTCTTTTCAAAACTGGCTCAACAGATGAATTCAATGAGCTGTTTTTATATTGTAGATAATTTATTATGGTGGCTTTGTCTACAAGATGTTCTGTTTTATATCATTGTTCTCTCTTATTGGTTGGATGTTGCTTATTTTCTTCCTCAGTTAACAATTTTTAAGATCTGCAATAAAAACTGGTGCACTTTTGAAGTTCTAAAACCCTGGCATCTCTGCTACCTTGGTGTTGTGGTGGTTTCTTCTCCTTTGGTATGTATTCCAATGATGTAAATATAGTCTGGAGTCTACAAAAAAAAAAGCTGGATTTGGTAGTGGCACATTTGTTTCTGCTAGCCAGCTATAAAGACCAGTCCAATTATGGTAGAGTGATAATGCAACAATATTATATTGTTTATACTTATAGGATGTTCCCACCTTGCACTCCTTTTGCTTCCAAGGGTAAACTGCCAATAGACTTTTAGGAATTGACTGCAGTGGGCTTTTAACGTTTATTTGTTTGTTTGCTGTTTTCATATCCTGTTTTTAAATGAATATTAATTTTAAAAATTCTATAGATGGTTTAACTGCTTTTTAAAATACTTGGTACCTATTTTTACTGGTGTTTTTCTTTCTATGTTTTTAATCTGTCCTGGTTTTAATATTTTGTATTTGAGTCCTAATATTGAGAAAAGAGCAGGATAAAAATGAATAAAGTAATATTAAATAATATTATTGAGATTTAGCGGCATAGATATGTCACCTACTCATGGGGATTACATCTGTGCAGACATAGATAGGATTATACTTTTAAACTACATATAAATCAGAAATGGAGATCATATGGTCTTTTAGATGCTGATGAACTACAATATCCATCTCCCATCACCACTGGCCCTGCTAGATGGAACTTGTGGAAAACAGGTGAAGAATTGCAGGTTTCCCAACATTGATTTAAGTTTTATGTAAACTGGGATATACAGTACTTCATACTTTTAATCTGTGATTCATTCTATAACTTTATACTGTCCTCAGATTTTTAGAACTGTCATTTTTTCATTTTTCATACATATGCTTTCTATACATTCTTTTTTTTTAATTTTTTTTATTTTTCACAAATATATACAAACATATAAGAGACATAAAAAGGACAATCAAATCAAATCAATACATTGTGCAGTAGTGACAAAATACAGTAATAACAACCTATACCTAAACCTATATACATCACACTATTAAAATTACATTTAACATAAATTGCACTTCCAACTGGATCTCTATACAATGTGTTTGCTTTTCATTCTTTTTTTTTATCTTAAAAATTGCATATTAATGTTCCCTTCACAAAATAAAGTGTTTACTTAATCAATTCTCGAAAGTAAGTTATCTTTGCCGTTATTTCTAAACATTCGTTTACCTTGTATTTTGGTTTAAATGAGTAAATCTTCTTCACCCTTAGTTCCAATTTGCTTCGACAAATTAAAACTTAATTGTAATAACTGTGCATTCCTTTTAATTATTTCCATAGTCTTAGCCTCCCTCTTCCCCCCCCCTTTTTTTTTTTTTTTTAATCATACTGTTTTCCTTACATTCACTGTTTCAGGCTAGATTACAAAACTGAACTAAATTGTCATCTTACTTCAGATTCTATAAAGCCTTAGTATTCCTCCATTATAATGTCATATTACATGATGTTACATAATGTCATATAAAATAATTATCATATTACCACAGTCTCTTTCCATTTTCTTTTTATAAACTTATAAAACGGCTCCCATTCTTTCTGTGTGAATTTTTCATTTTTCTCCTTCATCCAACAAGTCATGCTGTCCATTTTGGCCATTTCAAAGACTTTCATAATCCATTTTTCCATAGATGGAATCTGGACAGATTTCCAAAAAGTGGCATATACAATTCTAGCATATGTAAGAAGATAAAAGAGTAATTTGCCATATTGCTTTTCTAGGCTTTGATCAATTATGCCTAATAAACATATTTCAGGAAGGAGTGGCATTTGAATATTTATTTCCTTAGTTATTATATCATGTACATTCAACCAGTATTGTTTTGCCACCTTGCTTGTCCATCACATATGGTAATAGGTCCCTGTAGCTTTTAAACACTTCCAACACTCTGGTTTACCATTTTTATACATCAGCGATATTCTTTGTAGGGAAAGGTGCCACCTATATGTCATTTTGTAAATGTTCTCTTTTAAATCCTGGTTACAGGTATATTTTAAGCTTTTGATCCAAATATGCTCCCAATCTTTGTATACTATATTGTGGCCCACATTCTGTGCCCATTGAATCATGCTACGTCTAATTACTTCCTCCTCCATATCCCAACACAAGATCATTTTATAGAATCTAGCAACAGTTTTTTTTCTTTCCTTTCCCCATAATCTCCTCCCATTCTGTTTTCTTACTATATATGCCCGGCTGTGATTTATCAATTTTCCATCTTTCTTTTAATTGCCTGAACAGATACCAGTGGCATAAGATATCGGAGCTCTGTAGCTCCTCTTGTGTTTTAAATTCAATTGAACCTTGCGTCTCTTTGATTAAGTCTGCATATCTTAGCCATTTTTTCTTTGGGATGCCCTCCCTCCCAAAGAAAGCTTCATGAGGAGAGCAGCTTTGAGCAATTTGGTTACATAGTCTTGGTTTCCACTTCTCCCACACTTTCAACAAAGCTCTTATTATAATATGATGCTTACTTTCTCTGTGTACTTTATCTCTATTATAAAATAAGTAACCATGTAATCCAGATCTTAGATTATCACCTTCTAAATTTAGTATCTGCTCATTTTCTAAAAGAATCCAATCCATTAACCACAGCAAAGATGACGAGAAATAATAAATTTTCAAATTAGGTAACCCCAAGCCCCCTCTACATTTCTCATCACACATTATTTTCTTACCAACTCTGGCCTTTTTTTTATTCCATACAAATTTTATTATATCATCCTGCCATTTGTCCAAAGGCTTAAAAGTATGTAGAATGGGGATGGCCTGAAACAAAAATAGGGTTTTGGGGAGGACATTCATCTGGATGACTGCAATCTTCCCGATTTGTCGAGATCTTTTCTGATGTTCTTCCATTATTCTTCGTAATTGTTGTGAAATAAGTCCGTATTTTTGTTGGTTAGAGTTATTCCCAAATATTTCACTTTTTTCCCACTCTGAACCCGGACTGCTCTTCCAAACTTCTGATAGCTACATCATTCATATTTTTAGTTAGCATGTTGGTTTTGTCTTTATTCACTTTAAGACCAGAAATCTTTTCAAATTCTTGAAGTAGATTAGTCAGACTTCCAATAATGCTAATGGGATTTTCCAGAATATATACCACGTCGTTGGCAAATAGTCTCATTTTATACTCGATCTTCTTGATTTTCATGCCTTGAATTTGTTTTTCCATTCGGATTCTATTATTTAACACTTCCATTACAAAGATGAATAATAAAGGTGACAAGGGGCAACCTTGTCGCATTCCCCTTTTTATGTCAAATTCTTCAGATTTGCTGTTGTTTATTATTAGCTTTGCCTTTTGTTTCTTATATATTTCTTGAATCCATTTCTGGAATTGAGTCCCCGCTTCCAATTTATCCAACATTGTAAACAATGTAGTCCAACTGATGTTATCGAAAGCTTTCTCCAGATCCATGAAGATTAAAGCTAGTTCTTTCTTGTTGTGTCTTTCCTAGTATTCAAGGGAATTCAAATTAATGCGTATATTGTGTTTAAGGTGTCTCTTTGGTAGGAATCCAGCTTGGTCTTCGTGGATCCATTCTGAGAGTACTTTTTTCAGCCTTTCTCACAAGATTGTTGCAAACAGTTTATAGTACATGTTCAGAAGGGATATCGGTCTATAATTCCTCACATCTTTAGTGTCTCTATTTTCTTTAAGCAGGAGAGTGATATTTGCTTGTTGCCAGGTTGAGGGGTATTTTTGTTTTCCTATTACATTCATTGTAGCCTTAAGTGGGAGAAGTAATTGATCTTCAAATTTTTGATAATACTCAATAGGAAAACCATCAGGGCCTGGCGATTTCCTTTTCTTCCCTTTCTTAATAGCTTCAGTGATCTCTACCATTGTTATTGGACTATTTAGTAAATTTCTTTGCTGCGAATTGAATGCCTTCAGGTTTGCTTTACTTAAGAATTCTGTGATGTCTTTTTTCAAAGTATTACTATCTCTATATAATAGAGTATAGAGTTGTTAACTCTCCCAGCTGTTGATACTCTGTCTCGCTCAACCACCTCTTCTATTCCCTTTTAATTTTTTCCAAATTCTTATGTTCCACTTATTTCTTCTGTAATACAGATTTCAAAGAGTCCCCAACAATTAATAAAGTGTCTTCCCAATTTTCTTCTCTTAAGCACAGTATGCCCTCTTCTCTTTACTAATATCTTCTCTTCCTGAAGTCTATTTGAATGGGCAAAATAAACAATTCAGTTCAAGTTTTTTACTCACTCTCACTGCACCTGAGTGGTCATATATCCTTCTGTTCTGAAGGCTCTACACCAGAAGATAGCTTATTTTTAGAGATCCAAACAGTTTTTGTTGTCTTCTCACTCTTTGTTTGTTCGTTATTGAATTAAAAAGATGGGGGTGGCTCTAAAAGCCCTGCTTGGCTCTTCTTTCACTGACGACGACAGCTCCAAATCCCCGGCGCCCCCCGTTTTCCTCCGGAAATATGGGGTGCTGCTTGGGACGCTGAGCTTCTTCACCCAAATACTGCCGTATTTGGGGTTTTTCCCCACTCACATTGGTCTCCGCGAGTGGGAAAGGCGCCAGTAAAGAAGACGTTCTTCAGAGGACCTGAAAACGTGTCCGTCAAGCTGCCGTTCCCAACCAGAAGTCGCTTTCTATAAATTCTAATGCACAAGGAAGACGAGAAGTGAGGAAATAGAGACTTTTCACAAGTCCTAACAAAAATAGTTTCCCAAGGACAGGTTCCACAGTATCTTAAAAGTTAAGATGTTATGTGGAATAACTGCTATCCCATCATGCTTATTTGTTGAGTACCATCGAGCTTACTTACTCCTTCACATCCAATTGTCTTGATTTGACAAGGAAAATCCTGCTCAGTCCTATAATATTCCACTCTTTCAGCTACTTTTAAAATGTGCCAATTTTCTCTATTCTTCCCACTTTTCTTCTTTGTCCTGAGCTTACTCCCATTGCTGGAAATTGAGTTCAAAGTGTAAAAATAGTTCTCACTCAAGTAACTCAAGGGAGGAGTAGGAATAAGAATTTTGCTCTTTCCAGTAGGCTCAAAGCTGCAGCCTCTCCTAGCTTGTCAGTTATTCCTCATAATAACTTTGTCATCTTGATCAGCTTCTGATGCGGCTTCGCCACCTGTGTGCTGGTCGTCTTCTCTGAAATGCTGGAAGGTATACATTCAGAGCTTGCAAATTTTACTTTGGCCCTGAACAGACTGTCAAAAAGCGCCAACCTGTGGGTGGAGTCAGGATTGAGTGTCCCCATACTTAATGCTCTAACACCCTAATGCCGTTGCTAGAGCGCCATTTTGGCACACACCGGTCCACACAGCACATGCCATAATGATGCACCTCTGGTGGTGCATCCAAACGGTGCAGTGCCAAAGAAGCATCATCATGCTGCATGGCGGTGGCTATGACACCCCTTCAAGGGCACAAAAAGGAGCCATTTTTTCCAACTCTTTTTTGTGCTCTACAGAGGCCAGATCAGTGCTGTAGCATGCGGGTGCCATGGCACCAACCTGGCCAATAAAGGGGCGGCTGCAGATCGCCCCAAAAGGGCAGTCTGTATAGCCCCTTTGTTTAGAATAGCATTTTCTGAATCCCCTAGCCAACATGGTTCTTGGTATGCTGGCTAGGGAATTCTAGGAGAATTAGGAGTAGCCCCAAAAGTAGTGTTTCAAAGCTCTAGACTAGTAAACACTTTAAAGATGGAATATAACAAAAAAAAAATCTTCACCAGCTAAAAATGAAAATCTGTTACCATTTAAACTGCCAGCCTGAAATCAGAATCCTATCAATCAAAATTTGCTTTGTTTTGGCAATAACTGCAATTGTTACAAGCAAGGAAATCTGTATCCTGTCATTATCCAGCCATGATTTTAGATGTCTTGTTGCTCAAACTGATCAGCAAAGATAAAAGAATGTGCATTATCATGCAGAGTAATTAGTTCAAGCCTATGTCTTCACACTTTTTGGATGAGCTAATCTCTCCCAAACTACAGCAAGCCTTTGACATTCACTATGGTTAGAGGTGCAGGATCCCCGTAAAAGTGGAAAAAACACAAATTAAAAAAAAATTACCTGTGAGAACACCTTTCTATGAATCTCTGATCTTCCAATGTAACTCTATGATCAACCTCTAGAAGTGTGGGAAAGGACCTACAAATACTCAGGGAAGTCTTCTCTCTAGGAATCGCTAGGTCTTCTAGTGCAACTTTTGGTGAATGTTGACCATAGAGTCATGCTGGAAGACCTAGAGATTCCTAGAGATAACAACATATTAATCAAATCTGTTAAATGCAAAAGTCAAAGCTGCAAATGTGGAGGTCTGACTGTATGCTACTTGAAACTTTCATTATCACCTAATTTGGAGCAGGGATGGCCCACTTATGCCTATGGTTGTTCACTAGCAGGAATTTCATCCAGCTTCCATGCTATCTTTCTGTTTTGTTTCCTCATTTGTGTAAGATACGTCTACATGGATGCAATATGACTTATGTTTATGCCAAATATGTTCTCCTTCAGATTCCTACAGGGTTTCCACATATAACTGGGGTAAGATTTCTGTATGGTATCCTGGGGAGCTGCTGCCAGTCCGTGTGGCAACTCACTTATAGAATATTCAATGTTATATTCTAGGGCACCAAGTGAAATCCTTTTTATTTTATTTTCAAGTAGCATATCCTTATAGCCTTTCATTTACTATTTTGATCCCTTGGATGGATGGATGGATCGATGGATGGATCGATGGATGGATGGATTGACTGACCTGCTTTTCTCCCAAAAGGGGGATCCAAAACAACTTGCAATATAAGTTAAAACAAAATTTCTGCTTTTGGTACAAACATTTAAAAAAACATTAAACAATCAATCCAATAAAACATTACTTTTAAAATATTAATTTAAAACAATTTAAAACACATGAAACACATCTTAGTTGTTGTTTTTTTAATGGCACCACCATGGAACATCCTTCTACCCCAAGCAGTTAAAAGGCTGAAAGCCTATCTAAATAGGAAGGTCTTTTCCTGCCATCAAAATACAACAGAGATGTAATACCATTTTATGTGTGTAAAGATGTATGCATATACATTATACTATGCACTTCTTCACCTCACTGTCCATATTCAGAGAGGAGTACAATGGCAAAGCACAGAAAATGGTTCAGGCAGAAGAGCATAAAATAATATTGGAATGAACACCAAGCTCCACTTAGTTCAACCTCAACTGCAAGAAGATTCAGAAGATGCAGCTAATGCAAAATGCAGCAGTTCAATTGCTGACTGGACTACCATATATAAAGTATATAATGCCAGTCTTAAAAGAAATACACTGGCTGCCAATATGCTCCCAGCCTGAATTCTAGGTGGTTGTGATGGCATTTAAAGCCCTAAACAGCTTGTGATCTCAATACTTGAGGGAGTACCTCTCCTTCTGGATGTTCCTGCCTGAGGACTGAGGGCTGGTGCAGGGGCCTCCTCTGTGTCCCACCAGTAAGGTCAATACATTGTGTTCGGGAAGGAGCAATGACCTTCACAGCCCTAGCACCCCAACTGCAGAATACCCTTCCCTTGGAATTGATTGGTGCCAGCACTGATTTCATTTTGTCACCATTTATCTCAAATACGGATGTGAATTTTAAAATTTTAAAATTTCAAACCTGTTTTTAATTCCTTAAATTTTTAAATATGTTTTGGGTATATATACATTATTGTACTGTTCTAAGCTGTTTTAACGTGTTGTTTTAATTTTACTTGTAAGCTGGCCATTTCTTTGAAACTGAAAAATTTAAGTGTTTTTTTTCAAATACATTATTATTATTATTATTATTATTATTATTATTATTATTATTTAAATAATACAATATAATATAAGTAATACATTATTATTGGGCATGCCTCCAACCACTTCTTTTATACTAAACCAGAGTAGGAATATATTTGGTCCTCCAGATGTTGTTGAACTACAAATCCCAACAGCCCTAGCTAGTCAAATGAGGGATGCTGGAAGTTGCAGTTCAATATTGAGAGGGCTGCATAATTCCTACCCCTGTACTATAACCCTTTGTATGCAGTGGCTAGCAATTCTGGTTAACCCTTTAAGAGCTAAGCATTTTTACATTTCCAACATACTATATACTAGGAGAAAGACATCTTAATTACGACTGAGTTAAGGTTCTTAATTTTAATGTTGTCTGAAATGTTGTTATGCAGCTAGCTTCTTGAGTCATTGTTCTGAAATTGATTTTTCACACCAAGCAGACGAAATTCATCAGATGTATTTGGAAGTCCTTAGGTTTCATGTAGATTAAATCAGAATGAAAGTGAATGCTGCCTCACTGTGCCCAAGGTGTCTTTGCCCAGGCCTCTCCCATGTGAAAGGAAACTTTAATAAGAATTTAAAAAATGTGGCTTCCCCTTTTATAGAGATAAGCCAACATATTGGTGTTTTTGCCAGATATCCCACAAGCCAAAAGCAACCAATATAAATGAAAGGTGAGAATCTGTAAAGATCATAAGCTGCTGAATGAAGCAGTGAAGCTAGAAAAGAAATATTATTTCTTCCTGAAATGAATATTCTAAAAATTCTCTTTCACTTCATTACTCTGGTCTGTATTTTTCCCTTTTCCAATCACAGCCAAAAAGGAAGGGTACATCTTCCCAAACGATGACACTAGCAGATGAACACCTATAACTTCAATAGGAATATTCTGTCATCTGCAAACCCAGCTTGTGTTGTATATTATACAAAGAATAATATCTGGTCTGTGCTAGAAAGGCATAAGGTTGTCTTTGGCATGGCTGACTGACATAAATTATCTATTTGCAAAACTATAAAGAGAAAACCAACCCACCAAGTCATTTGGAAATTCCTTCTCTAAATGCCATTCATAGGGCCAATTTATACAATAATCTGAATCAAGTGGTAAAGTATTTCTGGGCCATCACTTCAGTCTCCAAGTTGGATGGTCCATGTTTGAAGTTTGAAAGGTCTTACTTTTCTGCAGGCAAAGATTTTGCTCTGTTCCTGTCATGGAAAGAATCAACTACCATTTGGGTTTTGGATTTATCAGCAGCAGCTTCAAGTGGTATTTTCCAAACTAAGGCTTACTTTTGATTCAACATTGATTATATAAACTGACTGAAATAGAAGCTATTGCACTCATTGAAGCTGAATTGCCTACACACAGCTCTATGTACAGAAGAAGAGATCATTTTGCACTGAATTGCAAATTCAAAATAATCAAAAGAGACAAAATAATATTTTTCCTGACCAAGAGGAATTGCAAGGGTGTTGTAAAGGAAATTGACTTGTCTGAAAAATTCAGGCAATCCCAGCTGGTGGGCATGTTTTAGGGCCTATCACATTAGATGTAAAACAGATGTGGCATGAACTATGTATGGATCCTGCCACTCCAGCTTCCGTTTTTTCAGATCTTCCTGAAACATAGGTGTTTATCACACTATACTCTTATAGTGCTACTATTCCACTTTGACTGCTCTAGCTGCCTCCTGTTGCATTCTGGGATTTGCAGTTTTAAGGAGGGGTATTTAGAATTCTCAGGCAGAGAAGTTCTAAATACCCCTCTTAAACTGCAAATCCCAGAATGACACGGAGGCAGCTAGAGCAGTCAAAGTGGAATAGTAGCACTATAAGAGTAGAATCATAGAATAATAGAATCATAGAGGTTATCGCATCAGTGCCTGAAGCTCTCTGTTCCAAACGTTTAAGATGTAACGTTATGGGAACGGATATTATCGCATTAGAAATGTAAAGCGTTCCGAGAACGTTACGGGAACACCATTTTACCGCATTTGTCCTTAGGAAGCGTGATAAGTATGAGAACGTTTCAATATTCGCGCATGCGTATTTATTTCGGAGGACCTTGTAATGATGATGTAATCACTCTACTGGTTCCTTTCACCCGGAATGAATAGGGTGACCTTTAATCTTTTTATATACAAGATACAATAGACACACAACACACAACACACATGTATACACACATATAGTCCGCAATCTATATATACCAAAATTCTATATATTATATGTGTGTGTGTGTTGTGTGTGGTATAAATTGGTGTAATATATTTATATTATATATATATTTTTTGTATATATACATATTAAAATGTATATTGATTATATTGTATGTATACTTTTAGAAACACACACACACCACACACACACAACATATATATATATAATGTATACATATACATAAACATGGGTTGCCATCCCTGGGGACCTCAAAACTGGGAAAATGTAGGACAATGTTTTAAAATGTAGCACTTTAAAAAAATTCCTGGCCAGGAAATTTTAAAAAGAAGGTCCTACCTTTTAAACCTGTCCAGGGCCAGGCTAGAGCTGGGGGGACAGCCTCTCTCAAGTGCCGCAGGCTTTGGGAGGACTCTGCAATCGAGGACCCCCATCCATAGCCAGGCTAGAGCTGGGGGGACAGCCTCTCTCACCTCAGCAGGCTTTGGAGGACTCTTGCAATCGAGACCCCATCCATGCCAGGCTAGAGCTGGGGAGACAGCCTCTCTCAGCTCAGCCAGGCTTTGGAGGACTCTGCCGTCGAGAAGCCCCATCCTAGCAGGCTAGAGCTTGGGAAACAGAATGCAGGGAGGGAAGTCCTTTCAGCCAATCACACAAGGCAGACATGGGAAAGGAAGTAAGAACGGATTAGATTACCGCTCTTGACATTTCTTTGACCGTTTTAAAAACGTTTCAACAAGCTTGGATCACCTTCTTTCCGTTCCCTCCGAGGAAAACATTTGGAACGCCTTGAGGGGTATGTAGAACGCGTGGGAACCCGATGGGGAAAGAAAGTGCGGTAAACTTAAAAGTGTTCCGTTCTATCGGGTTCCAATACGTTCTCGGAACGCAATGCGATAACTAGATAGAGTTGGAAGAGACCACTAGGGCCATCCAGTCCAACCCCCTGCCATGCAGGAAATCCAAATCAAAGCATCCTGACAGATGGCCATCCAGCCTCTGTTTTAACAAGGAAGGAGACTCTATCACCCTCCGAGGGAGTGCATTCCATTGTCGAACGGCCCTTACTGTCAGGAAGTTCCTCCTAATGTTCAGGTGGGATCTCTTTTCCTGCAGCTTGCATCCATTGTTCCGGGTGTGATAAACATCATAGACCTTTCTGTGTTGTATGCAGAGCCTAATGAAGATTAGTGGCACATACCAGTGTAAGGGCAAACTCCACATTGGGTGGTTTTTTTTTAAAAAAAGCATAAATAAAAGTTTGTAAACTTGCTTTAAGTTATTGGACAATTCCTTGAAGCTGCCCCTTCCAAAGACAGATTGGGGCTACAGCAAACACCTGCCACAGCCCCAATCTGCCTTTCCCCTTGCAGAAAAAGGAGGAGTAAAGAGCCGCTCCTTTTCGCCCATCAAAAAGCTGGCTTTTCCTGCCCTGCCACAGCCAGAAGCCGGGTTTAAGATGCTAGGGTGGTGTGCAGCCTATAAATGTCACACTGCCAGAGCACCTTGAAGCTGCCTATGAGTAAACGGCCAGGGCAGCTTCAAGACATGTGCTGTAATATGAAATGCATAGATATAGGATGTGAGACACCTGGCTTAGCAAGACTACATGTGAAAGGGATCTAGGAATCTTAGTAGGCCACAAGTTGAATATGAATCAACAGTGTGATGAGGCAGCTAAAAAGGCCAATGGAATTCTAGGCTGCATCAATAGAAGTATAGTGTCTAGATCAAGGGAAGTAATAGTGCCACTTTCTTCTGCTTTAGTCAGGCCTCACTTGGAATACTGTGTCCAGTTCTGGCCACCACAATTCAAAAAGGATGTTGAGAAGCTGGAGTGTATCCAGAGGCAGGCAACCAAAATGATGAAGGGCCTAGAAACCATGCCCTATGAGGACAGACATAGCAAGCCTGGGGGAAGAGGCAGTTGAGGTGATATGATAGCCCTGTTTAAGTATTTGAAGGGGTGTCATACTGAGGATGAAGGAAGCTTGTTTTTTGCTGCTCCAGAGAATAGGACCTGGAACAATGGATGGAAGCTCCAGGAAAAGAGAGTCCAGCTCAACATTAGGAGGAACTTCCTGACAGTAAGGGCTGTTCGACAGTAGAACAAAGTCCCTCTGAGTGTAGTGGACTTCCTTGGAAGTCTTTATACAAAGACTGGATGGCCATCTGTCGGGGATGCTTTGATTGTGTGTTCCTGCATGGCAGGGGGTTGGACTGGGTGGCCCTTGTGATCTGTTCCAATTCTATGATTCTATAATTCTATATCACCTGGTATTTTTAAAATATTTTAAATATATATTTGAGACATATCTTTTGATGCTGTAATTAAAAAAAAACCAGAATAATGCTTGTATGAATTCACTGGTGCACCCGCGCCATGCACAGACGCATTTCACACAGCTTCTGGCTTATGTGGAAGCCGCTTCAGGAGGCATTTCTTATGGGGCTCAAGCATAGGCAGATTTTCCCTTACACAGGGGGATCCAGAACGGATCCTCCTGGGTAAGGAGAGGGCCCACTGTATAAGAAAGGATATTAAAAAATAGCTATAACTGCAATGAATCCTAATCCAGATACAAGATGCCTGATCAATTTTACCTTTCCGATTCCCAGTGTAAGTTGACCTGACTTTAGCTTCCAGACCAATTGTTGATTGGAACTTACTTAAGCACTGATTGTTTTCCAAATACTCCAGTACAATTCTTACCATGGAAAGCCATGTGCTGGAAAAGGCAATGGCGCATGCACCCGCAGCACTCATGGCACACTGAATGCATGAGTCTCGTTGTTTTTAATGGGGCTCGAGCATTCACAGAATTTCCCTTTAAGCAGGGGAGTCCGGAACGGATCCCCCATGTAAGGGAAGGGAGAGCTGTATACAATCACACAAACACAAACATATAGGGCATACATGCTTAGCAAAGAGAGAAACTTTCACCAAACAAATTAAACTGACAAATCATTTAGTGAATACAGAGGGGAAAACAGCTTAAACTTGACAGATGGCCTGATGCTTTCCAAAGAAAAATAGCACATTATGGGGATAAAAATATACTTCGGTCCAGCTTTCTGTTGTGTGTTGATCCTATTTTTTGTTCATTTGTTTTACTATAACAAATATGTTTAAGAGGAAATATAAATACATTATGTGACCTACAGCAGAAGATGTATAATTCTGGGTAAAGAATGCTGCACTGATTTTTTTTATTATTATTATACTGATAAAAAGTGGTGTTTTTCAGATGAGCTAAACAGAGCAGTGACTCAGTATTTACCATGTAATGAAATGAGCAGATATTTTTTGCCTTCAAATGTCTTCTTAGTCTCAAAAAACTAAACATAATACTACAGCAAAATGAGGATTCCAAAAGGTTAAGAGCTATAGAAACATCACTCGGTGGAGAATAAACCAAACTTTTCTCTCAGCTAGTAGTTGCAAACAAGAAACAACAAATTCATAAATTGGCTAGCATGAAATATCTTTTTGTTTTACTTATTTCCTCATAAACTGAAAAGCAGTATTATCAGAAACATCATGGCAAAAATTGTCATAGATAACTTGATAACCAGCAGTGCCATTAGCAGTACAATCCTTTGCATAGCTATGCAATAATAATTTTTCACACCAGGGGTGCACAGAACTGCAGCCTAAAGAGAATTAAGATGAAAATGATTTGTGTGTGTTTGGATTAATATTCAGTGAAATTAAGCAGCTACCTTTGTTAAATATTCAGAAACAGAAAAGAGTTTACTCAACAGCTGTCTAGTCAGTGAATCATTCATTAGAAACCTTGTCAGTATCTACTTTGTTCTCAGTCAGTTGGAACATTTATCATGAGAAAATTATCTGTCTTCTTTAGTTCTCTGAAGCTGATTCAAATCCACAAAAGCACAAGTGGTACAGACCTCACACAGTAATGTACTACACCATAACATTCACAAGGTATAAT
>NC_056522.1:84729245-84833189 GCF_019175285.1 Sceloporus undulatus
TAATAATAATAATAATAATAATAATAATAATAATAATAATAATAATAATAAAATATTTATTTTTATACCGCTTTTCCTGGGAGATCAAAGCGTTTCCAAGTTCAAAGGGAATATACATTTTAAACATGTTACAATAGAATATACAGTCAAGAATACTGTGTCTTCAGGCTAGCCTGTTCTCTCCCTCACAGGCCCAAGGATGACAGTTACGGAGGGAGGGCACTGTCTCTTGAGGCCAGCCTGTTCTCTCCCTCACAGGTTTGAAAGTGGCTCCGTGTCAGCCTCTGGTGCTCATTGTTGCTCACTTTTTATGTCAAGAAGTATTATACAAATACAATGTTGAAACAAAAAAATTATGGCCGGTTACAGACCGGCACTTAAGTGCGTATTCGCTTACGCACCGCCCTAACCCTAGTGCATGACGAACACGCACTAAACGGCAGCGGCCCTTCTGCACGGCCACTGCCATGAGTACGTCATGGCCGTGCCGCCTTTAGACGGGGCAGCGCAGCCATGACGTAGTAGCTCCGCGCCAGGGCGCTTAGTGCGCCCTGGACACGGAGCAGGAAGGAGCTCCGTTTCGGAGCTCCTTCCGGGTTTAGTCCGCTGGGCGCAGCCTTCAGACGGCTGTGCCCAGTGGACTAAATGAGAAAGGGGCCATCGCAGCTGGGATCTGGCAGAGCAGGATTAGCACCTGGTGTAGCCTCAATTACCCCTTGCACTAGAGGAGCTACATCCTCATCCTCATTCTCTGAGTCCAGCTCTTGGCTGGCCATGACAGATACCACTGACTACAGTATCCTTCTGGAATGCCTGAGAGAGCTGGGAATTGGAGGCTCTGCTTTGCAGTGGTTCCAATCATACCTCTCAGGCAGATTCCAGATGGTGTCACTTGAGCACAGTTATTCGGCCTAAAGGGAGCTTAAGTCGGGCATTCCTCAAGGCACGATTCTGTGCCCAATGCTGTTTAACATTTACATGAAGCCTCTGGGCAAGATCATCCGGAGACATGAGGCGGGGTGTTATCAGTATGCTGGTGACACCCAAATATATTTCTCTATGATGTTTATCACACTATGCTCTTAAAGAGGTACTATTCCAGTGTGACTCCTCTAGCTGCCTCCTGTTGCATGCTGGGATTGGCAGTTTTAAGGAGGGGTATTTAGAATTCTCAGGCAGAGAAGTTCAGCTCCTTAAAACTGCCAATCCCAGCATGCAACAGGAGGCTGCTAGAGGAGTCACACTGGAATAGTACCTCTTTAAGAGCATAGTGTGATAAACATCTATGTCTCAGACTGATACAGTGACTAAGGATGGCATCTCTCCTTTGAATGCCTGCCTTAAGGTGGTAATAGACTGGATGAAGGGAAACAAACTCAAGCTGAAGCCAGGTAAGACGGAGGTACTTGCTATAGGAACCCCCAATCCGAGAAAGGAGTTATGTCAGTCGGTTCTGGACAGGGTCACACTTCCCCTGAAGGACTCTGCCCCTAGTCTGGGGGTGCTCCTGGACTCATCTCTTCACCTGACGGCTCAGGTGGATGCGACGGTCAGGAGCACTTGTTATCAGCTTCGGCTGATACACCAGCTGCGCCCCTTCCTGGAGCAGGAAGACCTTGAAACAGCAGTACATGCGCTGGTAACCTTTCAGCTTGACTTTTGTAACGCGCTCTACATGGGGCTACCCTTATGTCAAGTTCGGAAACTTTAACTGGTACAGAATATGGCAGCCAGGTGGGTTATCGGTATATCCAGAACTGTTCATATAACACCTGTTTTAAAATCTCTTCGCCTATCAGTTTTCAGGCAAGATACAAGGTGTTGGTTTTAACATTTAAAGCCCTACATGACTTGGGTCCTGAATTCTTGTGGGACTGCCTTCTCCCATATAATCCACCCCGCACTCTTCGTTCCACTGGGAAGAATCTGCTGCAACCTAAGAGGACTAGACTTTCAGCAGTAACCCAGAGATCTATTTCATCAGCCGCTCCTAGATTCTGGAACAAGCTGCTGGACATGATCCAACATATTACCACCTTGGAAACCTTTAAGGCCATCAAGACGGATCTCTTCCGGCAGGCTTTTCAGACTAGAACATCACCGCTGACCTGTCTCCCCCTCTCTCTCCCTTATCCTAAATCCTTATTCTTACCCTACCCCAGACTCTGCTTGGAATTTTTGATCTCATTTTAGTGTATGTATATTAATGCTTTTAACTTTCTTTGGTTTAATCTTTTTTTAGAGTTTGATCATGTTTTTATGTTTGGGGGAAGGATTGGGAATCTTGGAATTTTAATGCATCTCTTTTTAACTGTATGTTTTTTACTGTTGTAATCCGCTTGGATTCCCTGTGATTAAGCGGAATATAAATTATTATTATTATTATTATTATTATTATTATTATTATTATTATCTTTTTAAATTGTTTAATTGTTTTTTAAACTTTGTATTGCTACTTTTTAATGATTTTGTATTGTTTTTAAATTGTACTGTTTTCCATTTACTGTTAGCTGCCTTGAGTCCCTAAAGTTAATAAAATAATAATAGTAATGGTAATAACAACAAAAACAAAAAACAAGTTGAACATGAGTCAACAGTACGATGTGGCAGCTAAAAAGGCCAATGCAATTTTAGGCTGCATCAACAGAAGTATAGTATCTAGACCAAGGGAAGTA
The DNA here is from genome assembly GCF_019175285.1 of Sceloporus undulatus. Classification (NCBI taxonomy): domain Eukaryota; kingdom Metazoa; phylum Chordata; class Lepidosauria; order Squamata; family Phrynosomatidae; genus Sceloporus; species Sceloporus undulatus. The sequence continues at coordinate 84,731,921 of NC_056522.1, forward strand.
ATAGTGCCACTGTATTCTGCTTTGGTCAGGCCCCACCTGGAATACTGTGTCCAGTTCTGGACACCACAATTCAAAAAGGATGTTGAGAAATTGGAGCGTGTCCAAAGGAGGGTGACTAAAATGTTGAAGAGTCTGGAAACCATGCCCTAAGAGAAATGACTTAAGGAGCTGGGGATGTTTAGCTTGGAGAAGATAAGGTTAAGAGGTGATATGATAGCCCTGTTTAAATATTTGAAGGGATGTCATACTGAGGAGGGAACAAGCTTGTTTTCTGCTGCTGCAGAGAACAGGACCTGGAACAATGGATGTAAGCTCCAGGAAAAGTGATTCCACCTCAACATTAAGAGGAATGTCCTGACAATAAGGGCTGTTCGACAGTGGAATACACTCCTTCAGAGAGTGGTGGAGTCTCCCTCCTTGGAAGTCTTTAAACAGAGGCTGGATGGCCATCTGTCGGGGATGCTTTGACTGAGATTTCCTGCATGGCAGGGAGTTGGACTGGATGGCCCTTGTGGTCTCTTCCAACTCTATGATTCCATGATTCTATGAAAAACAACAACAACAACCCAGGGCTCAAAACGTTTAGTTTTTACTGTGTTATACCATGATTGAATTGTGGATATGAATCTCAGCATCATATTAACAACAACAACCTCAGTCTATTACAAGATTCCTGCAGGGAGATTTGTACAGCAAATAAACTTATGCTAGTAGTAAAGCTGCTTTGTAGTACTAGTCAAGATAAATGATAGATCCCAGATTTATTTTCAGTTACTCTCTGGCCAATGAACTAAGAGCTTGTGCACTGAAACACAACTGACTGGAGGCTGTGCCACATGGTGAGCCATTTATATGAGCATCTTACTATGTGGTCTGGCCATTTTAAGCTGTACCGTGGCGAAATGTCTGGGGCAGCTGCTCTTATAGTTTGCCAGATGGTTGTATTTCAAACAGTCATATATGAATTTGGCTTTTGTTTTCTGCCAGTATGAGTAAGTTCCCCTCCTTCCTTTTTGAGACAATGCTATAAGATGGACTGCTTAGAGAAGAGGTCCAAGAAGCAAAAGACTGCCACCATATCTCATAAATTAGGTTTAGGCATAAAGTAATAAGCCAAACCAAAATTTCCTTTCAGATAATTTGATCAAAAGTCCTTGGCTCCAAAAACCAAGGAAAGGATAGGCAAAATAGTTAAGATATGATTCCTGGAAACTAAAATGGGATAGCACCTCAACAAGAAAAAATACATCAAAAACTCCAGATGTTTTTATTACAGTCTCAATGCATTTTGTATTATATCATGCTTAAAGGCGATTTCTGCAGCAAAGATGTACAAGGGCACTTCTATGACTTCCAACAAATGTCTCATTAACTGCAAATCAGCATAGAATTGCTTTGTTAAATGTAATTTAAAAATGTTTGTTTGTTTGTTTGTTTAGGTCCTGCCTTTCTCCCAGAATTGAGACTTATGACTGTTTAGCTAAATTAGAAGACAACTAAAGCAACACACAAAGTTCTTATTGGTGTGTGCCTTCAAGTGACTTATGGCTTATGGTCACCCAAAGGCAAATCTATCATGGCAAGTTTTCTTGGCAAGTTTTGTTCAGAGGGAGTTTGTCATTGCCATCTTCTGAGGCTGAGAGAGTGTGACTTGCCCAAGGTCACCCAGTAGGTTTCCATGGCTGAGATTCAAATCCTGGTCTCCAAAACCATAACCCAGTGCTCAAGCCACTATGCCACACTGACTCCCACACACAAAGAAATAAATTAAAAACTTATAAACAGCTATGGTCAAAATGCAACAAAACTATCTATGGAATAAAATCCATTTTAAAATAAATACACTCAAAGATCAAAAGATGAATATCAAATAAATATCAAATGAATAAATATCAGAGTGGAAAATATATCAGAGAGAAAGAATGGAAACATGTTGTTGTTCTTGATTGCTATTTTCCATGCAATATTTTTGTTGTGCAAACATTTTGTTGTGTAGGTTTTATATAAAAAACAGGAATGTCATACAACAAAAATGTACAAAACCCAGCAATCTTATATCAAAAAAGGTAAGCAGTTTTTTGCACAGCACTGCTGTTTTGGGAAACATTTTTGGTTTTTAGCATTGCTGTTATTTAGATGCAATATTGCCCAACAAAAATCTTACACAGCAAAAATGTTGTGCAGAAAACAGCCATGTTCCACAACAAAGCAAAATGCCATTTTTTTTGTGCATGATTGCTAGAGGGACAGGCAAAATAACCAACGGAATGCAAAGAGAACAAATACACGAGTTCTAGTTGTGGGCAATATTGTTTCCCTCTCTGTGTTGTTAGAAATGTGGAGATTTCATTTTGTCTGACAGAATTCTTATTGGGGGAACAATGCTCTTATTTTGTCCCCTCATCCCCCATAGCTACACCTAATACTTCACCAAGTGAATAAATAATAAATACATTTATTTATTCCCCATCTCTCTGCAAGGTTCAAAGGGTGGTGCAGCAACTTAAAATACAAAACACATTTTTTAAAAAAAGATAAAACCAACAGTTAAAATAGAATAGAATAAAACCCTGATGGAAGTAAAATACTGTGATTTTCCAGATGATTTAAAACCATCCAACCTTTTAGCCATAAAGACAACTATATGTTTTGCCTCATAACTTGGCAAACACACTACATGAAACATATCATTAGTTTTTGTCCCCCTAACCCAAACTCTTGAATGCATCGAACTCATGCAGCAGAAGTCAACAATGGTCCAAGTAAATTAAACAAATAGCAGAAAAGAGGGCCACTGTTTTCATCACAATGGACCAGTATGGATAAAATATTGACAGTTCAACTAAAAATTTGCAATAGAAAACATGTTTTGATTTTTCCTAGTTGCTCAACCCTATGGGTTGCATGGCCACTTTATTTTAAAGATGCTTCCTCCTCGGACTTATAGCCTATGAGGTCAACAGGTGATTTATACCAGTGGTTTTTGTTTGGGGAGTAAACTATAACAGCTTTCTCAGGAAGATTATTTCTTTTGGTCTCTAACAAAAAGCCTTGAACAGCACGTTGGAGCTAACTGAATTTTTAGATAGTATCTCTACTTTTTAAAAAATAGCAGGAACAGAATGCTTGCAGCTGCCACAAAGTAGAAGTTAGCATCAATGATCTGGTGTTCAAAGAAAGAAGAAATGTTCATCGTTTCAAGTGCATGAGAGGCAAGAAGCAGTGAAACCCATGACAATGCTGAACAGCTTTTTCGTACAGTCCTTACATTCAGTCTCTATTTTTCATTACTCGGTTGTCCAAGATAGATTCTTCTATAGCAGAATGGTTGTTATTAATAATTTTCCTGACACTTTCCTCTACAAAATGATGTGCAATCCTTATAATTTTCTTCACATCTCTGACAGCCAGGTCAAAGACTTATTATTTTATAAATCTAAAGCTCAAGCTGTGAAATAGTGAATGTGCCAGATAGTGTAGAGTTGGAGTGTTGTATTTTACTATTCCATATCCAAATTCAAAGCTTTGCCAAGTGAAGCAACTTCATTTCATACTCTGCCATGAGACTCACTAACAGAGAAAGAACCTGTTCACACATCAAGGCATTGTTTGTGGTTATGTGTCGCCCTACCTCTACTAACAAACCGTGGTTTAGTACCTAGCTACAAATACCTAGCTACAAGTCACAATGTGAACATATATGATTTGTTGTTGGCTTGTTTAATCCATGGTTTGTCATGATCTCTGAAACCCACACCAATGTCTTTCACTTCTTTCCTTTACCCAATAATAGGCGCTGACAAAGGGAACAAGAGAGGCCTCTTATTACCATCATTTATATTTTACTATAGAAATAGGCTAGCCCAAAATGGCAAGGTTTTATGTGTTTGTGTGAATTAGTCAAACTTTGCTCAGAATTAATCCAGAGCACAAAGTAGTTGCGACTTATAGAAGAAATGCATACATTAGATATATGCAAAAGAGCATGCAGGTTTGGTCTTGTAAAAGACATAATTCTGAAAAGTATCTTCCCCTAAAGAAGCCAGAGCAGCAAATGAAATCAAATGTATGGAACCACCACTCAAAGCATATTTACAGAGTCAACCATAATTGGGGAAAGTGTTACAGCTTCTCTTTTAGAATATATCAAGTTACAGTTTCACAACTACCCCAATATCAGATGCTGAGAAATCTTATGGGGGTTTTAGTCTACTAGGTTTGATTTATGAATGTTTTTTTAAATGATAATCTAATCAACCTAGTTCCAAGCAAGTAAGTACAAAGCTAAGAGCATAAGGTCTTACCTAGCACCTGATTAGTCATGCAGATAGCAGTTGCACTACAAAGACAAGCACACTGAAATGCTGGAAGATTTCTTCAGTGATACTATAAGGCTGGTATGTCAGACATTGTGAGAGTTAAATTACACAATACATTAAGTTTCAATTGTGCAGCTCAAGATCCCCCCCCCAGAGGTTTCCTACAGATTAGTCTAAAGAAGCAGAATCTTTCAAATTGGTCTAAAGTTCTCAATATATTACTCCTTTATTTTTGCTAGGTTTTCCTAAAGGTCCCTTCCACGTCCACTAGCTCCTTTCTTGGGTGGAGTGTTTTTACTGATTTCTTGGATCTGTACTAAGACTTTGGAAAGGTCTTTTAAAAGCAGGCTGTGGTTTGCTGAAATTATCCTATGGTTTGAAGAGCTTTTTTTCTCCTGTTTGGATTTTTTAAAAAAAAAAATAGAATTATAGTGCAAAAGTGTCATTTCACTGAAGCACTGATACACTATGGTTTTATAACTACTCCCCCCCCCCCAAAAAAAAAAAGAAGGAAGGAAGGAAGGAAGGAAGGAAGCAAAGATACTTTCTTATTCTCATGTGACATGGAATTAAAAAGAAACTCACTTGGGGGTAGGAATAACAAAGTGCAGCTGGTACCAGGAAAAAGGTTTTTAAAGTAAGGGACAACAAATCTCATTTTGAGAGTTTTAAAAACCTAAGAACTACAGTACCAAATACAGCAAACCTCAGCCATCTCCTTACAATTTAGTTTCACCTGAAAGAACTAAAGTGTATGACTCTGATTCAGATTTGGATTGGTAAACTCAAAAGAGAGATATTGAAACCTTCAAAATTTCACACATACAGAGACTAAGGAGATTAGCACACTGGCTTTCGTTCCTGTGCTAGGCAGGGGATGTAAACTCACCAGGATTGTATCGCACAGCTCTGTCCCTAGGCAGTATTCATCCCGTACCAATCTGGGTTTATCCCAGATCTTTAAAAGAATGGGGATTTTCCTGTTCTTTAAAAGTTCTTGGAGAAGCCCAGATCAGGTAAGGGATGAGTACCGCCTTGGGACAGAGTTGTGTAATAGAATCTGTCCTGATAAGTTTACATCCTGTACACTAATCTCCTAAAAGGGAAAGGCAAAGAAGAAGAAAATAAATACAGTGCACCTGCATCATACGCTGAAAGCCGTGCGGGGAGAAAGGGCGGCAAGTCCCATAGAGATGAATGGGGTACGTGCCCATGGCGCTCATGCCGCTGCGTGCCTGAACCCCATTCATTTAAAAGGGGCTCAAGCATAGGCAGATCCCCTGCGTAAAGTAAGGGTGCACTGTACTACATTAAGAATCTTTGGGGGGGGGGGGTTATTCCCACTCATGAGAGGAATAGATTTGGAAAGAAAAGGACACATAAGAAAGAAAGCAGGGAAACAGAGAGGAAGTCTGAGCCCACCTGCAGATGATGTTCCCAGTCAAGATAGGAAGAGGGAGTTAAAACTGCATGATAGAGGCCCAGAACAGATGGGCAGGAGAAAGCAACTCAAGCCCTCTTTTTCCCAAAGAGGTCTGAAACCCTGTTGTCCACACGACCTAGTCCCAAGGCAAGCCAAACACATAGGGCCTGACCCCATGGCACTGTGTCAAGCTGCACCGCTGGGTTTTGTTGTTGTTGCCTCACCACCATGCATGTGCACCATCACACAAATACATCACCAGTGACCCGCAAGTAACTTCCACTGCCCACCTAGCAGCCATCCCATTAGTTGGCTGCACCTTTGATCAGCCACACAGTCACACCTGCTATGCTCTGCCTAGACAAGACATAGGTGTACTGGTGTGTGAGTGATACATTTGCAAAGAACAATCATGGAGCCCCCCTCTCACATGTCCCCTTCACACCTCTTTACTCCATGCTCCCCTGTTGGACTGTCTGGTTTGTGTATATTGTAATTACATCCATTGGAGTTGTCACACTTTCATTTGTTTGCTTTGCTGCAGCCCCACACTCACATTGGAGCTTTTATATGCATTGAAGATGTGTATTTTCCGCCTTGAATTGGACTATCAAGGCTTCTTTTTGCTCCACTTTTTAGCCCTGGAGTGCAGCTTCCGTCTGGTTTCTGCCCGCTTTGGAGGCATGCTTGATCGAATGCCTCACCTTCAAAGCTGTTGGAAACTGCTTTATTTTGCCCATCTGTTTCACCCCATATATTCAGAAGTCATATTGTGAAGACATTTTTGCTGGGTTGGTAAAGCATGTTTCTTTTAGAGAAACCCTTTGGAACTAAGTCCCGATACAGACTGCCGCAGACAAAGAGACAAAAGTATTGTGGCTCAGTAACAAATAGTTCACCAAGAAAATACTGCAGTTGCTGCTGTTCAGGATTACAAATGCTCCTTTCTGTTGCCTTGATCACCCTACTGTTTTTCCATCCTTCCCAGCCGGATGCACCTACACTGTAGTAATAATGCAATTTGATACCACATTAACTGCCATGGCTCCATCTTAACAGAATGGAGTTTTGTGAGGCACCAGTACTTTTTGGCAGAGAATGCTAAAGACCTTATAAACTACAAAACCCAGATGAAGCTACAACACTTAAAGTGGTGTCAAACTGTATTATATCTAGAGAATAGATGCATTCTCAGGTTACCTCACCCACTCAGCAAACAGCCTCATTGGATAGTTTTGTTGTTGTTGTTGTTGTTGTTTTTTGTGGGTTTTTCGGGCTATGTGGCCATGTTCTAGCAGAGTTTCTTTCTCTCTGGACTATTTGATGTCCCAGTTCCAACAAATGGTTTCACCTCTGCCATGAGTTCTCTTTCCCACCCAGCCTACTGATATTTCTCTCTTGTTCATAGATGATGTCATATTGGCAACAGACAATAGGTACAGACAACCTGGACATAAAAAGTCAAGGAGATAGTAAGTTGAAGTCAAACTTTTCCTTGACTTCACTTCATATTGACAATGCAGTTTTAGGAGAAGCTATGCAAATGTACCTTGGTAGGACATGAGAAAAGAAAAACTGACATGAGATGAGAAACCATAATTTGACATACTGAAAGGAATTATATTGTCTACTGATTTAAAGGTTTGCCTCAACGTCCATGTGACATAATTGTAAAGTGGATAACCAAGACACTGAAATAGTTAAAATGTCTTTTACTCAGTCATTTACCAAAAAAGAGACTGTGAACAAACAAAAAAATCAGAAGACTAAGATTTGGATGAAGGAACTAGATAAGATTGTCAAGTTTAAAGATATAATTAAACACCAAAAATAAAATCATCCAGACCATTGTACTTTTGATTTCTATGTATAATTATGAAGGCTGGACAGTGAAGAAAGCTGATAAGAAGAAAATCAATTCATTTGAAATGTACAGAGACCATGGACTGTTAAAAAACAAACAGATCTTAGAGCAAAACAAGCCTGAACTCTTTCTAGAAGCCAAAAAGTCTAAACTGAGATTGTCATACCTTGGACATATTATGAGACAACATCATTCATTGGAAAAAAGAATAATGTTTGATCAACTGGAAGGCAATAAAAAAAGAGGAAGCCATTCTAATGCTGAATTGATTCAATCAAGGAAACCACAGTCCTGAGTCTGCAAGACCTGAGTAGGGCAGATGATTACGAGAGAGGTCTCTCATTCATATGGTCACCATAAACTGAAGTCAACTTGATGGCAAAGAACAACAAAAGCAAAAACAAAGTGCTACAAAAACAGTATCTTGACTGCACGTGGACCATAGGCCCCCATCCAATAATATAATGGGATAACCAATTACTATTAACAATATCAAATATGAATATGTTTCATGCTTTCCAGTAACATTACATTGGCTTCCTAGCAACATTACATTTGGATCCAATATAAGCGGGATACAGACCGGCAAAATGTAGCGTGGTGGCGGCAGCAGTAGGATTAGGGAGCACGCACCATTCAGACGCTCCCTAACCCTAGTACGTACTAGGGTTAGCCTAGTACGTCCTGGAGGCGGCAAAATAGCAGCGCCCTGTCTACACAGGCGCTGCCATTTTGGTACAATGGACACTTAGCATCTGCATGTCCCGCGTCATAAGGACGCCAGGAATGCACCATTGGTGCACTGCACCGTCTTTATGGTGCCGCAAGAAGGACCTGCTTTTTGCGGGTCCTTTTGACTGCGCAAGGGAGCTGCGCGGTTTGTCCGCTGCGGTTCCCTCACACAGCAAAGTAAGGCGCTGGCAGACCGCCCTTTTTGGGTGGTCTGTATAGCGCCACAGTGAATTATTTTAGCCTCCAGTACTATGGACACAGGAGAAATGGGAGAGATTTGATTTTCCCATTGTGAGGTCACCAATGAAATTTTGAAATCATAGATCTGATCTCAGATCTTCTTCCTGGACTTGTTCAGTCAGAGTTCAGAACAGCAGGCCTTGCAGAGAGGGAAAATAGTGTGTACTGGGAATAGTGGTTGGCAGGAACAGGAAGATATAGATCCTCTAGAGAAATGCCACACAGTGGAAAATAGAGCTCATTCTACCTTTGCTGAGCCCTACTGAAACAAAAACATTTAAATAGTGGCTATAGAAGTGGCACAGTTAGCAAGAAAAAACAAACCATCACCTCCACTAATGTATTCCCACAGATACTTCTCTGTCTTTTTAAAAATGTTTCTCTGGTTTAAAAAAAAATTGCAGAGCATTTTGGGATGAGTTCTTTCTGTCTTACTGACAAGGTAGAAAGGCTATTCAAAACTGTTTTTAAAATGGACCCTTAAGAAAGAACTTTTTATCATGAAATACGTTAGCAATTACACACACACACAGAGTATATATATGGTGTAGCTGTACTTTCTTTTCCCCCTCTTTTGTTTTAGTTTGGAGTTTTACTACTGTTGTGCAGATCATTTTTTGGTATGTTGGCTCCTGGACCACAATCCTGTGCCACAGGCCCATCTTTTTAACTATTATCTTCATTTTGGTCTGCGCTTGACATTTCTGTGGCACAGAAAGCATGCATCTTGAATTACTGGAATTTGAAATGTTTAGATTTCAAATATTGCTACAGCTGTCATCACAGAGCTACTCATTAAAATGGACTGGAATAAAAAGCCATGAAGAGCACCATTAAAATGTTTCATCTGCATACATTCCTGAGCTTTACGTTTCATCCCTGCTTATCCATATACAGTAGAGTCTTGATTATCCGACATAAATGGGTGGGATGATAGTCAGATAGCCGAAAATGTTGGAAAATCCGGAGGGTCTAAGAAAAACCTTGAAATCACTATGAATTGTAAACATATTGAAGTTTTACTGCAGTAACAGTAAAAGTAACATTGCAGTAACGTTACAGTAACAACATTGTAATGTATAAACAGTTCAGTACTCAGAAAATGTAAAGAAATCACTGAGCAGTGATGCTGGATAATCCGGAATGTCGGATTATCGAAGGTCGGATAATCGAGACTCTACTGTAATGCATAAGGGAGAAAGCTACCATTCCCTTTGCTGTGGATATGGATTGGAAGAAAAGTTTCTATTCATTTTAACCTGCACAGGAGTAGCCCTGAAGCAGAAGAAAACTTCCATGAGTGCTTTGCTGTAGCATATATTCCAGTCTTGACAAACAGAAATGCAGTGATAAAACATAATGGAAATCCATTGCAACAATATAAAAAAAAAAAAAACACCGAATACAGCTACGAACCAATTTAAGTGAAAGTGTATTCTTCAGGAGAATTTAGAGTCTCTTGCTTTGGTGGAGAAACATCTATGGAAATATTGGGGAAAGATAAAAGCATTTTGATTCATTCTTAGTAAGCTCACCTACCTCAAGCCATATGCTAGGTCCTGAACTAGGACTTCCAAATGATATTGAAGGCAATGAGTGCTGTGGGCCACCCCAGCTGTCATATTTAGAAAGAGCTGAATAAAAAAATTAAGTATTTTTTTCAAAAATCACTTAGAAACATTTTAGTAGCTGGGTCTCATTCCCTTTCTGTCCAAAACTGTTATATGTGGTTATGGGTGAAAATTACTTTATCATATGAACCTCAAATTTTACCCACACATTTCCACATCCTCCATCATTTTACAGAGGAAAACCAGGAGTCATGTGGTCAAACAACACCACAGTATGATCAAGCTGGCAAAAACTGTTAGTGAGAAAGGACACAAAGGAGATGTTGCAGCAGTCTGCTTTTGCCTGAACCTCCTGTGAAGAGCAAGATCCCCTCTTCTCCTGTTTCAGCTGCTGAGTTGAAAGTAAGCCAAGGACAAAGGGTGAAAGTAAAGAGAAGAGGACATTTTAAAAGTAGCTGAACATGTGAGATGGCAGAGAATTAATCAAGATTGTCCCTGGCAAATTGGCAAGGTTGGGAGGTTTGCATTTCACATAGTTATTAACAACTCCTTGTACATATTTGTAACTTTTGGCCACCATTTTGTTTGGTCTCCATATCAGTTTTGTCTAGAAGTCAAATTTTTAATAATGATGCCTAGACTCTGCCCCCCTACATCTTTCAGGAATTCATCAACACTTGACTACTCTGCAAAACCTACCACTTAAACTGTCAGCTAATTTCAACTGAGCAATATGCTATAATTTGACTCCTGCTAAGTTTCATTTCACTCTGGCCTCAACATCTATGCTGATTTTCATGTTTCCTATTGTGGGTGGAGCCAGGGGCCATGCCTTGGGAAGGTCTCCTTTGGGATCCATGACTCCTCTATCAGCAGGAATAACTTACACAAGAGTCTTGTGGATGATGCTTCAAACCAAATGGCAACTTTAATGAACCAAAATTAATTGGATGCACACCTCCCAGCGGCATGTCCCAACAATAGAAGGTGGAGAGGGGGACCAGTTGCTTCACTGGCCCCAGCCACAGAATTCTCTTTAGTTCATAACACGTGACGCCCTCTCTTCTTCAGGGACCCCTACCTGCGGGGGTCGGAAGGCCCTCTCCACATACTCCAAGTTGGTTTGTTCCCTCTCTTGAACCCAACCTTCTCTCCACAGGCATCCCTCCTTACTCTCCCACCAAGTTTCTTCAGCCCCTGGCGACTTGGGGGTATCCCACCCCAACTCAGGGTTGTAAGGCTCATCTCTGGGGATCCTTCCCAGCGAGGGCTGGCGGGGTAAGCTATGTGAGGGGGCCCTACCCGTAGGTGGCGAAAAGAGGAAGCTGGAAGCCAGGAAGCCACCTCCGGCCCCGGAACTTGGCCGCTCTCCCTTTCCCAAAGTCCTCTTCGTGTCCCCCTCTTCCGCGTTGTCTCTTCCCCCCTGACATCTCTCCCTCACTCCTAAAAGGGCTTTCTTGCTCCTCCCCCGGCTCTCAGGGCATGTTCCTCGCCTCCCAACTTGCTTCAACCTGTGCCGCACCTCTCTCCCTCTCCTTCTTGTCTTCCTCAGGGTCCTCCTGCCTGTCCCTCTCTCTCCCCACCCGCTCAACCTTGACCTCCTTCACTACCTCTCTACACCTATATTCAGGAGAAACTCCACATGGATGTGCTTTAGAAAATCAGAGCTGGAATCTTCTTTAATATTCCTCAGCTCCATAAGCCTTAGGATGGCAAATGTCTACTTCTTACGTACGAGCTTACAATTTATGTTGCTATTTTATGAGATTTCATGTATTAAAGGCTCAAACTTGCAACCCATTTTCCCCCAAAAGGTTTCTTACATAACTGCGTCCCCACTGTCATAAAGAAAAAGCTCACGAAATAATTATATCTAACAATATTCTTTTTAAAATACCATCAGGTTATTTTTCCAGAAGGAATGCAACATTAGTTTTTGAAATAAAGACTTTCCTGATAGAGATTGCTTCTTTGTGTCCAATGGCTATGGTGTCATAAAGAATGCACTATTGACAAGACGCAAATGAGGTGCTAACAAAATAATAAAAATAGATTTGTACAATGTTAGCACTTTCCTGGTGACTTTAACTCTATATAAAGAGGCATTACTGTATGCATAAACACCTCTCTGGAGTGTCTAGCACAGTACACAGTAACACTCTTTAAAAATACATAGCAACATGATATAGCAGTTTTGAGTGACAGACAAATACATTTGGATCCCCAGGGTGAATTAGGAACAGAGTTGCACACAAATACGCTAAATGTTGTCCAGAATATTGCCTTGCATTTATAGAAAAGATAGAAAAGTAATGGCCATGAGAAGATAGAGGCTGGTGTTTTTAACAAATAAATAGATACATACATCTCAGTCAGAGGTGCAAGGAACATGCTATAACTTCTTTCAATTACAGGTATACCTTAGTTAAAGAAAGAGATGTGTTCCCAGGCATTACTTCTTTAACAGAAAATATGGAACAAGATGCAGATGTAATTAGGAAAGAAGAGGAATTGCAAAAGAGCAGTTCAGAATGTATCAGCAAACTTTTTATCCAAAATGAACACTATGCACATGTGAAATGAAACAACCAGGTCAAGTAAGCATTGTATAAGTAAACATGCTGAAGCTTCTAGAGACCATTTGAAGCCTTCCAACATCTATTGAGAGAAAATTATTTCTTTCACTAGCCTCTACTTTTCTTAGGATTTTCAGTTTGGTGGCCAAATGTAGAGATCTGTGGTATTAAAATATGCTGGGATAGCTAGTGAGGAAAGTCTACTTGCTTTCCCCCCCCCCCCCCCCCCCCCCTTTTGCTGTTCTTGCATGCCCATTAAGGAATTCTGGTGCAGCTGCTGTTCCTCTTGCCTGTCACAGAAAGGTCCACAATTACAATAAGATTGGTTGTGTTGAATTTTATTGTATTGTTTATTGCAGGCAATTCTGATGCAACCCGGAACAGAAAGTCTGTATTTCTCCAACTCTCCTTCACCATTCCCCAACTACCAATGCTGCTAAAAAGCCACCTAGCTAGACAGAAAACATGGAAAGGGGGTCTCTGAACAGATGTAGAAATACTGTAAGCAGGAGCTTCTTTGTCAGAGGCTTTGTTAATATAGGTATGTCTGTATACAATTTTGTGAGAAGTCACTAACTGAAATACAAACTGCAGAGTCTTGGGAGGATAGGAACATGGCTTGGCACAGATGATAAGACAAACAAACTGAAGAGAACTTTGGGAAATTTATGATACTCTTGGAAGAGCCAAATTAATATAATAAATAATTACTTCAGAAACACTGCATTAAACCTCAAGAAGAGCCCAGAACTATTTATCTCAACCACTCCCATCAAAATATTTCACATTAAAATAAAATGCTGTACCCAAGCCCTTTTGAACTTGGCAAAAATAAATTCCCATCTGCTTATTCTGTATTCACTTCTCATTTTACATAACTGTTTGAAACAGCAATGGGATAAAATGAGAATCATTTGCACCCTCAGGAAACTGACATTTCGTTGTATACTATCCGTGACTTCAGATTCACTGAACTTGAAATGTTCTCAAACCATTGCAAATCAACTCGGATTGATTATACTGCTTACATATGAGAGGAATGTTTAGACAAAAAACAGAAAGCAATAAACTGGCATTAAAATCTAAATCACGAGCTGTGGATTCATTCTGAGCTTATACTACATTACCTGTAACTACTGCAGTGTGGAGTAACAGCAGTGCACTGAATCCAAGTTTCAAAAGTAACATTATCAGTATGACAGAAGTTACTCTTTATTGGTGCAAGAAGGAACAAGTTGTAAACACTTTCAAAAATTACTTTTAAACGCCTTTTTAGGGGCAGTTGAGCAGGAATTTTTCAATTTTTATGCCACACTTATCAATTCTAAGCTTATTTGCACTACAAAAAAGATTAATAGAGTATAAAGTTTTTCTGAAAAAAGCAAGTAACAGAAATTCATGGGAAACAAAAAAGAACTGCTACAAGTAAGATATTACTCCTATGCTACATTGCAATGTATAATAAATAACTCTGTAAAGTAATTTTACAAGCTTTGGATTCATTTGTAAACAGAGCTATGTTGGCAAGGGAAAAAAAGATCAATTATTTCCATATGAACTTGCCTGGAATATGCTCTCTACCTTTTGAAGCTTCTTGGCATCTAATGGGTAGGCATAAGATACAGAAAAGAGTCTTCTCAGTATCCACTCCCACCCTCCGGCACTCCCTTCCACAGAAGACTAGGTTGGCCCCTTCCCTGTTCTCCATTTGCTTGCATGCAAAGAGATTTCTGTTTAAGCAGGCTTTTAATGAATAACTTTTTTCAGGAAGCCTTTTTATGGGTAGGTGTATTTTATTTTAACGTTTGTGTGCATTTTAGTGTTTTTATACTGTGTATAATCTGTTGTTAACCCACTGAGGTTATCCTACAAAGTCTTCACATGGCCAATAATGTGGCCTCTGCCTGCACAGAAATCCCTCAGTCCCATTTTAACTGTCAGCATCTTAAACAGTCACCATTTTTTTTCTAAAGATCTTTGCCTGATGAGGAAGCCATGCAAGCTTTGGAAGCTTGCATAATATATGTTATGCTTTGGAGTTGGTCCACAAAATGTATCACTGCTTGTGGATTTTGGATTCTGTTGTATTTTGCTGCATGACCATGCTACCCTTGAATATTTCTCCCTCCTGGATTTCAAGATACCAAATTTAGTTGCAACAAGAAAATCCTAAACAAGAAGGAAATATAGGACTGGGACTTAACCCTTTGAAGTTTCCTTCCCCCCCAAAAATAAAAATCCTCACATGGCCAATAATGGGAGTGACCACTACCTTCATTGACATCCCTCAATGCTATAGTAACCGACAATACCTCAGAAAGAATGTAGACCCATAACATTTTTCTCTTGTATGACTTTTAACATCTTTACCTGATGAAGAAGCCAGTGGAGCTTCAAAAGCTTGCATGTTGGATTTTATGCTTTGGAGTTGGCTCAAAAAGGTATCACTGCTTGTGGATTTGGGATTTTGTACTATTAT
This sequence comes from Sceloporus undulatus, assembly GCF_019175285.1. Taxonomy (NCBI): domain Eukaryota; kingdom Metazoa; phylum Chordata; class Lepidosauria; order Squamata; family Phrynosomatidae; genus Sceloporus; species Sceloporus undulatus. Next base: position 84,747,125 of record NC_056522.1, read on the forward strand.
TTTTATGTGATCTTAATTGTGTTTAATAGTTTATTGTTCAGTTTTAGATTATTCTTGCTATAAGCCATCTTGGATCCCATTCCAGGAGAACAGTGGCATATAAGTGAAATACATACATACATATAAGAGACAGTACCTTTTCAGATGGGGGTGCCTGTATTATAGAATGGTCTCTCCTAATGCTGCAATACTATGAGTGTTCCTTTCCTTATTGCCTCAAGTGAGATTTACTTCTTTAAAAAGGCATGCATAGGCTTACAATGGTAACTACCTATCCAGCAAAAATGCAGAATTAAGAGTGATATTCTAGTCAGCTTTGCTGAGTCAACATCAAATGCTGACAATATGGATCATTTGCCAAGCATACATTCAGAAGATGATATACTACCAGTCTGCCAGCCCTTGCCATGCTTCTCTTTCTCCTAGATAGTTCTGTCTGTTCACCTGCTCACTCCAAGTACTGACACTTTCATCTTGCCCAAGAGTTCTATAAAATCTGAGGAGTACAATGGTAAAATGAAACTGTAAACAGTACCCACATGGAGGTACATATAATGCTACCTGGTCTATACATGAGGAGAAAGCAAAGTGCTATAACCTATTCTTGTGTCTTAGTAAATTCCATTCAATGGAATAAAAGTTCAAGGTTGTCTGTGTTCACACTGTTGGTTGTTGTTATGTGCCTTTGCCTCAATGCTGACTTACAGCGTCCCTGCCATAAGGTTTTCTTAGCAAGATTTATTCACAACCAGTTTGCCATTGCCTTCTTCTAAGACTTGGGGAGTGTGATTTGTCCAAAGTCACCCAGTAATTTTCCAGGGCTGAGCAGAGATTTGACTCAGGGTCTCAAGAGTCCCATTCCAAGACTCAAACTACTACACTATAATGGCTCTTATTCTATTTATATTATACATCTATGTTTTAAAACTCAGAGCAAAAAAAAATAGTTTTCTTTACAGTTTACCAATGTGGAATATATTTTCTCCTAGAAATAAAGATTGTATCAAACCCTATCATAATCGGCCAAGGATATTGACAATTCTTATAATTTATATGAATACTTGAGCCAGCATGGAGTAGCAGCTAGTGTGTTGGACTAGGACTCCAGTGGGGCAGGGTTCGAATTCCATCTCAGCAATGGAGACATTGGGAAAGTCACACTTTCTCTGCCTAAGAGGAAAGTAATGGTAAACCCCCTCTGAACAAATCTTGCTAAGAAAACCCTGTGATAGGTTCACCATAAGTGATAGGTTCACCATAAGTCAGAAACAACTTGTAAGCACACAATAACAGTATAAATACTTGAAGGTTTTATCAGCAGTTCTCTTTTCTATTTTCCTTCATGCATGCTTTGTAATAGACATATTTGTTTAAAGTGAGAAGGAACCCAAAAAAGAATCTTGTTCAACATAGTGAACAAGTCATTTCTAAGATTTCTGAAATTCTATTCTACCACATTGTTCCTCCTTTATCTTATAAACTCATCTCACAAGTCAGTTTTCTATTCATAATATAGATAAACAAGATTATATGCATGCATATACATACTAATAACTCATTTCAATAACTGATTTCAAACACAGATACAACAATGGTCATCTTGTCTATATTATTTGATTAATTAAAAATTCTACATTCTAGTTCTTTTCTCCAGCAATTGATTTCTATTATATGTGAACTATTATTGGAGTCAGTAGCTGGAATCCTGCTGGTGACATATTGACATATGCAGACATAGACTCCTGTCATGCTTGTATATGTGTTCTTTAGGTCATTTAGCACTACTTGCACAATGACGCCCCCCCCCAGCTCCTGTGCCACCAACTTTTTACATGCAAGTGAATGCCACCGCAGTCCATTAGTGCAGGGTGAGGGCACCAGCAGAGTCTCACTGTGGCTCTGCCTCTGGGATAGAAAAGAAGATGCCATCTTCATGCATCTCCAGTGAGTACTCATGAGCACACCACAGCTGGATACTGCCTAGGCACACAACACCCTTTCCTGGCCATTATTGGGCATGGGGAAAGGAATGGCAATGGTCAGTTGCACTGGGGCATGAGGGAAATGGTGTAGATGTATGCTGACAAAGCATTAGACTCCACCACTCTGATGTAGGACCATGGCCAATGTAACGTGCTGTGAATATCAAATGCTTGAAACTGAATTTACAACACATTCTAGTACAGTACCTTAACGTTACAAATGCAGACAGGTCTGCATGATTCTCCAGATGGGGAAGCTGGGCAATAATAAAAAACAGCCCAACTGTTTGATGAATCTGATCTGTCAGATTAAAAAGTATTGCTTGGACTGTGTTTGAATCCATTTAATATACCTGAATTGGTTTTCTACCTATCAAGCAAATTTCAGTTAGATAAATGTTCATTTCTAATAATGTAAAACTCCAACATCTAAACCCAGGTATTTAAAAAAAGAAAAAGGTTGTTTGACACAACTGATCTCCACTAAAACTGTGCTCAAGACCCATATATAATTGCCACATTTGTATGAATATAATTACCATAATTAAGGTTGATCTAGATCAGGCCTGGCATTGTATATTGCAGTTATATACTAGAGTAACAGCTCCATATTCAGCTCTCTTATGGATTCATGATTATGGCATTATTATCATGATTGTAAATCAGCTCAAACCTAGCTTAAACTTCAGGAAGATGGGGCCAACCCACTCCCATCCCTAAGCCATAGATCTTCATTGCACCGCAGTTCAGAAGTGAGAGGGGGCTGTCTGTCTCAAGCTGAAGCACTGCACGCAACCACACCACAAACCTACATCACACAAATGCCAGAGGTCTAAGGTGGATTTGGGGAGGGGGATCAGTTCCTTAGGCCATTCACAGATATTTCCGTGTAAGAATGAATCTGCATTCATAGGTACATAACTGTCAATGGCCTGAGGAATGGCAAGATCCCAGCCCATTACTAGTGTGTTGTATCCTGATGGAGTGGGTGTATGTGTGCCCTTGCTAGCAATACTAAGACTTAAGATACTACAAGTTAAGAAACAAACTAGAGTTTTGTTTTGTTTTTTGTTTTATTAAGAACTACATGAAAGAAAGGAGACCTATCTAAGGCTGTTAAAGAGGCTTTCCTCTTAGTAGAAATGAAATAATAAGGAGGCAAGAAAAAATGAGTAGAAAGATCCCTAAGCATATCTGTTTACATCTCAAAGAGGTTAGGCTAGCATCTCAAAGAGGTTAGGCTAGCCCTCCAAAGAGGGCTGAATGCAGCCCTCCAAGGCTATTTAGTTTTTAAATAGGTCACAAGCCTGCCCCCCCCCCCCCAGCACATATCATTTATCATGAAAGCCACCTGGGTTTTTTAAATTAAGAAATAGACTTCTGCTCTCATATATATATATATATATATATATATATATATATATATATATATGGTCTTTATTTATCCATTAGGTTAAAATAAATGATACACATTTCTTACATTCAAAGACGTCATATTGCAAAAATAAAGCTCATGAGGCCTCAAAGGGTCTGAAGAGCAGAAAATTGGCCTCTGGACCCACCACGATTGTCCATTCTTGGGATAGATGAATAAGAAGTAATGAGATTGTCAGTACTTAATTGATGCTACTGTCTCTAATATACCTTTACTTTTTTTAAGTGCTGAGAATGCATTTCCTTTTTAAAAAAAATATCAACAGTGAAGATTTATTGTAACAGATAAAATAAACACTACCACCACCATCATCAACATGTTCATTAACAAGATCATCTTGCCATGCTGATATTTGGTATATAAAAGAGAAATTAATTACAATAAGATATATATAAACTTAAATTTCCACCCTTTATATGTTGAGTCTATTTATTTTATTACTTATTTTTCTTGATATTATTCATTTTCTTGTCCTGCTATTTAATATCTAGTATATACTATATACTTCATGTACTATATGCTTTTCTAGCTATATATTGAATGCTTATCTTTCTTCTCAAAAAGGACATTGAGAAACTGGAGCGTGTCCAAAGGAGGGCGACTAAAATGGTGAAGGGTCTGGAAACCATGCCATATGAGGAATGACTTAGGGAGCTGGGGATGTTTAGCCTGTAGAAAAGAAGGTTAAGAGGTGATATGATATCCCTGTTTAAGTATTTGAAGGGATGTCATGTTGAGGAGGGAACAAGCTTGTTTTCTGCTGCTCCAGAGAACAGGACCCGGAGCAATGGATGCAAGCTCCAGGAAAAGAGATTCCACCTCAACATTAGGAGGAACTTCCTGACAATAAGGGCTGTTTGACAGTGGAACACACTCCCTTGGAGTGTAGTGGACTCTCCCTCGAGGCTTGGAGGTCTTTAAACAGAGGCTGGATGGCCATCTGTCGGGGATGCTTTTATTGAGAATTCCTGCATGGCAGGGGGTTGGACTAGATGGCCCTTGCAGTCTCTTCCAACTCTATGATTCTATGATTCTAAATCTATTTTTAATTTAAACTAAAACTCATACATATAAGTTTTATACAATACATAATTCCATACATCATTTATTTTCTACATTCTATTACAACTTAGCTAAGTTTGTTTTATATCCCTTCCCCAGAGCCATTTTTGCCCTTATATTCCATCCAGAATCTCAACTCCTCCCGTGGAGGTAATTTTCTATTTTTTTCTCAGTACTTTCTAAATGAATTCCTTTCAAATTCCATCAAAGTCACTTTTTTTCATAGTTCCTTTTTTTACTTTCAATCTATATGTCATTTTATCATTAATCGCTAATTCCCACACCTCTTTATATCACTCCTCTAACTGTACAGTTATTTTTGTTCATTCAACTAATGTGCACATCCTTGGCTGGGATGTTCTGGGAGTTGTAGCCTAAAAAGCAATACTTCAAGGATCTCTCTCTACCCTCCTATTTGTTACTCTGCCCTGAGCTCCACTTCACTCTGAAAATATGTAACAAGTAAGAACAGTACAGCAGCAATACTGAATCTGTCAAAGGCTGCATTCCCTTGGCAGTAATCTGCCTGTGGCTGCATCCTGCTAGTGAACAGGGCCTCTCTTCTTTTCCACACAGCAACCTGTTAGGAGTGAGAGGGGCAGATCTCTCTTGCCAAAGGCCTGAAAAGACCACTTGCTGATGTCTTTTGAAATTAGACTGAGGTAAATCAACCACAGATTGCCCAACCCCTGCTGTCCAGGAATTTCACAGAAGCAGCTGTAGGTGACCATTTACTGTCCAAGAGTTTCACAGAAGCAGCTGATCCTAGGTTTCTTATCCCAGATCCTAGGTTTCATATCACAGAAAACAATAGGACTAAGGCTATGCATAAATGCCATCAGAAATGCAGTCTTTACACAATGATAGATCCAATATTTTCTGCAGCATAACTGTCCCTCTTCTGTCTCATTTTAATCTCTAGTTAAATTGATTTTGCAGGAATTTGATCCATTTCATCACTTTCTTGGGAAAACCAGGTTCTCCCTTCCAGAAAGAATTATGGCCATCCAAGTTTCTGTTGCTTTGCACTCATGGATCACAAAAGCCAACTAAAATACAGCTGTTTTGCAACTTGTTTAAGACTTGGGATTTTTGCAAAGAAGGATGCTGACATATGCAGATAATATATAAATGAATATAAAGAACATGCAAAAAAAATGACATATGTGAATAAATCCCTCTGCAAAAAGTCTTTTTCTCCTGCAGCATCTTTATCATCCTGAAGCAATTATCTTCCTTCGCCTTAACAATACTTGTGTGGTCTTCCATTCTCAACAAAAGATTGAAACTACAGCCAGCATAGAGAGAAGGAGGAAAATTATTCCACCGATCTACAAAGATTACCATTTGTACAGAATCGATTTAGAAATTGATTGGCATATAATTTTGTATCATTCATTTTACAGTGTGTCTATCATTGCACAATTTCATGTGTCAGCCACACTGAAAATTTATTAACTACATATCCAATAAGTAATTATTTGGACGACAATAACAGTCAATGAGACCTTGCACTGGGCTTGAGGCAAGGCGCATGGTTGCAGCCTTCTCCCTATATCTGGCTATAAACCAAACATTTATCAGGACAGGATAGTTAATTTTTATTTAAGAAATAATACTGTTCATAAATTCAAGTGAAAATAAATAAACTTAACATTTTAGCACTACTATATTATTAAACTATTTAATTTGTAATGTTAATATGTTTGAAGAGAGCAAACTGATTATGACTATCAGTCTATGTGTATACAGTACATTTAACATGCTCTTCAACCTTTTTTATATAAAATATCTAAATTATACAATCAAACTTTGGTTTTCTTACAAGTTTTCATTCAGCCGGCCAGTATTCCTAAATCTGTAAAGCACTCTTGACAAACATGTGACCTAAGGCAGTTTTTATCATGATTCAGAGAGCTGAATGACCACTTGAGTTACTATCACCAGAAGAATGCAAAGATATGTAGACTCATATAAACATTTGGAAATAAGTTTTAAATGTTGTTCATCAACTTGGTTTAAGAATTATATAGTTTTATCTTCAAATTTATGCCAATTAATTGTTTTCAGGTACATTCACCTCTTCATAAAAATGTAGTGTGACATCAAGATGATACTCTTCAATGAAAAACTTGCATGTTCCTTCAATCTGGTTTTCAGGTATATTCTATTTCCACAGAAACCTACATTTCTCATCAAAATACTTCTTATATTTTCATATTTGTTTTTTAATGAAAGAAATTGCTTTAAAATGGTCTAGTGTGATAAGGGTACAGGCTAATTTATTAAAAATGAAATATTCAATAATGAAATATATGATGAATTTACCCTTATGCAGAGTGGTGGTAACATATCCCTGATCTTCTGCTTTGCCAACATCAGCATTCGTGTATTCTTCTAATAATAATAATAACGCTTGAACATCTAGTGATTAGTTTTCACTATCTCACTTATCATCACATGAAGGTTTTGAAAGAAAAACCAGGTTGAATAGACTTGTCAGACCTTTTCTTGGGTTTTTTTCCCTTCATTATTATCATTAGTAGTAGTGGTGGTAGTAGTACATGCAGCCCTGTATCCACAGGTTTTGCATCCACCGATTCAACCATCCATGGTTTGAAAATATTCACACAAAAGAAATTTTCCAAAAAGCAAATCCTTATTTTGCTACTTTGTAGAAAGGACCCCATTTTACTACCCCATTGTATATAATGGGACTTGAGCATCCACAGATTTTGGCATCCATAGGGGATCTTTGAACCAAACCTCAGCAGATACCAGGGGCCTGCTGTACTTTTATCTGGACTCCATAATATTAATTTAAAACCTAAAGCAATGCCAAAACACATGTAGAGATGTTTAGTTGGAGACCAAGTGAGAAAGGGTGACATATATTCTTGTGTATTAACTTTCTCTATATCTGCTGGATAATATGAGTATCAACTTACTTCATCTGAGGCTTTTTTTTTCCCCATTATCTGCCTGCTCTCTAGGTGATTAATTGATATGTCTGGCTCTAGAATTTTCATCTTAGACCCTTATAAACTTTTACTTTTCTTTTACTTTAAAAATGTATCAATATCATTTTCTCATTATATTTTGGGCACCCCACAGAAGAAGCTATTCCACATTAAGTTAACAGAATTATCATTTATAAGATTAACTCTGCATAAATTGTGGCATCTTATTAACTCACTAAGTTCTACTTAAAGAGATTTACTTAGTATGCAGTTGGCAGCCAAGGGACTCTACATAAGAAAAAAGAAAGAAAAGAAACCACCCAGCTCATCTTTCGAAATAATTTTTTTGAGAATGCTACCTATTATTCAGTTTCAACCTAAGAGTGATCCTTGGGTGCCAATATAGCTATGACCAAAAGCATATGAGATATGCAATATGTCATAGGTACGTTAAAAAAAAAACAATGCCAGCTTACACAGATATTTTTTGAAATAAGCACCATTCACTTTCCAGGTAAGCATGTATAGGATAACAATATTGCAGTATTTCCATTTTATTCCTAAACAGCCCTCCCACACAACATAGGCGCAATAATTTCACTACATTTCTACTTTAGGTTGCATGAGATTTTGACAATTACACACCTGAAATTGATGTTTCTTCATTTTTTCCCCCGTTCCTCCTGTTGCTCAGTTTTCATCCTCTTTATTCATTCCAACAATTATTCTTTTCTGCTGTTGAGAAATGCACGCTTAAGTAGAATACTCTTTCCTCTAATAAACAGAGGTCCACTTGTATAGAAATTTCTGCAACTCCAGAAATTTCTGATAATTTAATAGCCCCTGAGGAAGGCCAATTGGTAAGAAGGCCAAATACATCAGACTTTTTAAAAAATTAAAAGATCTTGAATATCACATAGCACATGGGACTTTGTCTCCTTTCATTATTTCACTAAGTAAAATAATCCAAACATAATGTGGGGAGGGAAAAATCCTTAACACATCAATTTCATTGGTTCTGTTGCATGACAAACATTATCCAGAATTTTGTTGGGCCTTATATGTTGCTCTGCCAAGACAGAAATTGTAGCCATGTCCTTTACAATGTTCTGCGCAAAACAAGCATTTGCAAATATTGTGCAGCACAAGTCCCAAACTGTGAAGATTCTCATCAATCCAGGATTCTTCCCATTATGATTTCTCATTACTCAAAAAACATGCTTTTCAAACATTTTCTAAATATTTTAAAATATTCTGTTCATCCCTACTGTCTCCACAAGCCATAGGCCTGGCCCATCCAAGCATGAGGCAACTATGTGGAATAATGAATTATGCATGAACATACTTAAGCTTGAGGCTGAAAAATAGAAATAAACAAAATAATTCATACTGTATATCCAGACCAAGCAGAACAGGATTTGGGTTACCATGAAACATCAGCATTTGTGTGTGTGTGGGGGGGGGGGGGCTCATAGCTGCATTTTTACTGCCAATGATTAAGAGATCTACTTGTGAGATTTCTACTTTGTGTACCAACAGTTGATACTGCAACCTCCGCTGCCCTTTCTTTTGGTGGTCTCTCCTTCACGCACACAAGCTGTCCTGAGGGTCGAGGAGGAGGGGTTGGTATCTTGCTATCTAACTCCTGCCAGTTTCAAGTTCTATCTTTTGCCCCCAGCTATCATTTCTCTTCCTTTGAGTTTCATCCTATTAGACTCTTTTCTCCTCTACAGCTCCGGGTTGCAGTCATCTATGGCCCTCCTGGTTCTGCCACCCAGTTCCTCTCAGACTTCGAATCATGGCTGACTTTCTTTCTTTCAGATTCAGTCCCCACTCTGATCCTAGGTGACTTTAATATCCACGTTGACGATTCCAATAACCCTACAACATCTCGCTTTAACTCTCTCCTAGCTTCTTTTGGCCTCCAACCACACTCCAACTCTTCAACTCATTCTCTTGGTCACTGTCTTGACCTAGTTCTTGCTGCAAACTGCGCCATTTCTGACTACCTGACACTTGACTTTCCACTATCTGATCATCATTTAATCTCCTTTGCTCTTACTTATACTCCTCCTCCTCCTCGCCATACTATTCAACGCCATTTTCGTGATCTTCAATCTGTCGACTCTTACCATCTTGGTCTGACCCTGGATTCATCTCTCTCTTTCCTAAATCTCGGGGATTCTGCTGATTCAGCTATGTCTTTATTTAACTCCACTCTTTCCTCAACTCTTGACCATTTTGCCCCTGTCTCTGTACGCACTTCTTCTTCTAAGACTAGACCTCAGCCCTGGCTTACCCCCAACATTAAGTTTCTCCGGTCCTGCTCTAGAGCGGCCGAACGTCTTTGAAGAAAGTCCAAAGAGTGGGCTGATTTTATCCATTTCAAATTTGTTCTTTCTTCCTTCTGACACGCCCTCTCTATGGCAAAACAGAATTATTACAAATCATTGATCTCCGCCAATGAGAGGCGCCCGCAGTGTTTGTTCTCCATCTTCAACACTTTGCTTAAACCTCCCTCTCCTCCTGTCTCTTCATCATTCTCTCCTAATGACTTTGCTAATTATTTCATCTCTAAGATTACCACTATTCGCTCTGAGATAGTCCCTCCCGATTCTTCTTCTGCTCTTAATCTTCTATCGCCCTCCCCTAACAAATTTTCTGTGTTTCCTCCTGCCTCTTTGGATGAACTCTCTACACTTCTGAACTCTTCCAAACCTGCTACCTGTCCTCTTGATCCAATTCCTACTCCTCTTCTAATCTCTATAGCTCCCTCCTTTCTGCCCTCGCTTCTCCATATCTTCAATCTCTCTCTCTCTAAGGCTCCTTCCCATCGGACTTCAAACATGCTCTCATTTCCCCAATTCTGAAAAAACCTTCTCTTGACCCCTCCTCTTTGTCTAGCTATCGTCCGATTTCTCTTCTCCCCTTTCTTTCTAAGGTTTTGGAACGGGTTGTTTATTCACGCTGTCTTAAGTTTCTTGAAACCAACTCCATCCTTGATCCCTTTCAGTCTGGTTTCCGCACAAAGCATTCCACAGAGACAGCTCTCACTAAGATCTCGAATGACCTTTTACAGGCCAAGGCTAATGGCCTCTACTCTGTTCTCATCCTTATCGATTTGTCTGCAGCCTTTGACACTGTTGATCACTGTCTTCTAGTGGATATACTTTCTGACCTTGGGTTCTCAGACTCTGTTCTCGACTGGTTTAGATCTTACTTGTCTGGCAGATCTTTTGCAGTAGTTGCAGGGGGTCAGACTTCTTCTCCTGTTCCCTTATCTGTTGGAGTTCCCCAGGGTTCTGTTCTGGGTCCTCTTCTGTTTTCTCTCTACACACTGTCCTTAGGAAAATTCATCAGCTCCTTTGGCTTTTCCTACCATCTGTATGCCGATGACACCCAGCTGTATCTTTCCGCCCCTGACCTTTCTCCAATGCTTCAACAGCAAGTCTCGTCCTGCCTCACAGCTGTCTCGCAGTGGATGCACCATCGGCGTTTGAAGCTCAACATGTCCAAGACGGAGCTTCTTGACTTTCCTCCTAAACCCACCCTTCAACACTCCTTTTCTGTCTCTGTGGACAACATTTCTATTCAACCAGTCCAGCAAGCCCACAGTCTTGGTTTCATCTTTGATTCTTCTCTGTCGTGTATCCCTGAGATCCAGACCACAGCCAAGGCTTGTAGATTCTTTTTGTACAATATTGCCAAAATCCAACCATATCTCTCCGCCTCTACTGCCAAGATCCTGGTCCATGCCCTAGTGGTCTCACGACTGGATTACTGTAACGTCCTCCTGGCTGGGCTTCCTCTTTCTCACCTCCGTCCTTTAATCTCTGTCCAGCATTCAGCTGCACGCATTATCACTTCCACCCACCGCTCTGACCACATCTCTCCTGTGTTGGCATCCCTTCACTGGCTCCCTCTCCCCTTCCGCATTCAGTATAAGCTCCTGCTATCGACATTTAAAGCCCTCCATGGACTGGCCCCTCCTTACTTATCAGACCTTCTTTCTCCTCACCTTCCCACCAGGGCCCTCCGTTCTGGTAGTCAAGGGCTCCTGTCTCAGCCCAGGATTTCCTCTGCCCCATCCCGGATTCACCCCTTTTCACTTTCTGCCCCTCACTCCTGGAACCTTCTTCCCCCACAAGCAAGAGCCATCACTTCTTTAACTAGCTTCAAAACGGAGTTGAAAACCATCCTGTTCAGAGAAGCCTTCCCAGGCATTGCATAATTGTCACTTACCATCTGATGTTCTTTTAGTGCCTGTTTATCAAACCATTTCCTGTATTGCTATGTATTGTATATGTATTATCCTACCTGAGAGTATGTATTTTCCCTGGATGAAGATTAACCTTCCATTATGAAGCCAAGCCCTCCCTCCAGTCCATCTGCCTTGGTCCAGGCCTCGGAGGTAGAGAGGAACTGCTGGACCTCTTACCCTCTCCCTCCACCACTCCCTTCTCCTTCTGTGTCATGTCTTTTTAGATTGTAAGCCCGAGGGCAGGGAACCGTCTAACTAAAAAGATTGCATGTACAGCGCTGTGTAAATTTACAGCGCTTCATAAATAAAGGTTAATTAATAATAATAACAGTATATGGCTGGATGTTAATGTTATGCACTTGAGTGGCTGGTATGACTGTGTACAGTGGGCCCTTGGTATCTGCTGGAGTTTGGTTCCAGCATGGCCCTGTGGTTACCACTGTAATGCACTTTGTACTTGGTACAGCTTCTGATCATTAAAATGGCCACAAGGAGATTTAAGGCTTTCTCTGTGGTTCTCTTGGTGTTATGAAATAATCTGGCTGTGGAAAGATTCCTTCCTTCCTTCGGAACTTTATGCACTTATGTATCGCCCTATCATTTTGTAAATATCTTTGGCCAGTTAGTGAGATGCCATTATGGCAAGTCTACTTCTCTCGACCTATTGTTCCTGGGAGAAGGCTTTGCTGGCCTCTCATTGGAGAGACCAGAAATTTTAATACTGTAAAAATGGTGTGCTTCTATGGCTGTTAGCAGGGAGTGGGCAGGGCTTAGCCTGCTTGAGGCTCTCCTGCCAGATCTCCCTGTCACTTGCCTTGATTGTTGACCCACCCTCCCACCTCAACAAAGTGTGAGATTCATTCTGGTCGCTTCGGGGCTGGGTAGGAATTTTTGCCCTTGTTCTTCCAAGGGTTTTTTGCCTACCCTACACTGTTAATTGGGGAATTGGACAATTGGCTTAGGATGTGGTCATAAATAGGCTTCATAGCATAGGTGGGGGGAGATAGACGTTTCAGTGAACACCTCGACACCCTCCTAACGGGTGAAAGTGGGTCTCTGGAACTGAGGTTTATGTCTTGAGACTAAACATGAAGGGAAAGAGACTTCCCTTGGAGCTGGCCTGAGATTTAAACCCTCACTTAAGTCTTGAGAGTTAAGTGGGGGAGTCTTGGGTTGGCCTTCCAGATGAGGGCCGGCCAGGGAGCAACCCAAATTATGGATTGCCCTTGAGACTCAGGTGTTTTTGCCCTTTGGAAGCTGGGGAATTGGTCTTGGAGCAGACCATCTGCCAGCTGTTCCTACACAAGGTTCTCCCCCCCCTGGGCTTGCAGTTCTCAAAGAAATAAAATTAAATAGGTTGAGTTTTAATAAAGTTGCCCATTTTACAACCCAGTTCTCTGTGTCTGGTCTTGTTATTCAATGAGTTGGACAGCAATATCTGTTACACAAATTCTCAATCCTGTTGTTCTGTTTTTATTATTATACACATTAAACATACCATTGAGCCAGCTTGTAACTGATATCAAATCATGTTGTTCTCATGGATATTGGAGAAGACAGTTTAGACTGGGAGGGAGGGAGGGAGGGAGGGAAATGGTTTGGAGCTTGTATTCTACATTAAGGTTAGAGTTTGGTTTAGAAAAATTAAAATTTAAAAGGTTACATCTACATTTCTTTAGCAATCATATTTTCTTATTTGAAATATGAATGCATTATACTTCTTTTAAAATGACCAACGTGAAACTGTCAAAGGTCTTTTTTACCTTTACATGGAAATAAAAAATGGCTGAAAATCATAACTTATTTCTTGCACGAATTTCACTCAGATTGAATAATGTAAATAATTATCTGTTTCAGAACAGATTACTCTTTTTGGTAATTCATAAAAATATAATTCATAAAAATTATATGCCTGCTGGGTTACAGAAATTGCTAGGGAGGATAATTAAAATCTAACTATTCTTACAGCAAGTATCTGGCTACATGCCTGCCTTTCATCACTTAAGCTGGAGCTGAAAGATAGATTAAAATGTCAACACCCTCAATGGCCCTTCTTAGTTAAATGTTTATAATCCTATTTATCTTTTATGGTGTCCATAAAGTACTGCTCTGCTTACCTAGCTACTTTCCTGTACACTAAATCTGTTCTTCTAACTGGCAAAACTGTGCACATTCTATATTTCAGTCACTGGGATCAGTTTGTATATTTATTTTGTATGACTACCTAGTTATACTGTTGAAAGAGCATGGTTTGTTCTCATTTTATTACATGGTGGTCTGGCTCAGAATTTTCTAGCCATCTCATATACACTGGCCATTTAGACATTCTTGTTGGTGGTGAAGATGATACATGAGGGGGAGCAGGGGCAAGTGCATTAGTTCCATCTCTCTACCCATCCTGGGCTATATGCATACGAAGTGGGAAAACAGAGTCTCCTCACTTTGTGCAGCCTATCTTTGAGATTTTTAAGACTCTGTAATTCCAGTCTTCCAGGACAGAGTTATTCTCCATGTGTAAAGAATGCTTTGCATGCATTCGAAGGGCTGAATCTTTTCAGAAGAGGATGGACAAACAGATGCAAATTGATGTGTATTTACACTGGAATGTGAATACAATTAACCTTCGATGTGAATGTGCAAAAATGCGCACTAATTCACATACTATAATTACATATAGGCTAGTTCATTGTGTTAGTGGATAGAATAAAAATAAGATTTTGAATTAAAATATGAAAGTTATCTCCAACACAATGCCAGTTCAATTTTAATGAAAATTTCCCAGGAATGAAATGGAGAATAATGCCATCCCTCCCATCACTACTTGGGGTCTTTCACTTTATGGTGGGTGGTGAGAGTGAACAGCAGAAAGTGGAACAGATAACAATGAACAAGAAAAAGGGAGGTGCATGAAGAGGAAACCAATGCACACTACCTTGTAGTGACATATGTAAAAGTGGAAAGGAAGAGAAAGAGAGAAGGAGGAGGAGTCTATGTACAGTATTTGATGACAGAGATGAGAAGCAAGAGAGATTCAGATAAAAGGAGAGACAAGAGGAGTGGGGAAAACAGAGAAAGAGGGATATAAAGACAGAATGGGCAGACCCAGAGGAGGGGAGTAAGAAGAGATGTCAGTATCAAGCAAGAGAGCATCAGTTAAAAGGAGAGAGACACAGGAGGATGCAAAGACAGAATGTACAGACCTGGAAGACAGGAGCAGAAGAAGATGACAGTGCCAAGCACAGCAGTTTAAAAGAAGTGAGAGGAAGAGGAAGCAGACATGGCAACAGAAATGGATAGACTTGGACACAGCTGAAAATGAGGGAGAGGTAAAAGACTTTGAAAGAGGTGAGATGGCACAATAGCAGTAGCAATATCAATAGCAAATACATTTCTATACTGCTTATCAGTGAACTAGCACTCCCTAAGGTGTTTACAATGTGTAGGCCAATTGCCCCCAACAAGCTGGGTACTCATTTTACTGACCTACGAAAGGATGGAAGACTGAGTGGACCTTGGAGCCCTCCCCTAGGATCAAACTTACAATGTTGTGGCTGCAGTACGGGCATTTAACCACTGCGCCACAATAAAATATGAGAGGGAGGAGAACCGAGAGGCCATGGAAGAAAGGAGACTTCAAAGATCGCCGGGGGAGGGGGGAGACAGAATTCATAAAGTCATGGGTCATTTTGTAGGTAATACAATGAAAGCAAGAATTTATTTTATTTTATCTTATTTTATTTTATTTTATTGGCTAAAGAACAGAATATTAAAATGCATTGGCAGTAAAAATAAATTCAAAGTGCTAGAACTATGTAGTGTGGAAGACATCCTTGACAATAATAACAATGTATTTTCATTGTATGTATTTCTAATGTGTTTCTAATGTATTTCAATGTATGTGCTGGGACCTAAGACAGGCAGCTGGGAGTTATTCACTATTATAATTTGTAATTTGAAACTTGTTTACAGGAGGTATCTACAAAGTATGGGAATTAAGCTAACTTGGAGATAGTTAGGTCTAGGAAAGATGCCAACAAGTGAAGGCATCCAATACGGCCAAAGAATCAGATGCAGGTAGCTCTGCGTAAGAGCAGAGATGCTAGGGACAGGAACTTTGTACAAGAACCAGACAGAAATACCATAGGCATAGTTCCAACAACAGGAGCTGTGCTTACATACAAGGAAGGGATCTACTAGGACAGTGGTAGTGAACCTTTTCTGGGTTGCATGCCCAAACTGAAATTTTTTCTGACACCGGGCGCTACCCGGTGCCTGAGATAGGGCTTCTGGCCTCTGGGGTGGGAATTATAGCCTCTGGGGAAGGGGGTCTCTACCCTCCAGGAGGCAGGATGTCTAGTCTCTGGGAGTGGGACTTCCAACCACTTTTCCTGGCCTCCAGCTATCTTGGAGAGACAGATGGAAGCCAGGAAACACCAGGGAGGAGAAGCCAGAGGCACACGCCTGTGGCTCCTGTGCTCCAGAGCCCATTTCCTGGCCTCTAGCTGCCTCAGAGTGACAGCTGGAGGCCAGGAAACACCAGTGAGGATGAGCCACGGTCATCTGTTCCTCCTCTTCCCTGCTGCTGTACCTGACAAAGTGGTATCACATGCCACCTGTGGCATGTGTGCCATAGGTTCGCCATCACGACACTTAGATTTATCCAATAGGAAAGAGTATCAGAATTCTAGAGTCCAAATGAATGAAGCCATCTCTTTGAGAGACAAGCCAAACAGGCTATTTTCTTTCAGAATGTGTTGTAATGCTGTGAACATAATTGTGATTAGGGGACAGCTATATTCCATATTATAGAAGATGTGTCCTTCCTATGTACACAGAATTCTATGATTTTAAAATTCTGAAGTACTGAAGTATATCTTACATCATAAGGGTCATGTGTCTTCAGAAAGACTGCTTGTACAAATAAAATATGAACCTTTTCTAGAGACTAAATTCTAAAACTGTGCTGAAAGTCTCCTTTTCATTTTCCTGAATCCAGTCATTCAAAAATATTTGAGTAGGAGTTCATACTTGACCATCACCCAGACCCAGACACATTACTCAGAGTATAATGTCTATGGAAGTTCAGATAAGCAGAAAGGCAGACCATGAGAACCTCTTATAGGTATAATACAGGCAATTTTGGTTTAAGGTGCAATTTTTAATTTTATTTATAAACAGATATGAGGACACCACACCTATTCCAAAGGGATTAAGAAGGATTTTAAGACTCAGTGTGGTGTAGTGGTTTAATTGTTCGATTAGGACTCAAGAAGACCAGATTTGAATCCCTCTTCATCCATGGAAACCAATTGAGTAACCTTGGACAAGCCACATCCTCTCACTCTCAGAGGAAAACAATGGCAAATCTTCTCTGGAGAAATCTCTTGCCAAAAAAAACCCAAAACAAAACTAGGATAGGGTCAATGTAATTCAGAGTTAATCTAAAGGCACGTAACAGCAACAATTATTATTTAAATGGAATGCTAAATATTACAGATGCAGCCTATTCCATCCAAAAAGGATTTAAAATGCTGTAGCTCCCTTTAAAAAATCCAAAATGTCTATGAGAGTGTGCTTAATGATTAATTTCAACATGAGGGTTGGCATCCCTTTAAGTATTTACATCATCATAACTGACAATCACATAAAACTGAACTGCAACATTGAGAACATTCATACTCTCAAGAGGGGAGCAGAGACATAATTACAATTCTGGCAGTCTCATAAAAATGGAGCCAAGAACACAGCTATTGTGCCATGGATCCCACTGTACATGGGGCATCAGGGTGCTATGGTACAGTGGCATCCCTGCCCTGGGTTTTTTACCTGGAGGGGCTCCTGGGGGGCAGAGCTTCAGGAGGTGGTGCACCGGGCCCTCTCCCTCAGTGCTTTTGTGTCATCCTACTCATGAGTAGGGCAACGTGGCATCAGCTAGGTGGAATGGGCCTCTCTCTCAGTGCCTCCATATCATCCTACTCGTGAGTAGGGCGACCCAGAAACAGTAAGGTAGAGGGGGCCCTGGCCCTCTCTCTCAGTGCCTCTGTGTCACCCTACTCACAGCAGCAGAGAGGGGTGTAGGAGGAGGCCTGACCAGATGTCATCTCTCTTCTGGGGTGTCACCTGGTGCAGGCCAAAGCCCCCACACCCCTGTAGTGATGCCACTGCTATGACACCCATGATGCAACAACAGAATGTTATTGATTGATTGAATTGATTGAAATTTTATTTATATACCGCCGTTCCTATGATCACGGCGGTTTACAAAACAAAATGAAAAACAGAGTCCTCTGGGCCGTTCCTGCCCAGGCAAGCCGGCTTTATGGAGGCCGCTCTCACCGGCCCCTCCCCCTGGAGAAACGCCGCTCCGGCGGCAAGGAAGAGTCAATTATGTTATGGAACTCATTGCAAAACAAGGTGTCCTGTTGTCACACTGCAACAGCAGGTAGAGTGCCCGAAGTTCAGAAGCTGGAGGAACAACCAATATCAATATCTTTTTCAACATTTACATGAAGCCGCTGGGAGAGATCATCCGGAGACATGGGGCGTGGTGTCATCAGTATGCTGATGACACCCAAATTTATTTTTCTCTGTCCCCGACTATTGCAGTGACTAGGGATGGCATCTCTCCTCTGGATGCCTTTCTTGGATCAGTAAAGGGATGGATGAGGGAAAACAAACTCAGACTGAATCCAGAGAAAACGGAGGTACTCACAATAGGTACCCCAAGTACAGGGATGGAGTTTTGTCACCCAGTCCTGGATGGGGTCACACTTCACCTAAAGGACGAGGTTCGCAGTTTGGGAGTACTCCTGGATCCGTCCTTACAATTGACATCCCAAATAGATGCGACGGCCAAGAGTGCTTGGTATCAGCTTCAGTTGATACGCCAACTGCGTCCCTACCTGGATGAAAGGACCTTGAAGCAGTAGTACTTGCACTGGTAATCTCTCAGTTAGATTTCTGCAATGCACTCTACTTGGGGCTACCCTTGTACCAAATTCGGAAGCTTCAGTTGGTTCAAAATGCAGCAGCCAGATTGCTCACCGGAACATCTAGGTTTGACCATATAACACCAATACTGAAATCTCTTCACTGGCTGCCAATTAGCTTCCGGGTGCAATACAAGATGTTGGTTATTACCTTTAAAGCCCTACATGGCTCGGGCCCGAGTTACTTGCGGGAGCGCTTCTCCCTACATAATCCGCCCTGCACTCTCAGAACATCTGGGAAGTTCTTACTAGATTATTATAATACCAGGCTAATGACAATTTCACATAAAGCATTCACTGCTGCAGCCCAAGATTATGGAGTGACCTACCGGAAGAGATCCATCTCATTACTACCTTAGAGGCCTTTAAGAAGGCACTCAAAACGGATCTCTTCTGGCGGGATTATCCACTGAATTCCATATGACTGTTCTTCCTTGATTGTTGGTTAATGGATGAATTGTAATTTTTAGAGAACTAATAGGAATTCTTGGTAAATTCAGTGTTAGTATTTTATTGTTGTATTGATTGTAAATTGTACTAAGTGTCTTTTAAGGTTGTAATCACGCCTCGATCCATGGGAGAGGTGGGAGGTATAAATAAACTAGATGATGATGATGATGATGATGATGATGATGATGATGATGATGATGAAACAATCCAGAGTCAGAGGCTGTAAATCTAAGCAAGTCCACAGGTAGCAGATAATGTGGTCAAGAAACAGTCTAGGGTCTTAAATCACAGATCTCATAGTAGATCCAGGCTAAGTAAAAAATCAATTTTGTTTCCAGAAACCAAAAGGGGAAAAGCCCTTATACAGCACACTGACTCAGTCCCAATTATCTTGCAGACCATATTTTATGAGAGTGTTGTGTGCATGCAGTTTCTCACTTTGCCTGTGGGGGAGGGACTGTGTTTGCGCTGGATGCCAAAGCCATTTCCTTTCCCTCCTCCTGTGAAGCACTCAGGTGGCTGTCACACTGAGCTAAAGGAGTGCATGGCTGTGGGAAGTCTGCTTCATCTATTTTTTAATACAGGTGTCCCTCAGTTATTTGACCAGCGCAAATAGCAAAAATTGTTGAAATGCAGAACCATTTTGTGCAACTATAACTACTACTGTACAGTGGTCTGGTCCCTAACCTGTCAAATAAGTGGTGGGGGGGGTGCCTGTATAGTAGTAGCTGCAGCCATAGCTGCCAGACTGGGAAGGCCAGGAATGTGACTGTGCAGGTGACATGTACTCTAAGGCATCATTTGCATGCTCAGAGCAATCAGGCTCATTTTCAAATCTGAAAGCAACAGCACAAGCTACTAGCTCCTGCCACTTCAAAACTTCTCCACCCACCTCCATCCCAAAACCTGAATACACAGGCACCTCTCTATCTGGCTGACAATGGTGAAGAAGTAGGGCTCCAGGTTGTACTCTTGGACAGTTTCCTAGGCACCGGGGGGAGGGCATTGAAAAAGAAATTATTGAAAAGCAGGATACACCTGTAATATGTCTGGGACTTCAAAGAACTGCCTTTGAAGAACATGTCAAAATTATAGTAAGGTACAGAATGTTGTAGCTTGTCTCCTGGCAGAGATTAATATCAGAAAGGCTAACCTGTACTTGGCTGCCTGTGGAAAGTTTCTGCATTGTTGGCATTTAAATAACAAGTAACATCTTTTAAAAATGTTTTCCTTCTGAAGCTTAAATTGATGATTCAGCTGTGGCACCTGAAACCTGAATATAATTTTTTCCCATCAAGTTGTATTTCTAGTTTCGTGGGTTTGTTTTTCAGTACTGACTAGATCCTGAATATATTTGTTTATCTTTTCTTGTAATTTTAAGTTTATTTTGCATGTTGCATTACAGAAATTTTGCTTATACATTTTTTCTTCATTACTTTAAGAATATGACTTGATTGTGATCCATGTCTCTCTGTCCGCCCAATTTTCCCCAATTTTTATCATGTTGTATTTTTTGTTTTAAATTGTGATTGTTTAATTATTGTAGTTTTAGAAATGGGACAGGGGTTGGGAACGGGATTAATTTTGAATTTTTGCTGTATTTTTAATGTATTTCCTGCTGTAACCCACCTGGATTCTCCATGATTGGGTGGGCTGTTTATCATCATCATCATCATCATCATCATCATCATCATCATCATCAAAGTTATATTATTATATTTCTCCATTTTTCTACATACAGTGGTACCCCGGGATACGAATTGATCGCGTTACGAAATTTCCGGGATACGAAAAAGTTAGATTGGAAAAAACTGTTCCGGGATACGAAGGTTTTTTTGGGTTACGAAATTTTTTTCGGCGCGAAATTCAAATGCGCGGCTTGCCAGCGCTAACGGAAAGCCCTTTTCGGCTTGCGAAATGCATCGGGTTACGAACGCCGCGGCGGAACGAATTAATTTCGTAACCCGAGGGAGCACTGTACTTGTTATATGAATTTGTTGTTGTCTGCCTTCAAGCCATCTTTGACTTATGACAACCCTAATGAGAGCAAGTGTGGTGTGGTGGTTTGAACGTTGGACTACGGCTCTGGAAAGCAGAGTTTGGATCTCACTGAGTGACCTTAGGCAAGTCACAGTCTCTCAGTCTCAGGGGATGGCAATGGCAAACCCTCTATGAAGAAACTTGCCAAGAAAACCCTGTGATAGGGTCGCCTTAGGGTCACCATAAGTCAGAAAAGACTTGAAGGCATACAACAATAGAAACAAGGAAAACCTATCACTGTGTTTTCTTGGCAATATTTTTTATTACATTCTTACTTCACTTGCTCAAGTCTATTTTATCAGGAAGCTCAGTCTCTGTGTTGTGCTTAACTGTACTTTTAAAATATAACTTTCACTTCCTTGGGCAAGAAGCGAATGAACGTAAAGTAGCTTTTTAACTACAAACTACATTCCAAAAATAAAGTATGTAATAAAAGCAATACACTAACAGAAATACTTTACATTAAAAATGATTTAAAGAAATGTGCACTTATCCCAAACTAAAGTAAATATTTCCAGATTATGAAATCTGTTTTTTTTAAAAAAAATATTGCAATTGTATACATCACATCCTTCTATGTTTCCCGTGTTGATTTTGCAGCATTTTGAACCATCTAGTGATAATTTTTGGAATGACCATCCACCCTACTCACCAGATCTTTCTCCATATGAGTATTTCCTGTTTCCAAATCTTAAAAAGAGTTTGAATGGAAGGAAATTTTTGATTCAGGGGTGATAGCAGCAGCAGAGCAGTATTTCAGTCACCAAACATCAACTATTATTATTATTATTATTATTATTATTATTATTATTATTATTGGAAGGGTCAAACTTACTTGAGAAATTACATGCCAAATGTTTTGAACCTCTGGGTGAATATGTTGAATAGCATGTAAGTTTCATGCTAGCTCATTCCCTTCTTGATCAAGCCGAGACCTTTTCAGCACTCCCTGATAGTATTAGTATTATAACTCAAGGTGACTAATCTGTTCCATGTTCAGGATCACTGTTTAGCTAAAGAGAATGTTTCACCATGCAACAAGCATCTATATATGTACTATTTATGCAAATGGACATATTACATATTTACACAGCCCTATTTAATACACCAAAATGTCCAGCTAGGAAAATCACTAATGCATTATTTTAAATACCAAATGATTCAATAAATTACAATTACAATTAATTAATTTATCTGTTACATATTGCATTCTTAAATCATAAGCTACTTGATACTATTTCAAGTCTGGATTGTGTAAAATAACCTTTCCCATTTTTTTGGTTCAGATTTGGCAATCTTATTTTTTACTAAGATAGTATATGTGTAATTTTAAAAGTCCAATAAAAATATTCACAATATGTGTTCCATATTTGGGATGGAGTAAATGTTTTGTTGCATTTTAAGGCTAATAATATATTAGGTGGGAAGTGGGGGCCAAACAACATTACACAAAGAAAATCTATTTGTGAAGACATAAAAACTAATGTTAAACTCTAAATTTTCATTCAGAATATTATATGAACAAAGCGCCTCACACCAATTTGAGAATGTAGCCAAAGCCAAAGGAGAATGCATAAGCAGTATGCACAAACAAAGACTTTTCTATTCTGACAGGCATTTGGTGAGTAATGATATAAGACTGATCTTATCCAATTCACTGAATATAACTAATCGCTGTGCTAATGTATCTGTGTGCTTTCATATATGTTTTAACCTAGTTTTAATTTTTTTCTAATTGTTTTAATTGTTTTTCAACTTTGGTACTTTATGGATTTTTAGAAATATTTTAACAGTGTTGTAAACTCCTTTGAGTCCCAATCTGAGGAAAAAGCAAGACGACGACGACGACGACGACGATGATATTCAGCCTGGTCCATCTGAAATCTCTAGTGCCTCACCAAACTAGCCAGTCTCAGGATTCTGTAGTATAAAGTCATGGCAGTTAATGTGGTGTCAAACCGCTTTAATTCTGCAGTGTGGATACACCTTAAGAGAAAATTGCCTTTGGAGTGAAACCTTATGTGCAGTTGGCTAAGACTGGATCATATGATCCTGGCTGTAACCACTTCCTCTTTTGCTCTCAGATTGCTCATGGTGGGGACTGTGAGGGAAGTTGCCACACAAATCTTCAGCAACTAGGAGCTGTCAAGCTCTTGGACCAAGTACAGTACAAGAGGGAAAATTCTGCAAATTGGCCCCCTCTGTACAAATTTCTTAGCATCTGAAATGCATTCCCTTCCCTCTCTCCCAGCCCGTCTTTTTAAGCCACATTGCACTATGCCAAAGAAACTTCATAAATACAAGCGACCTTGCAAAACGACAGTCTAAAGCAAGCTTTTTTTTAATTATTCCTCTGGGCATCACAAGTTGTGCTTAGCACACAGTAATTATGAACAGCAATAAAAAGGTGAGCATACGAAGGGCAGAATGTGAAAGGAGCTGAGCTATTCTGACTTACTTTTATCCCAGAAAGAAGTTTCCATTGCTTCTGTAGTTCTGCAATTGGCTGACAGAGTCATGTGACCTTGTGAACTAAAATAGAAAAGCCTCAGCAGAGCGAAACTGAAGGGGCAGGAGGCAGAAGGAAGAAATGAACTTTAAAACATATAAGTCATCATACCAGCTACATTGGTACACATTTTATAGAGAGCAGAGTTCATTCTTCTTGCATGTTAATAATGGCAACCAATATGTAAGGTATCTTTCAGTGATGATCCTAAAGGAACTTCATTTTCAACCTAGTCTTGACTTCGGGTTGTAAGTTTTATTCTCCTCCCTCTACCTTCACACTATTATTGTGGCAGATGTATGAGGAGTATTTATGAGCCCTGCATTCTACAGAGTACTAACATCTATAACCTTCTCCCTGAAAAAGCACAGGCAAGAAACCACCTTTGCTGCAGAAGTATGTGCTGGAAAAATACATCTTGATTACGCATCTCCATTTTCAAGAGCATGTGTTCCCTGGATGTGATTCTGATGTATTACAAAGTCATCAATTGGAATAAAATATCTATTCCTCAGTTAAAAGCTGTCACGTCTAAGTCACAGCTTATCACTCTTTTACAAAACTATTGCATTCCCTTTCTTTTTTTTTTTCATAATAGACCAGCACTACCAGGTACATGCTTACTCAGATGTACCTTCGATGGACTTTATTCTGATATCAGTAGGTATACAACTGCAGGCTTATATTAAATATATAACTGCAGAACTGAAGGACAGACAGGGATTTCAAAGGATAGCAACCTGTGCATGTTTATGACATCCAATTTAGATAAATTCAAGCAGGTATTAATATCATTTCTGATTTGAAGATTATTTCTTATTTATGTTTTCTCAAGTGGACATCTAAAAATTCTGCCAAAGGAAGTATGAATATCACATAATTATTAACATTCTGCTTCAGAAATAGGTTTCTAGAAGGATTTTTCAAAAACAAAAGTTTTATATTATTCAAAGGTCTTATTCAAAGTTTATATTGAATTAACGAGTGCATCCTCAAATCTAAGAAATACAAATATTGACCATTTTGTTTACACACCTGTCCCTTTTTTCCAGGCCCCAAAAAAAAAAAAAGCAACACATGCTACATATTTCTAGAAGACACAAGCATTTGCATACAATCTCAATTAGTGTGACAGAAAATTTCATTTGGTTCATATCTTGATATGAACTTACCCAAATTTATACTTCCCACACCAACATATGAACCACAACACGCTTAGCCTTGGCATTCATATTTTTAAAAGTTGTGTACTGTGATCCTTAAAACAAATATAAATATTTATATGTTGCAGGAAAATATTCACAAAAATATGTGCTTTGGTGAAAGGAGGAAACTGTTTGCAGAAATGTATATTTTACAAAAAATTAATACAGTGCTACCTCGGGTTACGAAATTAATTCGTTCCGCCGCTCCGTTCGTAACCCGAGTAATTTCGCAACCCGAAAAGGCTTTCCGTTAGCGCTGGAAAGCCGCTAGCCGCGCTTTGCGTTTGAATTTCGCGCCGAAAAAATTTCGTAACCCGAAAAAAACATCGTATCCCGGAACAGTTTTTTCCAATCTAACTTTTTCGTATCCCGGAAATTTCGTAACGCGATCAATTCGTATCCTGGGGTACCACTGTACCAAAATGTGTAGCAGGCTTAAAACCAATGGGAATACATTGATGTATGAATTTGTCTGTATTACACTGTACCTTGCTATTTTAAAAGCTATGTGTTACTCTGAGACAGTTAAATTGAGCAAATAGCTAACAATTTGCATGACATTAGGAAATGTGAAATAATGAGCCAAAGGTGAACAGACACAGATTGCGTGTAGCAATAGCAACTCATTCGGTCTCTCTGTGCTTTGGATTTTTTGTCTCATTAGTATTTTAGCTTCTGAATTCTCTACTAAAAGGGGGGAAATGAATAAGAAAACAAGCATAACTGGAAAACACCTTTATTTTTTCAGATTTGTAAAAATCTATCAAGGTTAAGTAAATAAAATTGCTTATAGAATCACCTGATCACAAGAGCAATCAGTAGCAATGTATGTGTTATATCATACCATGCTTATTGTGCTGCATAACCCTGATTCACAGTTTAGCACATTACTTTCCTTCAGAAGCCTGCATGCAATTTCTTGTGTACATCCAGATTAAATGTATACCATATTGTGCTCCATATAGAATCTGAGTAACAGCCATGGCATAATAAAAGCTGGACAGGTGCTGCAGTAAACTCTGCTTCTTTGACATAACAGAAATGGAGAACTGCGCTCAGGCCTCTCTAGCTACTAAAAACATTCCCTGTAGATACATTAACTGAGACAGATTAAAAGTGTAAGTCCAAATATTTATATGAAAGCATTTGTTCAATATCATTTCCATTTACCTACTATTCATATTCAGGATAGGCTTCCCCATGAGAAAAATATTACCTTCTGTCTTTCCATAGTTTATAGCTAATGCCCTCATATTCTACAAATTTTCACAGTAAATGTGTTAAACCTAAGTTGAAGTGAGATAAAAAGACCCCAACATCTGGAAAGTGCAAAGCTGATATCCTCTGAGGGACCAACTTGGGCAGGGGGGAGTCCCACTACTGTAAGAAATCAAAGTAAGTCTGAGAAACATGAACTGAATATAGAGGGGTGAGGACACAGCCATGTTTTAATCCTTTGGTTGTTAAAATTGCCTTGACAAATGACCTGCATATGTGGTGATGAAAGTTGACAACATGCTTTTATGAAATACAAAAAAAGACTTCAGGTTTGTCACATTTACAGTTTGTATCATAATTGTCATAACAATATAGAATCAAATGATGCTCTTAAAATTGACTAATGCTACAGATCCCCCTCCTTTAGCTGTGAATATTTTTAGTAACATGTAACAGGGTTAACCAGTGATCTACTTGTGCTTTGAATTTTAAAAAAAATCACCATTTACACTGGATTCCTGGGTCTACTCTTTTGATTTCCAGCACAGATATGGCATGTACAATTTTCTAATCATAAACACAAAACTAAACAGGCAATAGTTAGAGTGGCCTGGTCTGTCCTCCTTTTTATATGGGCATAATGGTTGCTTTCTGCCAACTGATAGGGGCCTTCTCAAAATTATTGATTACTATGAAATGTTTTGCCAATAAGGGGCAATATTTAGTATTTTATAAACTTTGTTTATATGCAGCCATATTTGCCAGGGCTGGGGGACCTGCTTGGACAGAGGGGGAGGAAGAGGGAAAGTTAGCTTTATCTACCATTAGCTGCAGTAGCTCCAATACACCGTGGCGAATAAAGCTGCCCATCTATATTGCAGTTGCCAGCAATTGAGTGCTTTACTCTGGCTGCTGTCACCCTTCTCCCCAGTCAAGCCCAGCCATGAGATCAATGGTGAGGGGGGTAGATCAAGTTACCCCATCACTTTTGCTTGATTTTGGAGCAATTTCGCCAGTAGGTCTCTGCTGGGGTGTGAGCAGCAGCACACAGGTGAAGTGCTCCATTATCAGCAATCACAGCAAAGGAAACACACAACTTCCAGCATGTGTGTGTTTGTGTGTGTATGTGAGGAAGCACATACACATTTTAAAAATAAATCAACCGATAGTCAGTAAAGGATACATTTAGGAGTTTATTGCACGGATTTTTAACCCGACTACACCCACACTTAATTCGCATTTAATTTTGCTGGCCGAGTACAGCCTGGCTGCATCCCAGGTTCCAGGTGCTGCTTTTCAAAGTTGGAAAGCCCCTGGCTTTGAAAAGCGGCTTGCTGAGCATGCCTGGGACCCGGCATACAACCAGGTTGTACTCAGCTGGTGAAATTAAATGTGAATTAAGTGCAATAATTCCCCCTGCATCCCACATCCCACCTGCATCCTGTTAGGGTGCAGTCGGGTTAAAAGTCCGTGTGATAAACTTGTTAACTTCTGTTCCTTACTCAGTATGACTCACTGGGACAGAAAGGGGGGAAGAGAATTGGAGGAGGGAGGCAACCAATGAGAATCCAAGCTGGCAAAAATGATAGGTAAACAATAAGGCTGTTGGTTGATATTATTATTATTATTATTATTATTATTATTATTATTAACCTTTATTTATAAAGCGTTGTAAATTTACACAGTGCTGTACATACAAACTTTTTAATTGGACGGTTCCCTGCCCTCATGCTTACGATTTTGGCATGTTGAGAAGAAGAAAAAAAAAGTGCATATCTTTTGTACTAATTTCAATTTGGGCATGGGAAGTGTGTGGCATTCAGTACAACATGAGTGTGCTTTATGTGTGGCAGTAATGAGATCACTGTAGACTAAGAAAATGTGAAGTTGAATTAAAAAAAAATATCAGTGTAGACAACCTGTATGAACCTGCCTGAACACTGGGATCTGCAGGAGGCTTCATTCTTTCACTCCCATCACCTTTTGGTGGGAACACAGGAAAGGCCCTTCTTGGTGGCTGCCCCTAAACTTTGGAATTTCCTCCTTGGAAAGCTAGAATGGCTCCCTCCTTACTATCCTTCCATTGCACAATAACTTTTTTTTTAATTCAGAAAAGCTTTTAAAACTGAAATCTTTTAATAAAAAGGTTGTAGTCTTGTGTTGTATTGTTTTAAATTCTACTGTTTTAGCTATTTTTATTCTTTTCAAAGTATATGTTTTAAATTGTTTTAATGTGGCTAAGAGGATGGCAATGGCAAAAAAAAAACACCTCTTAAAAAGCTTGCTAAGGAAACCCTGTACATTTAGAGTCTCCTTCCTTATTCATGATCATTCACTGGAACACAGAGGGGGATCATAGGGGACCTAGGGTTGACCATATGTTGGGAATGACTTGAAGGCACAAAACAACAACAAATCAGTTTAATTCTTTTGTAATGTTTACTTTTTGCAATCATTTAAATTTGTAAACTACTTTGAGTTGCAATCTTGGGGAAACAGTGGGATATAAATGATGATGAGGAGGAGGAATTGGAGCAATTTATAAATATAAAGACTTGAATATGACTATGTTCCAGAAGTTCTGAAAATCTTTTCCAGTCTTATCAGACCACCTTTCTTTTCCTGTTAACTGTTGTTGAATTTGTATTTCCCCATACTAGTAATGTACATTTTATTACTTTTGATACTTTGGATATGCATTATGTGTAAGTGTAAATTAGAAACCATTTGAAGGAACCATTTGTAACTTCATCTGGTCTGGAGCTTGGACTACAATTCTCAGAATACCTCAGGAACCATGGACTGGGAGATGTAGTCCAAAAACAGTGGTCAAAATTCTACATCAGACTAGACATAGACCACGTTGTTGTGGCTACTGTCTCCCATCTGACCCTGAAAACCACTTTAAAATACACCCAGCTGCAGCTCTGCAGAGTTCTTAAGCTCTGGAGATCAGAGCACTGAAGGATGACATATCTAGGTCCTTCCTGTCCATGAGCAGTGGTGCACCAAGGTGTTGTGACGAGAATTCCTGCTTCTGACATTGTAACACCACTTGCTAGTGAGAAGAGGCCTGGACACATCTTCTTCAGTCCACCATTCACCAGCACCCCAGAACTCCATCCCTCAATGTGGCTGGCTGGATTTTAAGGCAATGGTACCATGATCATAAATGTGAATGGGAAACAGTTATGAGGTTGTAAGACTAACTTACCACATTGCAACTGACTAACAAGTTGCCAGCCCATATTTCCAAGCTTTATCCGATCACACTTAAATTGGTTAACAAGCCAGTGTGAAGTCAAAGGGGACATTTCTTATACTTTAGTAAAAGCAATACTGATAATTTCATTTAGGATGAGATCAGAAAATCCCAAAATATCCTCAAGCTGACTTGCTGATCCATGTTTGCTTTTTGTTCCCCACTGCCACCTATATATGTCCCTTTATTGATAGGGTACAATTATATCCTCACTGCTTAGAGCAACAACAACAGCATCACTACTACTACAAGCTTTTAAAAGGCAGTAAAACACGGTGAGAACACAAGAAATTTCCTGTAGATAATTCCTTAATTTTTACAATAGCACAATAGTCAAGAACAATATCCTCAGGCTAGCAAAAACTATCTGTAGCAATGGATTTTTTTAAAAAAGTAAGTGTGTTGTGAAGCTGAGCAGTCATTAAATACAGTGTTGGTGATTTCTGTAGTTTATTTTTCTTTATTAGTATTCTAAACATTGATCTACAGTAGAAACACAATAGGCACAATCCTGCTAAAGTCTTGAGTATTTTAAGAAGGGTTATAATGATCGCAGGTTAACATTTTTAGTGTGAAAAGGATTATTCTAGGTGAGACCAATGTATTCTCTGGAAGACACTCCCCCCCCCCCCCCACACACACACAAAACCCTCTTACTTTTTGGTGTTTGCTGCCCTTCTAAATTTTAAAAAGATCAAATGATTTCAACTGAGGATTTAAGCACCTACTTACTGTAACTCTCTCCTGTGGAAACAAATTAATTGTGCTGTTATCATTGGATGGTTCCTGCCCAGGATATTTTTTTTTTACTGGTATTTAATCAGCCACAATATCCAATTCACAAGATAAGACAAAAACCACTCTCTCAGATAGAATTAAATGCTTAGAAGTAAATTCCATTGGGATTGTCCCTAGATTTTTATTCCTAATCCTTCACCTACACTCAAACCTTCTTGTGAGGTACAATCAGGTGGAGTAACGCCAGTGGGAAGAGATCAGAAATTGCAAGAACAGGATGGTAGTACAGGTATGGTATGTTAGGATACGACATGGTTTGGTAAACGTGGTCCCTTGTAATCTTAAGGAAATTACAGTATAAATATGTTAATAAAAACACTTAAACCTGAAACATCTATGTTGTAGAAAGCTACAAAATATTCCAAGATCTACCTCCTAAATTGTTAAGATGGCTATTATGAGCAGGATGAGTCACAGGGGTAATGGCATGACCCTACTGTCCATGGTTACACAGAGCCTCATTCACCTGATTACCACATGAAGGAGACCTAGAGCTACTATACATCTTAAAACATCTGGTTTAAAATGTATTCAGATATAGCCTCATTAAACCATGAAAGTCTGGAAACCTACTCGCTCATATTCCCAGTGCAAATTTTCACACAGTTGACTGAAATATCCTATTTGGAATAAATTTATAAACAGTTATACTTCATTTGCCTGGTACCTTTGATAAGGCAGAGGGGGGGAAAGTTAACCAGAGACGAAACTTCCAGTTACCTGAAATGAACTGCGTGATTTCATAGCTATTGTCCATCTGATTCTATTTCCCATGTAGCATTGATTTTCTTTTCAAAGCTGGAGCCTTGAGGCTTTGTTTATGACACCAACCAAAACAGAGTTAGGACACAGTCCTAAATCAGTAAAGCTGAAGAAATTGGATGAAGACTAATCGAAATCAAAGAAACTTACTGTGTTTGAATACAGTGACATCAGCCTAACTAGGTTGTAAGCCAGACAGTATAAGATGATGTCTGTCTCAGTTCCCTCACCATCAACAACACCAACCCACCAGTATATATTCTGGAAACTGGTTTTGTAGTTTGCACAGATTTCCAAGGAAGAATTACAGAATTGGTGTTCCAGCTATGGTTTTTGTTGTAAGGAAGTAAAAATCTTATTAACAATTTATTATTATTATTATTATTATTATTATTATTATTAATCATTTCTATATGTAACAGTGTTATGTACAGTGTATTAATTTGTTCTTGATGAAACAGAAATGATTCTTTTACATGCCCAAGAAAGGGCAGTCCACCAACTGGCCCTTTTAGAAAGTAAGCCAGGACATTCACTGACAAATAATTGGATGAGGGTCTTTCCTGGGCAAACGCTACATACCAAAGAGAGTATTGTGTGAATCTTCTTGGTAACTTGTCTCTTCTTTTGGAAATGAACATGATGGTACAAAGTCATCTTCAGACCTTGACTTATCATATAAAGGACATATGCGCACATGAGTTCCATTATGCATGCACATGTCCTTTTTTTTGGCACTGCAGGGATTGGTATTCCCTTCCTCCCTACACAGACGCCAAAGCTCCCTTAAATTATTTAATAGCCTCTGAAGACTCTACAGTTATTCCATGCTTCATAGAATGGCTGTGCAAGGGACTTCAGAGGACGTTCAGAAAGTCAGGGGGGTGTACATTTCTTAGTCTAGTGGAGCCCCACATGTGGACTTACTATGCTATGCTCTGCCACAGTTTATTGTTCAATTGACAAATATTCCCATATGATATTAGAACTTAATCCAATCATCTGAATATATCAGGCCCTTCAAAAGAGAGATTAGGCTCCCCTTGAACCACGTGTTCTTCATGAGTAATATGTGCAGTTGGTCCCCACTCACAGTCCCAGTCTTGATTTACAGCCTCCAAAGGATGGAACACATTTGGACTGGAAACTTGTAAAGAGCAATAAAGGGACATATACTGTTTTCTGTTCAGAAAAGCCTTCCCAGGCATTGCATAATTGTTGCTTACTATTTGATGTTCTTGTGGTGCCTGTTTATTGAACCATTTCCTGTATTGCTATGTACTGTATATGTATTATCCTACTTGAGAGTATTATTTTCCCTGGAAAATGATTAACCATCCATTATGAAGCCTCGCCCTCCCTCCAGTCCATCTGCCTTGGTCCAGGCCTTGGAGGTAGAGAAGAACTGCTGGACCTCTTACCCTTTCCCTCCACCACTCCCTTCTCCTTCTGTGTCTTGTCTTTTTAGATTGTAAGCCCAAGGGCAGGGAATCGTCTAACTAAAAGATTGTATGTACAGCGCTGTGTAAATTTACAGCGCTTCATAAATAAAGGATAATAATAATACTAATAATAATAATAATAATAATAATAATAATAATAATAATATACCAAGGAAAGGAGGGAGGGAGACTGCAACAACAGGGCCACTAGTACATATATTTCATTTTAAATGTTCCTTCAACAGCAGCAGTTCATGAGAACTGTTTGTTCAAAGAGACGCCTTATTCTGAGCCATGTCAATTGCTCATATAGCATAGAATTGCCAATGCCTGCTGGCAGACTAATTGAGAAAGTAGCTTTCCTGGGCCTGAGGCTCCCTAAAATGACCCTTCAGAGAGAAATCAGTGGTCAAACACATTCATACACTTATCTTGCATACATTCTTTTTAATGTATGAGAAACTGTCCACAGTAGTAGCATTCCCTATATATGATAGGATGAAGGGAGATGTTCATTAAAATGTCCCCAGACTCCTTCATTTATAGTTCCTAGATGAAGTTAGTATTTTTATATGCTGTAACTGCATGCTGAGAATATCTTGAACTTTTTCCTACCTCTGAGTTGATTGAGTTAAAGAAGATATATATTCCAAGTGGACCTTAACTTTCCAGCTTTCCAAAGCTTAAATCACAGATGTCTCCTTCTGGAGACTGACTCTCATTGTCCTGAATATTTGGGTTCATCCACCCAAAAATATATTTGCCAAGAATGATTTGCTCATAGTTGGCTTGAGCATCTTCAAGATTTGCCCTTATTAAGAAAACTGAGCTTCCATATCCTTTTACAATAGTAGATATATATGGACTGTTACTTGCCAAGTAATAAATGTTTTTAGATATGATTTATAACTAGGTTTTCTATATACTTAGAGTTCTGTGATTTGCTGTAATGTTACTTTGCTCAATAATAATAATGACAGAAAATGTGTCTATTTAATTTGCTGACGAGACAGCCTATGTTGATGGTTTTGAGCCAGGCAAAACCTTTCAAACTACTTTACTATCAACAAGATTGTGACATTTATGTGCACTTAAGTTCCACCAAGTGAAAAATTATGGCCCAGGTTATACATGAACTGCACCATTTTCATTGACTGCCCATCTTAGGCAGTTAAGATTGACAAACATATGGCTCCTAGGAAGGAGAGTTAGGAGCCATGGAGTATTGCAGGGTTCTTTCTCTACCCTCAGAATGGTAAGTCTGTGAGTGAGATCTGCTCTTGGAAGGATCCTCCATGCAGCAGTTGCAACTTTAATAGCAAGGAGGTGGAGCAGAGCTCTATCCAAATTCTCCTGGCAATTCTAAGAAGAGGAGGGAAAATTGCACCATTACCAGATATGGTTCTTTCTCTGCCACTGAAAATATTGTCAGGCTTCTGGCTGACCTAAGATTTGGGGAGACTTCTTTAGAGAGGAAGAATTAGAATTACACAACAGAAGGAATGCAGAACTACCTGAGAAGTCCTGGCTCAAATGTGCCATACCTGGTCCATTGACAAAGGCCTTCTGTAGTATCCCTGCTTTGCTTCCTGAATCTTTTCCATTATTCTGTAGTTCTCTATAGCACAGGTGGGGGAGGACATGAGAAACTGAGGGCTAAAACACACTGTAGAAATAATCCAGTTTGAGACCACTTTAACTGCCCAGGCTCAATGCTAGGGAATTCTGGGAACTGTAGTTTGGTGAGACATTTAACCTTCTCTGTCACACAGCTCTGGTGCCACTACAAACTACAGTTCCCAGAATTCCCTAGCACTGAGCCAGGGCAGTTAAAGTGATCTCAAACTGGATTATTTCTGCAGTGTGTTATGGCCTCAAGTCATCATGGCCATCATACAAAGCAGAAAGACTATCATCATCTGAAAGAACAAAAATCTAAAATCTTGTGATCTATTTATATGCATAACTTTATTTGCATGCAGTTATGTTCAGGCAGCAGACCATGCCCATCTCTCTTCTGCTAAATTCATTTAATGTACATCTAAAATGTTTTCATAATTTGAATTTATCCAGTTAAAATGGTCTTGAAAGAAAGCTGGATAAATTGGGTGCCACAGAATATAACTTTTAACAAGCTGCACTGCTAACAAGCAAAGGCATTACGTTATGCAGCTGAATAACAACAAGATAAAATTAACACTTACACAACTAAAAGTAACACAGAAACATTGTGGTTTCTAAGGCTCTGTGGATTAATCTCATTATGTACTCTCTGATTTGTTGTCAATTACAGTAATTAGGTGTCAGTTTCCATGGCTAATAATAACTTGCTTGCACAGGAAATAGTCTGTTAAACGTACATATTAAGAACAGTATGCTCATTGGCCAGTAGTGCTTGGGAATCAAGACTTCCCGTCACAGACTTTTCTCACCGGATAAAATCCCTGTCATATCTTATTCAGTCAGCATATACAAAAGGTTGCTTTACACCTGCAATAGAATGGAAAGAACCTCTCCCTCAGATCCCTGATCTGAAACAGTATTTATTAATATACAGCAGAAAAAATTATGATTACTCTGGAGGAAACCTTGTTTTCACTAATTTTGTCCTACTTAGGTCAATACGTTTTGTTGTTTGGGTCATTATTAAGTCAATACATTTTGTTATTTGGGAATGCTGATGCTTCTAGAACAGCTATTTTCAGGCTGTGTTGCATGGAAACCTAGAGATCACTACAAATTTGCTTCAGTAAGAAAATCAAAAGCAAACTTTCCCATGGAAAGATATGCCTACCATCCCTTGTCTAGATCTACCAGCTACTGCTGCTAATGTGGATCTACAGAACAAAGTTGGATGTGTTTCAAGATTTACTCTCAGTTCCATATAGCAACTATGAAATTTAGCAGGTTTGGATAGTATGTGAGCAAACCAAGGATGTGCTGAAATTACAGCAGTTCTATGGATGATCATTTATTTCTTGTAGGTAGAAAGTTTGTAAGCCCTGAAGCTTACTGTTGCACAATTATACAGTATTGGTTTGATAGCACTATCAAACTACCTTGGCTATATCCTATGGAATCTTGGGATTTGTAGTTCTGTGAAGTATTTAATATTCTCTACCAGAGAGCTTTCAATACTTCCACAAGTTAGAAATCTGAAGATTCCACAGGATGCAGATAAGGCAGTTAAAATGGGGACAAAGTGTTATGGAATGAGAGGGAAGCATTATATCTGTTGGGGTATCCCCTAATACGCACTATTATTGTTGTTATTTTTATTATTATTTAATTTCTTTCTCACCTCTGCTCAAGGCTTGAGGCACAGTAGAACATGTTAAAATACAAATCACAGTTAAAAACACAGTTTTTAAAACATTAGGATCTGATCAGTATTTCAGTATACTGTGTACAGTATTTGATCTTTGCTAAGCAGGAGAGGTAAGTTCATAGTATAGTTGATTCATGGTCATTTGATTCCTCGCCAATGCAAAGAGGCTGTTTAGAGAGACAGCATGGTGTACGGTTTGAGCATTGTACTACAGCTCTGGAAACCAGAATTCAAATTGCTGCTCAGCCATGGAAACCCACTGGGTGACCCTGGGCATGTCTCAGCCTCAGAGGAAAACAAAAGCAAACTCTGAGGAAAATTTTGCAAGATAGTTTTGCCTAAGGGTTGCCATAAATCAGAAAAGACTTGAAGACACAACAACAACAAGCAAGCAAGCAAGCAAGCAAGCAAGAGAAGTTGAGGTGGTGTTTTTACCAGCGGCAAAACTTTGTTGTGGATAAAACTGCATGAAGATTCCTTCATCAACACACTGAACATATTTTGTGCCAAGGAGGTATGGACACACAGGACCACCCAGCCCTTTTTATGCCTTTGACCTCTTCCAGGTAATCTGCTAATAAAGGGGGGATATTACAGTTGAAAGGCCACTGGCTTAAAGTTGCAGTACAATGTTTCTGAGTTTTGATAAGTGTATCTCAAGTTACAGCAGGCTGGTATCACTTTAAATGTCATGGCTTCATCTTATGTAATCCTGTGATTTGTCATTTGATGAAGTCCAGGGTTCCATATGTTGGAGCCACAAAAATTAAACCAATTATAATTTGCTAGTACAAATATGCTGCTTCACAGTGAATCAGAAATGTACTACAAAATATATAGTAGTGTGAAAAAATATGCCTAATTTTTTCTTCAAAACACTTAGGAGAATTGACTAGGGTGGTAACAATACCAAAACACGAAAGAGGAAATTACTAGGATTAATATCAGCCCTTCTTGTATTCTTGAATATTCTCAGATCTCTGCAGGCTACTCCAGCACCAAATAAATTAGTTGAACGTTGCACTAAGAGCATGAAATAGTGAGTTAAGCCTCTATGGAAAGCCCACATTCCTTGCATAAATATAATGTATCCACCCAAATAACTGCTATTTACAAAATACCAAGAAAGGATTAGCACTAAAGCAGTTTGAGACCACTTTAACTGTCATGACTCTATCCTACAGAATCCTCAGGGACGTAGCTAGGATTTTAGGAAGGGGGGGGGGGTCCAGACTAAGTGCCATCATTATAATGGGGCTTGAGTGCAGCGGCGCAGCAGCACACACCATTCATTTTTCTAATGGAAGGGGGGGGTCCGGACCCCCAGAACCCCCCCCTTGGCTACGTCCCTGGAATCCTGGGATTTGTAGTCTGGTGACTTATTCAGCCTGGTCTGTCAGAAAGCTGTAGTGCCTCACCAAACTACAAATCCCAGAATTCCACAAGATGGAGCCATAACAGTTAAAGTGGTGTCAAACTGCTTTATTTCTGCAGTGTGGATACAGCCTATGTCTTCCCTAAACATTGATCATAGTTTCTTGGTAGCTGCTCTCAGGCTGTGGAATTCCCTCCCTTGAGAAGCCAGGTCAGCTGTCTTTCTGCCTCTGCTCTCTTTCCACTGAAGGTAAGGATTCTTCTGTTTACTCAGGCCTTTAAGTGTTAACTGTATATTACAGAAGGTCTTTTCAAAAAGGGGGGGGGGGTATTTATGTTTGTACTTTAAGAATTGCCATTATATTTTCCTGCCTTTAAAAACTTTCAAATTAGTTTCAATGTTATTTGTTGTTTTTTAAACTTTTTTTACTAGCCATAGTTTTCACTATGGCGGGGTACAGACCGCCGCTTTGCGGCACTCTGCCGCCGCCGCCAGTAGGTCCGCGGGGGAGCCGGAGCCTTCAGACGGCCCGACTCCCGCGCGGACCGAAAAAAGAAGCTCCAAAATGGAGCTTCTTTTACCATCGCGTTTGCGACGTAGCGAGGCGCCAGGGGTGCGCTCGCTACGTCACAAGCGGTGCGACACGTCTGGACGCTGTGCATCCAGTACGTAAAGATGGCGGCGCCCGTGTGTACAGGGCGCCGCCATCTTGTACGTATTCAATACGTACTAGGGTTAGGGGGGAAGCACCGCCTCTTCCTAACCCTAGTACGTATTGTATACGTACTATTTGGCGGTCTGTAAACCGCCTATATTTGGCTTTAACTCAAATTGTGAGCTGCCTTGGGTCCTGTATTAGGAAAACGGCAAAATATAAATTAAATTAAGTAAACTGTTGTACCAATTATCCACTGCCTCCTAAACAAGCATGTCCTTATTAGGAGACTTTTTCCATCTTATTTTGGTCCCATTTTTATAGGAAAGCTGTGCATCTGATGTAGCCTACTAACCATCTCTTATTATCTGAATACACTACAATTAATTATACTGACAAATCATATGAAATCATATGAATCAAATAAAATGATTCATGATATGGTTGATGATGAGACTAGTGTGGTTTGGGTGTTGGACTAGCTGACCTTGCGCAAGTCACAGTATCTCAACCTCAGAGGAAAGCAAACACAATCCTCTCTAAACAAATCTTGCCAAGAAACCCCCATGATGGGTTTGCCTTAGGGTCCCAATAAGTCAGAAACGACTGGAACACATAACACCAACATGGTTGGTACTCTGTCTGGCATTTATTGTCATCTCCCTCTATTTCTGCCATTATGTTACAAACAAAATATAGCCACATGTGCATTTTTCCAATGTACACTCTTCTTTACCTGAAATGGATACTTGTTCCCTTATATGCATGCTTCTACCAATTGCAGCTCCTTCATTAAGCAGCATGTTGTTATCTCAACTTCACAGATGGCAGACATGCCATTATATGTAAGACATCAGCATTACACATACATAAAATGCACAACTTTAGGAGTGATAAGAACTGGAAGCCTCCCTTACTAGGTAGTGAAACCACTGTGGTTTTCATTTCTTAAAGTTCTGTCAAACCAGCAGAACTAGGAGTAAAACTTCCGACCACACAAAAACCACAAGAACCAGAGACAAAAATACATATTCAGAGGTTACAACCAACAATGTGGTTTTAATCAGTGTCAGAACAAATGATGTTGTTTGCTTTCAGGCCTCAGTTGAAACTTTTCATCAAAACATTAAGACTTTATTTATTCATTCATTCCTTTATTTATTTATTATTTATTTATTTTCATGTGTTGGTACGATGGATACCAATAAGGTGAAACATTTAATGCACATGCAACATAAAAGCAACTCAGGAGATATCAAGGCTGTTTGACTAACACAGAATAGACCTTGCTTTGGTACAAGCTACAACATGCTCTTTTGATACTTTAAACCTTATTTAGGGACCACCAAAGCTGAATTTCTGTGCCTAGTAAAATCAAAACAATCTGAGGTACCTATTGGACATGTGGCTAGACAAGCTCTGGGGAATGCTCTACCTATATGTGGGGTTTGAAAATCTCTGTGAAGAATGTGACATTTCTGCCAAAAATTGAGACTTTTAATCTCAAACATTCAGCCTAACATGAAGTAGTATATCAAATGCTGTTTTGAGAACATCTTAGTGAGCCAGGATTATATGAGAACATATTAGGTGTGGTTCAGACTGCCCAAAAAGGGCGACCTGCCAGCGCCTGTTTTTCCGTCGGTGGGAAGCGTCAGCCACCAAACCGATAGGCTTCCCGCCGGCAGAAAAAGAACCTGCAAAAAGTGGGTTCTTTTGAAGCCACAGAGGCAGCGTAATGAGTGCGCCATTGGCGCACTCATTACGTAAGTGCCGTGCGGCACCATGCGGACACTATGTGGCACTTACATAACAATGGTGGCGCCCATGTATACAGGGCACCGCCATTGTTACACCCTCATCACGTGCGAGGGTTGCAGGGCGTGTGGGCGCTCCGCCCTCAGCCAACCCCTAGCACCTGACGAGGGCACCTAAAAGGCCCATATGTACCGGGCCTTAGTGAGCCAGTACTTTATTCCAAGGTGAATAAAGAACTGCAGCATTCATAAAATTCTATCTGTGTTATACCTGTTGTTGCTGTTGCTGTTAACTGCCATCAAGGCAGCTTCAACTATAACAACTAAAGGTAACCATATGAATGAGAGACCTTCAAGACATCCTGTCATCAACAAATCTAACAAACCCAGGGCTGTAGCTTATTTGACTGAATTTATCTGTTTCGAAACTGAATATGTTTTGCTTCTTTTGGCTGAAACAAATAAAACAGGCTGGCAACATTTAAATATTAACAAGGAGGGAGACACACAACTACCACAGAGAATAATAGCAGGAGGAAACTAAATTTTTATGACCAAGTAAAATAAAATGCAATAGATCAGAGCAATTAGAAATGCCATGCTAGCACATATAATTGTGTACTGGATATCTAATTGCTCAATAGAGACATTAGATACCCAGCACACAACCAGGAGCAAGTAAAACGTATTGAGGAAAACTCTTCACTCCATCCCCATAGCCCCAAAGGTTGCAAAGGCCTGTGCTAGTTTGCTCATGTCCCAGTTAGACTCAGGCAATGATCAGTGTGAGTGGAAGCGCTAGGCACATCTGGACTACATGTCTCACAAGTGCTGAAGCAGTTGATCCAATTTTCCAAATTAAAGCCATCTGGATGCAGTAAGTTCATAAAGCTAAAAGCAAAGTCTTTTAGGGGCGAGCCCATAACTCAGTGGGAGTGCACTTGCTCAATGAGACAGCAGTTGCTTTGCAGTTAAAATGGCCAGAGATAGGAAAAACCTTAGAGAGTTATCGCCAGTGAGAACAGACAATACCTGACTAGGTGGACAAATGTCTAACAAAGTATGAGACTGTTTTCCTGTGTACAAAAGATACACAAGTTATTACTCCTAACTAGAAAAGGCTTACTGAGCCAGTGGAACTTAGATAAATTTTAATTTGCCTTTTAACAGTTGATCAAATGGGTTTACAATAATTGGGATCTGGAATTAAATTTTAAACATGGAACCTATGAGTGTATTTACACTGCAGAATTAAAGCAGTTTAACTGCCATGAGCCTATCCTACAGAATCCTTGGATCTGTAGTCTGATGGGGTATACAGCCTGGTCTGTTAGAGAGCTCTGGTGCTTCACCAAACTACAGATCCCAGGATTTTGCAGAATAGTCATGGCACTTAAAGTGATTTAATTCTGCAGTGTGGATAACCCCTCAGATGAACAAAAATCTTTTTAACTGCCACAAGTCTATCTTCCCCATAAAGTCAAGGCAAAAAAAAGTTTCTTCCAAAATGGTGTTTGTATTCGATTATACAGCTAGCCTCAAAAATGTATCAGTAATTTTTCAGGAACCATTCTGCCAAGAATGAAAAGCATTACTTTTGCATTCCTTTCAAGGACATACTGAGCCCACAGAGTAGAGTGGGACAGGGATGGTGCCCAGTCCCCCCAAGTTCCCTCAAGCACCTGCACCCCAAACAATTTGTAAGGGATTTCAGATGAAAAATTGTCCTCCAGTTCCAAGAAACCCATGAAAAAGGCAATCAAACACCTGGAAATGGGAGTGACATCTGGTCACCCTGTGGCCCACTAGGAGGATGCAGTGCTGCTACAAAAATTGGACCCAGCCATATTTGCCCACTCCTGTGATAGAGACATATTTTAACTACATTTTCAGGATGAAAATATTTTCGAATTTATTTTAATTATATTTGACCATTTTAGACTTATATATAAGGATAAGAATGCCTTTAAAGTTTTAATTAAAAATTAATGGATAAATTAAGACCTTTTGCCACACATTCTATCAAATGTTCTGGTAAAATGATCTTCCTTTCTGTTTGTCAGGACAACACAGACAGCCAAGTCAACTAAGGGTGAGAAAATTCACCCAGCCTGTAGGAGCAATTTGACAGAAGAAAAGAATAAAGTGCTAGATGCAGATTTAAAACAACTGTTAATTCTAGTACTGAAAACTGAACAGATAAGGGAGTAGATAGTTTGCTTCTAGGATACCACAAAGTATTTCATTTTCTTAACCAAATGTGAATTTTTTTGATAAAGGATCAAACATTACAAATTTAAATGGTCATTGAATAAAACAAGGATACATGCCAGTCAGCAGTTTTGATATTGCAACCCAATTTAATATCTTTCTCCTCCCTACATGCTTCTAAAGACAGATATAGTTTCTTAAAAGTTGTTTTTGCAACTTTTGCTGCTTTCATATAC
The DNA here is from genome assembly GCF_019175285.1 of Sceloporus undulatus. Lineage (NCBI taxonomy): Eukaryota > Metazoa > Chordata > Lepidosauria > Squamata > Phrynosomatidae > Sceloporus > Sceloporus undulatus. The sequence goes on from NC_056522.1 coordinate 84,789,062, forward strand.
CCATTTACCCAGTAAAAAGTTCCTCTAAGTTTATGGAGTTTACTTCCAGGAAACCATGCATAGGATGGCCACCTAAGTCCAAAGAGTGTTTTTAAAGGAATTCATTCCAACATACAGCTTTAAAAGAACGCTTCCTTCTTTAATGGATTGTTGCACAATTAACTGCAGTCCCAACGTGACCCTAGAGACTGAATACTTCCTTGTCCTTAGAGACATTTGAATTATGACAGCTAAGTGAGTAATAGGCCAACTCATGCTATCACACTGATCATGCTCAAACCAAAAGAAAAAAGAGCAAGAAAGAGAGAGAGAGTTTGCAGATGGAAAAAAAAACTTGGATTGCTTCTTACAATTTAACCTGAGGCTCTGCTTACCAGTGGGCTGCTTACATGTTATAAGTTTCATTCAGAACATCTGCTGAAAAGCATTTAAGGGTAAATAAACTGAAAAATATATTGTGCTGCACTTGAAAGATTATTTTGCTAGTGAATAGCATATGAGGTAAAGTACTTAAAGATGCGGCCACATATATACACACACATTTTAAAAGTTGATCATTCCTTGAAAGGGAAAATGATGTATTTGTTTCTGGCTTCATTCATTTGTTTCTGGCTTCATTCTGGCTTCCAATAGAAAAACGCTATGATATAGCACTTCAACTGTTAAGTTTTGTAAATAGATATTTGGCCCACAGTACTGTCATTCCTGTTATGTGGAAAAGGAAGCAGTTATTTTCTGTCTGCATCCCAGTGATTAATGCTCCAAAGGTCAGTTTTCCACAACAGGACATTCAGATTCCACATACATCATCACCAAACTCTGTTAGGGAAAATAAACATTTTTGGGACTCATGCTGTGCTACGAGAAGATGAGTGACTATATATTACATATAGAATTCCTAGATGGGCAGTTAAGTTAAGCTGGCTTTTTTTTTTTTTCAAGGTAAGTACCACAAACATCCAAGAAAGAAAGAAAGATGGTTACCTACTTGGACAGGAGCAATGGAGATGCAGCTGGTCTTCTCCTTTTGAGATATAAAACAATAGCATGAGATATTAAAATGTCTTTCCCATTGAGTGGTTTCTGCTGCATGTGTGCTTGTATTTTCAGCTATGATGAGATCCGCTTGCTGGCAGCAAGTAGGAGGCTGATATGACCATCAAATGAAGCAACACAGTGACTGAAAAATAAAGTACTAGCACCACCGTATGCTAGAGGCTGGGAAAATCTCTCACATATCCACAGGCCCTGTGAATCCCATTTTCTTAATTTCTCTCTTCACACTAGAGGCAGCTTGATTTTTAACTTACTGCTGCAGTTCAGAGATACATGAGGAATTGTTGTTGACACTGTTATTAATTTGCCAGGAAAATATTAATCTGATCCAGTTTACTTTCTCTTCCTATGATATACATTGTGGAACAGTTGAGCTTCTTCAAAAGTGACTATTTGAGGAGCAGGAAGGAAAAGCATAGTGGTAAATATACAATCAAATAGAGACGCATCCCCTCCCAAATGCTAATAAAAACAAGTCTAAGTGACAGGAAAGAAATGTATCCCTTTGGGGGTAAATATATTTTATTACTCCTGCATTGCACCCTCGACTCTCCTACTGCTAAGTAGTACGATATTTGCCTGAACTGGCCCTGAAAGAGATTAGTTTCCTACTGTTTCCTAAGCCCTTCCCATCTGTCACATGATCTTCCTATTTCTGCCTGAAATTTGAGACAGACGTTTTAAGATTGCCTTGGACATAAACAGAGCTGGTGACGCAGAAAATCAGCTAACACGTTGTCTGCAGAGTTTAAAGGAGAAAAGGATGGTTTAAATTGTTTTTGAACAAAATTGTTTGGCTGAGCTAGGAGTGAAATGCTTAACCTGTGCAGGTCCCTGGTCACACCAACACACCCACAAACACATACACATTTGCCAGGTTGCAAGGATTTCAATATTAATATTATCTGCTGTAAAATTTCCAAATGAAATAATAGGACTGTATTATTCTTTTTTTATTACATCAAAAAGAAACATTTAGGGAAGGGCCTGTCTGCAGCACAATTATTGAACACACACTTTACATTTTAAAAAAACCCTCTCAGGTTCAGTCAATAAAAAGATCTGAGTTAAGAGGACTAAGAAAGATGTCATCTGCCTGGAAATGTTGCTTTTTGGATTATAATTCCCAGAACCTTCCAGCCAGTGATAGCTGGTGGTCTTCGTGTCTGTATCTGTTCTGGGTACTTCCTTTAAAGTTCAGACTGAAACCCAGCACAGATTTATATAGCCCACTGACATTAGAGAATCAGCAGGGATTCTGAATCTTTTAATTAAAAAAAAAGTATTCCCTGGCTCTGCTCAGCTTGCAGCATACCTATCACCATTATTTTTAAACAAATATACTCTATATAGAGAGGCCACATTTCTGTGGTGGCGTTGTGTAAAAATGTGATCAGAGATATTGAAAAGTCCATTTGTATACAGTTGACATATTCCAGCTTACTCCTCTGTAAGTCCATTCTTGAGGACAAGTTACAGGCTAAAATAAATTGGAATTTCATGTAGAATTAGAAAAGGAAGCAGGTCTGTAGTATTTGTTTACTTATTTGCTACATTTATGCAATACTGCCCACTCTTCTCTGGGCAGCAAAGAATATACAATGATAAAATATAATTAAAATACAATGTAGTGGGAAAAAAGCATGAGTCCAGTTGCTAGTCCCACTGTAGCAGATCCATGGAAACAGTGGAACTTATATACATGTTGTTATCCCAAGTTCCCATATATTGATCAAGTCTACCATTGTTGGGGCTAATAGCTGGATGGAGATTATCACACACCAAATCCGTACCAGGATAGATGTGGATTGTAACGGTCACCGCGGAATCTTATTGCACTGCATCATGCACAGGCAGTAGGCAGCCCATGTCAAATCCAGGCTTCTCCCACAGCTTTTCAAAAATGGGATTTTCCATTGATCTCAGTAGCTGTTTACCAGTAAGGGGGAGGGAGACATGCCAAAAATCACTACATAGCAATATTGTTACAGTGCTATGTAGTAGACAATGGTTGTATAGGATTCTGTTGTGTATTTTTTTTATTTCATTCTCTCTGAGTGTATGAATAGTGTTTCCAAAATAACAGAGGTGGCTGAGTGAGTCAGTCGTGATGGTCCATATACAGAACCCCCCCCCCCCAAAGCTATTATACATTGTAAATACGACAACAAATGATAACTGATAAGTAGAATGCGCTACTGAGACTTGCAAAAACTTCTTGCTCGGGACCTGTCAAATGATCATAATATCAGAGAATCATAGAGTTGGAAGAGACCACAAAGGCCATCCTGTCCAAACCCCCTGCCATGCAGGAACTCTCAATCAAAGCATCCCCGACAGATGGCCATCCAACCTCTGCTTAAAGACCTCCAAGGAAGGAGATTCCACCACACTCCGAGGGAGTTTGTTCCAATGTTGAACAGCCCTTACTGTCAGGAGGTTCCTCCTAATGTTGAGGTGGAATCTCTTTTCCTGTAGCTTGCATCCATTGTTCCGGGTCCTTGTTCTCTGGAGCAGCAGAAAACAAGCTTGCTCTCTCCTCAATATGACTTCCCTTCAAATATTTAAACAGGGCTATCATATCATCTCTTAAACTTCTCTTCTCCAGGCTAAACATCCCCAGCTCCCTGAATTTCTCCTCATAGGACATGGTTTCCAGACCCTTTACCATTTTAGTCACCCTCCTTTGGACACACTCCAGTTTCTCAACATCCTTTTTGAATTGTGGTGCCTAAACTGGACACAATATTCCAGGTGGGGCCTGACCAAAGCAGAATACCGTGACACTATTACTTCCCTTGATCTAGACACTATTTTATTGATGCAGCCTAAAATTGCATTGACCTTTTTATAGCTGCTGCATCACACTGTTGACTCATGTTCAACTCCTAGATCTCTTTCACACATAGTCTCATTCAGTCAGGTGTCCCCCATCCTATATCTGTGCTTTTCATTTTTCTGCCCTAGGTGCAGTACCTTACATTTCTCCCTGTTGAAGTTCATTTTGTTAGCTTTGGCCCAGCTTTCTAGTCTATTCAGATCATTTTGAATTTTGTTCCTGTCCTCTGGGGTGTTAGCTGCTCCTCCTAATTTGGTGTTGTCTCGAAATTTGATAGGTATTCCTCTAAATCTGTCATCCAAGTCATTGATATAGATGTTGAATAGCACTGGGCCCAGGACAGACCCCTGTGGGACACCACTGGTCACTTGTCTCCAAGATGAAACCGAACCATTGGGTTTGGCTTGACAACCAATTACAAATCCATGTAACAGTTGCTTTGTCTAGCTCACATTTTACAAGCTTGTTTGCAAGAATGTCCTGGGGAACCATGTCAAAGGCCTTACTGAAATCAAGATATACTATATGCACAGCATTCCCTTCATCTACCAAGCTGGTAATTTTATAAAAAAAAGAGATTGGATTTATCTGGCATAACTTCTTTCTCTGAAACCCATGTTGACTCTTTGTGATTATGGAATTGCTTTCTAGATGTTCACAGACTCTCTGTTTAATGATCTGCTCTAGAATCTTTCCTGGTATTGATGTCAGACTAACTGGATGATAATTGTTGGGATCCTCTTTTTCCCTTTTTGAAGATAGGGACAACGTTTGCCCTCCTCCAGTCTGCTGGGACTTCTACTGTTCTACAGGAGTTCTCAAAGATTATTGCCAATGGCTCAAATATTACATTAGCCAGCTCTTTTCTCTTGGATGTAGTTCATCAGGTCCTGGAGATTTATATTCATTTAGATTACCAGGTATTTCTGTACTAACTCTTTACTTATTCTGTGCTGAATTTCCTCTATTCTGTCCTCTGCTCCATTATCCTCAGGTTGAGCACCCTTTGCCTTTTCTGAGAACACAGAAGCAAACAAGGTGTTGAGTAATTCTGCCTTTTCTCTGTCCCCTATTAACATTTTGCCACCTTTTCCACGCGGTGGCCCTACCGTTTCTTTCTTCTTCCTTTTGCTGAGGACATATCCCAAAAAGCCCTTTTTATTGTTTTTAACCTCTCTAGCAAGCCTAAGTTCATTCTGTGCTTTAGCTTTTCTGACTTTACCTCTATACAAGCTAGCTATTTGTTTGAATTCCCCTTTGGTGATTTCCACATTTTTCCATTTCTTATACATGTTCCGTTTAAAACTTATCTCAGTTGAAAGTTCCTTAGTCATCCATCCCGGTTCTTGAGACATCTCCCATTTTTCTTCCTCGCTGGAACTGTTTTAATTTGTGCCTTCAGTATCTCCCTTTTGAGAAACTCCCATCCGTTCTGAACTCCCTTTCCTTTTATTATTACTGACCATGGGATCACCTCCCATATTTCTCTAAGTTTATTGAAATTAGCTCTCCTAAAGTCTAGAATGCGTGTCTGACTATGCCTGGCTATATTGAACTCATTTCTTCCAATTAAGGATTGTAACACAATCAAAATAAGTTTAGCACAACCATGTAGATCAAATCATAGTTGACAAGAAACTGTACACGAGACCACACTGGCAGCAGAATTTGCAGGTGATTACCATACCTTTCTTCCTTAAATGAACAGAAACTAAAGCAGTCTATCCAAAACAAGGTCAAGTACCTGGATTCCAAAATTACCCAGAGGTGTATCTGAGATTAACCATGCTGGACAACTGTTTGTAGACTTAGAAGATATGCCTTATGATATAACCTCAGCTCTCAAAAATTAAAGCCATTTTCAGGAAAATCAAAATTGCATCTTGTTAAGTGGAAAATGGGGTAGTGAAGACAACCATATAAATGTCCAAAATACAATATTAATTTTCCAGAACTAAACCTAGGGACATACAATAAAATTCCCAGAAGAACATATGCCTATCTTAAGTATATTAACCTGACTCCAATACTTAATCTAAATGATGCCCATTTGTCCCAGTCAAGCACTATTTCATCAAGCATTGTAGACAAATTCAGCTTAATAATTTGAATACAGTCCTAAGTAATCAATATGCTGATATATCTATTAGCTTCCTGGCACCACCAAAACTGCCAGATTGAAAACAATCCAAATAAAGTTTTAGTCTCAACAGTATAGCCTCAGATTTAAACAAATTAACAGTATAATCAGAAAGGATCTTGAAGTCATTGAACTGAAGTCACTGAATTTATCAGCTCTGGTACAGAAGAATTCAGTCTAGAGATAAACAACAAAAGCTCATCGTCACACAAAACTGCCTTATAGTTTATGCCTATATCCATGGATTGCTGGATTCTGTACATACCAAAGGTTATCAAACATTGGAGGAGAGAAAGGACATCCCTGTCATGTACTCTGGGATCTTTCAAGTCATAATGTGATCCTCTTAAGTAGAGGTGCTGGGACCTTCTGCATAAAGGGACCTTCTGTCATCTCGGCCTCAGAGGGAGCGATCAGGCAGACCCAGCAACATCAGGGATTACCTGAAGGACGAGACTTCTCCTTCCTTTAACTGTCACCTTATATTTTGTATTGTATTGCAATTTTTACTGTACACCGCTATGATCATTGCGGAATAGCAGTCTATAAATAAAACGTATTATTATTATTATTATTATTATTATTATTATTATTATTATTAAAAATATGTGTTCTACAACATATTACATATTATGCTGCTCATAAATCTGAGTCTAAAATTGGATTTGTATGTAGATTGGTATGTGGTGGAACACATATTTTTATGTAAGAGATCCCAGCACCTCTACTCCATCTACAGATATAAAATCCCAACCACAGAGGGAAAAGAAGTAATTCAGGAGAATAGGTAGATTTCAAGAAGAAACTGGGGGGAAGATTTTTTTTTATTTTTGTCCCCTTGAGTCTTCACTGTTGTATAGCTATACCTCAGTTAACAAAGTAGCTGTGTTCCTGGGCTTTGCTTTAACAGTAATATTGGAAGCAAAAGTGGAAATTACATGGAAAGAATAGTGATAGATTCTTTCACCACAAAAAAAGAAGAGCAGATCAACATGTTTCAGGAAACATTTTATTTAAAACTAATATTATGCACATGTGAAATGAAACAACCATGTCAGCATTGACCTGTATTGAAATCCCTCAATACCATCTTAATTGACAACAGACTAACATCTGAGACAGAATGTGGGCCTTTTTTTCCCTCCTGTATAATTTTTAACATTTTTGCCTGATGAAGAAGCCCGTGAAGCTTCAAAAGCTTGCAAAATGTATTTTATGCTTTTGGAGTTGGCCAAATAAAGGTACTACTGATTTATGGATTTTGTATTTTGTTGTAATTTACTGCATGACCAACATGATTCCTCCTGAATACAGTAAATTGTCACAGCATTCTGCTGTGGGTGTAGATGACAATCATACAATTTTCTTTATCTTTCTTTTCTGTTCAAATGCCATTATTTCATTATGGCTAAAATGCTTGTATTCTGCACATCACACTCAATAGCCAGAAAATTTTACTGAATGCAGAGTTCAGCATCCTGGCTCTGTCAGTGTTAATTAAAAATAGACAAGTTTCTAGTCCTTGGATCTGAAAAAAATGACATTGAAAGCACGTGAACAATGCCCCTTTACACTTCAAAAGCTAAAAACAGGATTGACGGTGGCCAGACTAGTTACATGCCTAATTGAAACAGGCAAACATTTATTCACCACTTATGTTCAAGTTGCAGAATTCATCTTTCTTATTTCAGAATGCTGATAACCATCACATCCAACTTTGCTCTCTTTTAAATGTGTAGTATGTACACAACCCTGCCTCTTTTAGATTACTCTTCTAGTACATTCTAGGAAGTTGATGTGAAGTGGAACACTTTAAATCTCTATCCCTCCCTCTGGTTGAAAATTGAAACCTGCTTATTTCCAGGCTTAGCTGTGTCCTGTCCCTGACATTTCTTATGTTATTCCAGTTTTTGTAGTTTCACAGGCTTGATAAAACCTTCTCACTATCTTCCTGACTCAGAAAAATTGGTTACTTATATGTAAAGGATGCTTAGACCTCTTTCATAATATTTGACTTGCCCCTCAACGTAAAAACTGTTTTAATTTATTAGGATTCTTATTATCCTATTGTGTTCACAAATAATTCATCTTGCTCCTTCATATTTATTTATCCTGTTCTGACTAATATCTCTACTTCATCGTTTTTCTCTGTCTAGAACTCAAGGTAATGTATTCCAGCTGTAGTCAAAACACAAATATGTAAAGGTACTATTAAGCTGTAAAGGATGTGGATAACCAGCCTGGAACTTAACTGTGCAGTTTATTCCCAGATTATTCCCAGAAAGTAATATTATTATTACTTTCATTCCCATGCCTCCCTATTATGTCTATCAAGCTAGCTGAGTATTTGTATGATCATATATGTTGTTGTATGATACAATGCCTCAAGCTACAATGAAGGATATGGGTGAAGAGACAACTAACAGAATGTCATATTAAGGAATGAGTTGTTGATGAAGATCTCAATGCCACACTACAACATTGGTTAACTACCCAGTATTGCACTGAACCTCCTTCTGCTTTTTTAATTCACAAGAAAACCTGCAGGGCCTGACTCACATCAGGAACATATGTTATACATATAGGTTGCAGCTAACCCTCATTTTTAACTTAGAAGTAAACATATTTCTGTAAAACTGTGAAAGCTGGACAGGATGAAAATCAACTCATTTGAAATGTGGTGCTGGAGAAGAATTAATGGTTTGAGTGCCATGGGTGCCATGGACTGACATAAAGACAAACAAATGGACCCTAGACCTATCAAGTCTGATGTTTCACAAAAAGCCAAAATAACTAATATGGGCCTATCATATTTTGGGCATATAATTAGATGACATGACTCATTGGAAACAACAATAACACTCTGCAAATTGGAAGATGTAGGAAAATAGAAAAAGGGAGACCTCATTACAGAGGATTTCATTCAGTAAGGGAAGCCACAGTCCTGGATTCCCAAGACCTAAACAGGGTTGTAGATGACTGGGACTCTTGGAGATCTGTCATCCATAGGACCTCTATAAGTCAAAGCCAACTTGATGACAAACAACAAGCATGCAGACTCCCACCGCACTGCAATCGGGTGTGGGAGGTTTAAACCTACCCTACCCAGCTTTCTGATTTCCTTATTTTCAAATAGGAAGAGTCTTCACTGATGCCCAGATAGACATTATACATTTAATAGAGGGCATAATTTGAGCAGCAGCACTCCTACTGGTTTTGAAATAGGTCCCACACATTTTGATGTGAAGGAAAATTTCAGAAGTCTTATTTTGAGGGGCAATGTCCTCATCTCCCTCACCCCATAGCTACACACCTGGTCATCTCCCCAGAACATCCCCTTTCTTCTGGGAACAGTCATCACTTCTGCTAAGGTGATAAGCTGCAATTTTGTGAGGATTCACTCATGCATTGGGCTTTTGTTAATTCTGTGCCTCTTCCCCTCAGATGCCAGCATTGAAACTTACCCATACTCTGAGTTTGCGCTGTTATATCCAGGCTATCTAATACTATCTGGAAAATCAGCTCTGAACTCATGATATCCCCCCCCCCATAACAGAGTAAAATATGTCATTCATAGTACTGGATCCTCCTGAGAGATCCGGAGCCTGCCATCAAGATGCCAAGTGGCTATTCACATGTGCATCTCACTGTGCCACCCGATGCTGGTGTCACTGGGCAAGTCACTTGCTCTGGGGTCAGCATGAGGCACCCAGCCATGTAATCAATGCTGTGCACCTCATTCTGACCTCAAAGTGAGTAATTCACTGCTGCCAAATAGCACAGCAGAACACACCTGTGAACAGCCACCCAGTATTGCAATGGGAGTGCCAGGTAACATAAGGATAGGGTTGCCATAAGTCTGGACCTCCAAACCGGGACAAATGTAGGACAACATTTTCAAATGTAGAGCACATTTTTAAAAAATGGAGGACATGCGAAAAAATTGATTTTTTTTAAATGTTACTATAAATGCATGTTTCTTAGGCATGATCAAAATGGAGGACATTTGGGCATTATTCCTAGACAGATGGCAGAAATGTACTTTCCCTTTCTGGCCACCCCCCTCCCCCCATTCCAAACAGCACATTTGGGCATTGAACATAGCTTTAATTAACATGGCCTCTTGCATATTTCAGAGGCTTATTCCATAACCAAACTCTTTGGGTTTCACACTGAACATACTATGCATACTGAATATGTCAAGGTGGTTTAACAAGAAGTGGATTTGCCCTTGGATTCAACTGTACTTCTCAGAAGTGTGTACTTCGTCAAGGGACTTTGGATTGTTTTCACTGCGCATGAGTTTGTAAAAATCAGAGCAACTTACATTGGTCGTGCCTCAGAAGCTGGCTCATTTCATCATCATCATCATCATCATCATCATCATCATCATCATCATCATCATCGCTATCCTCTTCCTCTTCCTCCTCGTCCTTCCTCCCTCCTTCCTCCCCTCCCTCCTTTCTTCCTCCTTCATTCCTTCCTCCCTCCTCCTCCTCTGCCTCCCGGGCCCAAGCGGACGAGGAGGTGGGTGGCTGCCTTGGCACGCTCCTCCTCCATCCATGCGCCAAGGCAGCCGGCAGGCAGCCACCCACCTCTGCCTCAGCCTCCTCCTCTGCCTCCGCCTCCCAGGCCCAAGGCAAGTGCCCAGCACGGTCGCGCGGAGGCGCGTGAGGCGGAGGAGGCAGTGGGTGGCTGCTTGCCTGCTGCCTTGGCACACCTCCTCCTCTGCCTCCGCCTCATGCGATTCTGCGCGACTGTGCTGGGCACTTGGCTTGGCCCCGGCAGGCGGAGGCAGAGGAGGAGGCGGAGGTGCCTGCCTGGCTTGGCGCGCTCCCCCCACCCGCGTGCCAAGGCAGCAGGCAGGCAGCCACCCACTGCCTCCTCCGCCTCGTGCGCCTCCACGCGACCGTGCTGGGCACTTGCCTTGGGCCCGGGAGGCGGAGGTGGAGCCAGAGGAGGAGGCGGTGGCTGAGGGCCCGCCGACTGCATGAGCAGCCGCGCGAGGCCAGAAGAAGAGAAGGAGGAGGAGGAGGAGGAGGTGGGTGGCCATGGGCGGGGCAGTCCCGCCTTTGGTGCAAAACCGGACCGGGACCGGGACCGGGACCGGAGCACCAAAACGTTTATCCCGCCTACCGGTGGGATATGGCATCCCTACATAAGGATGTTGGGGCAAGTACAGGTCAAGAGTACTTTGGGCTACCTCAGAGTATTCTGGCCCATGAAGAAAGGGCCTGGAAGGCTCATGTAGCTACTTTTCAGTTAAACACTGCACTAACCACCAGGTCAGCTATGGAAAGAAACACATCTCTCAGAAGAAAACTATATGCTTTCTCCAATCCCTATCATTTCCACTTACAAAAACATCTCAGGTAGCATGAAAAGTGAAATTTCTCTACTTGGAGAACTGTGTTGTTAGTATACATTTCTGGTGTAAACCAGAAAACTAAATACAGTACAGTACATGCTTTTTTTGGGGGGAGGATCCTTTCTTGATACCTGTTCTTTGTTATTCCAGCATTCAAAAACTTTTAATCTTATCCTGTATATCCCACTACCATGGCATAACACACTTCTCAACTTTATATTCCAAAAGATATTTTAAAAGAATTTTTACATCCCTTATAAAAAGTTATTCTTCAGCTAGAGGTTTATTTCTTAATACATGAAGTATTTTGTAATTAAATGGAAACTACCACTGAGTTAAGAGACATAACATTACAATTAAAGTAGTCTTCTTTTTTTAAAAGGTTTTTTAATGATCAAATAATTGGGAAAGACGTTCACAGTCTGTAGACAGATCATTCACAAATAATTGTGAAATGCATGCAGACAGATATTCAGAAATAATCAAATATTTCTTCATCAAGAGAGACATGTTGATGTTCATGTGCTTGCTGCCAACCACACTGCAGCAGCTTTAATGTGTTTGGTTAAACATTTGCAGTCGTCCAAGGACTGCTGGTGCATCCTTTTATTACCCTACAGGTGGCCTTGCAGGGATTGCACCCTTGCCTAGACACGCACTCATAGAAATGAAACAAGTAAAGGCTGTTCTGCAGTAGCAGTTTGACAGCTGTTGTCATTGTAATTTAGCTGAAATTCTCTTTGCTTTTACTTGTCATACTAAGGGGAGCTTTGGAGGATTGCCAAGAAAGCTCTTAAATAGTCTTTATTCCATTCCTATTTGTTATTCTGTAATCAGCTTTCCTTCCAAAAGTAGGATTTTGATCAATAACATTTTAAAATACATAAATTAAAAATGAGCAAAATGGGACCACTAGGATCCAGACTGTGTGCCCCAAGTTTACTCTGAAGATATTTCTTTTCAGATGCCAATTTCATAGTAGAGTTATAATTATTAAAGAAATCCTGATTTTATTTATATAGAAACCTTCCTTCCCAACCCACCCTCCCTTAATATTTTGTTGTTTTAAAAGTCAGGGACCTGTCCAAGTCACTTGTGCACTTCATGTTCTGAGTCACTTGGGTGTTCAATAGCTGACCTTTATCAGATTGGCATCTGACTGAGAATTGGCGGGTCATTCTGTTAAAGATAAACATATGCACTCTGGTCCCTTTAGGGAGTGGGGAAAATAATGTTTAATAGCTACTGAAAATGGAATATTCTCTGTTTTTTTTCCAAACATGTTATATATATGCAAAATGGATTTATTTGTAATAATTATTGCTTTATTTTTAATGACTAGGTCAGGTATGATTTCAACCAGAAAGATGTTCTGTTATATGTTCCTCAGACAGACAGCATCATGTGGTGGCTTGAGAGCTGGATTAGGAAACCCACAGAGTAGACTTGGGCAAATTACTCTTTCTCAGCCTTAGAGGGAGGCAATGGCAAACCCTTTCTAAACTAATCTTGCCAATAAAACCTAGGATAGAGTAACCATAAGTTGGAATCAACTTAAAGGCATATAACAACAAATATATATGAGATCTGCTATTACATTGTTCACAATATCCTGATACAGAGGGATTTTATGCTTAAGTCTTCTACACACTGTGAGATGTACCTTCTCTGCTAGATTCCTAAGTCATTGCTGTGTTAAATCTTACAGCGGTAGCCACTTGTGTCAAATAAATGGCTCTTTTATCACATTTGGCATTGAACTCTTATGTAGTTCCACATCTTGGTTTAGACAGGATACTCCAAACTTTCTTTCTTAACTAGATTGTGGATTAAGGATCTAGGCAAGAATCGACATGAATTACAGCACAGTATAAGAAAAAGTATTATCTTCTTCTTCAGGAAAAACAAGAGAACTATGTTGCGGAAAGTGTGATTAAAAGAATTGAGGTCCCTTCCAGTTTAATGATTCTGTAATGCTATGATAGACAGAAAAAGCCAGGGACAAAAAAAAAAATCTAAATCCACATGATATTCTAGCAATCAGAATCAATAAAAGCAGTATCATGTTAGAACAATTAATGCAGAATGCTGAAAGAATTTACAGAACAAACTCCTAAACTTCCACCTATGCTCGAAAATAGATTCACTATTTTCAGCTCATGCATCCTGCATTTAGAAATCACCATCAGATGATGAGCTAAATGCAGATAACCAATCCTGTAAGGCTAAAAAAATGAATGGGGAATAAACCCTATAAAAATGCAACAAATGCTATAATAATCTCTCACTTATATTTCATAATAAACCCTGTAAAAATGCTACAAATGCTATAATAATTTCTCATTTATATTTCATAGTAGTCTTATATAACTGATTGTTCAAAAACAAATGGTAAGTTGATCTATGATCTGAACTATTCATTACTCAAATGTCTTAGTAAATTGACTTTTCCTTCCCCTGGAAATTACATATTAAAAGTACTTTGCCTCCTCCCAGTTTTAATTTTTTCCTATAGTGCATTGTGCACAGGTACATCTCTACAATACATAAGGGTAAAGAAAAGAACAAATGCAAAAGTATAAAATATTTCCATGCATATTTATGCTTCACATATTAACCTACTACAAGCATTCAATAATTACATTTCTAGAAATGGGATGCAAAAATCTGAAATTCTTTTCCCCCCACTGGTGGACATTGTGTTTAGCAATAGTACCACTAACCTTTCAAGAAAACTTCCTACAGAACCACATGGATGGACATAGCTGTAGTTCAGTGGTATCAGGCACAATGTAATGTCCTGGAATCAGGCACACAGAGCTTTGTCAGTGCAGCTCTGCTTAATTTCAAAGTTTTCTTACTGCACCTGCAACTGCCACTAGTTTGTGTAGCAGATAATTGTATAAAATCAGATGACCTTGCCAACATAATAGCTCCTCCTTTCATCTATCTCTGGTCCAAAACAGTTTATTTTTCCAGTCTGTTCTTAAATATGTGTGTGTGTGCTTTGTTTTTAATAGAGGTATACAGTTACTTAAAAACAACATCCAAGAAGTTGGTATATAGTTGACTTGACTGCTGTAAAGCTGTTGTTTTTTTAAATGTTCAAGCCCTTTAAAAGACTGTGTGTCCCTTTGTAAACCAGGCTATTTATAGGTTTATAGTAAAGTAAGTAAGAAGTCTGTATGAGAAGCCCATAGGCCTCCAGATGAAGGGCTAGTGCCTCACCATGGGAACAGGGATCTCACAGAAGCAGGTGGCAGGATATTTGACACACTACATAGGCTTCAGTGTACCTGAGGGTATAAAACTCCCAGAATCCTATAGCCAGCCTGGTCAGTGGAAGAATGGGATTTGTAGTCCAAAAATCTCACTTTCCCAGACTCCATGGGAAACAACACTCTTTGGAGAGAAAGGGCCATGTGGTAAAAGAAAAAGAATGGAGCAAGGCGGAATCTTTTGCTTATTTGCTCAGAGGTACTCATCCATAAGTTTTGATTAAAAAAAAACTGGGTTGATTTATCCATAGGTCAATCTAATTACTGTAACTTAAGGCAAAATTATCACATTAAAGTTATATACTATAATCAGTGCTAACATAGGCGGGTTACAGACTGCCAGTTTGGGGCGGCCTGCACCCGCCCCTTTCCCCGCTGTATTGGCGCCTCCGAGGCCCTGATCCGCCACTTTCAGGCCATGGGGAAGCGGCAAAAGGCTGCTTCCCCATGGCCTGGAAAGGGGTGTCCTTGGGGCTTCAAGCCTCAAGGACACCCGGCAGCGGTGGGGAGGAGGAGAAAGGGGCCGCTTGGTCCCTTTCTCCCCTGCGTCACTGAAGCAGCCATCTAAAGGCTGCGCCAGCAATGCAAACGCAAAAGGAGCTCCGTTTCGGAGCTCCTTTTCACACTGCGGAAAGTGCGCTCTATGCACCCTCGTGGGGTGCGACGACGTCACGTCCACGCCGCCTCGTTTGGAGGCGGTGCGTTCATGACATCGTAATGGTGGCACCCGTGTGCATAGGGCGCTGCCATTTTGTACGGACTCGGTCCGTATTAGGGTGAGGGGCATCCGGAAGGGAGCCCCTTCTCAACCCTAATATGCACCGAGGCAACCCTAGGACGCTGCTTCGGTGCGTCTGTAACACACCATAGTCACCATTTGCTTTGCTTTGCCTTTTACATCCTTTTTGACATGTGTGCATTTTCTTAGCCTTCCCCACAACTCCTCCACACATTGCGTAACCACTATTTACTATTTATGTATTTCCCTCCTCACCCATCCAGCCTTTAGGGTGAACAAAAACAGTCAGAATTCTGTAAGTTCTTTGGCATCATTTACCTTAACTTCATCCTTTACATCCTTTGTTACATGCCCGTAAGTTTTATCCTTGACTTATGCACAGGTCAGATCAGAATCCATAAAGCTGGCTCCCAAATCTGCCCTTGATGTATACATAAGGGTGACTTATACATGAGTATAGTCCCACTCAGCAGTATACAGGGGTACCCCGGGTTACGAATTTAATTCGTTCCGCCGCCGCGTTCGTAACCCGAAAAGCTTTCGCAAGCCGAAAACCCATAGGCGCTAATGGGGAAAAGCCGCGATTTGGTGCGAAAAAGCGCCGAAAAGCACCAAAATTTCTTTCGTAACCCGAAATAACCTTCGTAACCCGGAACAGTTTTTTTCAATTGATTTTTTTCGTAACCCGGAAATTTCGTAAGGCGGCGCATTCGTATCCCGGGGTACCACTGTATATGGTAAGGCCCACTCCCAGTCTTTCCTATGTGTTTGTAGACTTGGAGTTACCAGACTGGAAACTGGAGAGGGTGCTTGTACTTTTAATGGCTGTGTAGAAGAGGGAGTTTTAGCAGGTGTTACTTGGTCCCTTTATAAATAAAATGTGCTTTTACACAACTACAAAAGGTACAGAAACCCTCTCCAGTTTTCAGTCTAGCAACCCTATAGTCTTTGTGTACTGAGTGTTCAAGGCTGCCTTTTTTAAAAATACTATCACAATTCTGCTCCCATTTTGTCTCTAGTGCTGCTTGAACTGCTGAAGAATAAAGGATCCTGTTCCACTTTTCCCTGTTTGTGACTTCTTTCTCAGCCTGTGAGTTGGATCCAGGATCCTGAAGAGCTGCCAAAACCTGCACCAGGGCCAGTTCACAGAAGATGTCTCTGACTGATTTGAGAGAGTTTACGTTCCCCAACCTCATCTCAAATTCTGCAGACATGTCTGTGTAGCACTGCAGAGGTTGCTAGGTGGAGTGGGAAAACTATCTTCCCAGACCAGTTATGCAGGTCTAAATCTGATTCCAACGAAATTTTTATAAAGTTTATAGGGTGTGGGTAGTTTCACTAAAAGTGGAGGGAACGAGGAGGAGGAACTGGTTGATCTCAGTGTCCCTCACATATTCCACCATTCTATGCCCAGTTAATTCCCTGCTGTAATATTTTCTCAATAGCTTTTAAAATGCCCCTGCTTCTCCCTCGTTCTCCTATTCCCCCCCCCCCACTTGTCCTTGGCTTAATTCAACTACTGCAAACTCAGTAGTTTGCAAACATTTGCCCTCTTGTTGCCTGGCCACACTCTTTTGACCTCAGATATTGCTCAGCCAGAAGCATCCCAGTTTACATCAGCAAAATGTTGAAGGGCATATCTTTTCAGTACTGCTCTCTATTCAGCCTACCCTTGATTTCCTCTACCCCAATAAAGAGGGGGAAGGGTTAACCCTTGCATGTGAATGGGGTTGTTGTGGACCATGGCAGCTGTTTGAAATATTGGTTTAAAAAACCTTGTGTCCATGGGAGGCATTTGGGCTAGCTAAACTTTTCTGCTAATGGAATCAGAGACGAAGTAGCCATGTCAGATTCCCTTGCCTTCCTGTAGTCCTCCGTGATCCTTGAAAATCTGATTTTGAGGATTTGGGGACCTGCCAATACAAGGAAGGAAGTGACACTAGGTGCTGCAGGGGGAGTAAGAAGCACTAAATATTACCTTCCCCCCTGTCCGCTAGTGGAACTATTCTGTGCAGAATTTCTGGTTCTCCCTCCCCAAGAATGAAACACAGCATCTAATCCATAAAACAAAACATTACAGACCACTGTTGGTATCCATTAGACCCCAGTATGGGATGAGCATCCTTTATCCAAAAATTAGTAATCAGAAATGCTCCAAAATCCAAAACTTTTTTCATGGATGGCAGAGCTAGTGACGCTTTTGCCTTCTAGTGATTTTATGTATAAAATAAGTAAATAAAATAAAATAAAACATCCTAAATAATTTGAAATACATCTGGTCCCAAGCATTTCAGATAAGAGATATTCAGCCTGTATTACACTTTATCCTGGGGATTTAATTCTGCTCCCATTTAGCTTTATCATGCCACTGGAGCTAATTCAGTCTTTCATTTCTTATTTGAAGTGTTATTTTAGGGAAAAACTGATTACTGGGGCATGTAGGATTGCTTTTATTTATTTAATAAGAGCACATTTTTCTCCTGAAGTATTTCTCTCATAGTCAAATGAAGAATCATATGCTGCATCCAACTGCAGAAATAATCCAGTTTGACACCCACATTAACTGCCATGGCTCAGTGCTATGGAATTCTGAGAATTTCACCAGAACTTTGGACAACAAACTGCAAATCCAAGAATTCAATAGTACTGAGCCATGATAGTGTAAACCTGAATTATTTCTGTAGCGCACATGCTGTCTAAATTAACATTGTGAAATTTAGTGTGTCCCTTTTTGCTTTGGAGTTAGATTGTGTTTTTTAAATGTTGATACCACTTTCATGTTAAAGTAATTTCCAAATCAGTTATTAACTTTATGTCTGTCTTATGTCCCAACTGATATTGTTAAGTAAAAATGTGAATGGCCATTAAGAAAGAAAGAAAAACTTAAGAAAGGAAGAACAAAGTGTCTGCCTACATAGTCTGTAGTAGCTGCTGGCACCATACTAGAGTTAAGGGACTGCACGAGAACCACACGGTCCCTGACCCTAGTACAGTGTGGTGCCATAACAATGGTGCCGCCCCGTGTATAGGGGCGCACCATTGTGATGTGACAGATGCATAGCATCCGCATATCACACTGCTTCTGTGATGTCACAAGTGCGCCATTGGCACACTCGCGACGTCCGCCCTGTGAGGCAAAAAGAATCTGCTTTTTGTGGGTTCTTTTTCCTCTGCAGGGAAGCCGCGCGGTTTGGTGGCTGCAGCTTCCCTGCAGGGGAAAAACAAGCGCCATCAGGCTTCCCTTTTTGGGAGGTCATTACTGCGCCTATGCTAGATACTCTGCAGAGGTCTAGACCTCTAGTGTCATTACAGAAGCAACAACAGATACTTCAGAAGTAGAATGATGAACATATGTCGGCACTTGTTTTTCCTCTGCAGGGAAGCTGCAGCCACCAAACTGTGTGGCTTCCCTGCAGAGGAAAAAAAAGCGGGTTCTTTTTGCCCCGCAGGGCGGATGTCATGAGTGCGCCAATGGCACACTCATGACATCACAGACACAATGTGACGTGCAGATGCTATGCGACCATGTCACAATGGCGGTGCCAGTATACACAGGGCGCCACCATTGTTAGGGTTAGGGACCATGCGGTTGCCATGTGGTCCCTTAACCCTAGTACAGCGCCAGCACGGCGCCTTAGCGCCATGTGTACTGCACCTATATTATCTAATGTGGAAGTGAGCAGTTCAGAGTCTGATGTGCCTGTGTAAATTCAGTTTCTTTTAATATTTCTTCCATGGCTATAGCAAAATAGTAAATTCAGCAGATTATATACCTTGTGTGTAACCAATACCAAAGTGACTCTAATTCAGCCATTCTCAACCTAGTACTTTCTGAATGTGTTAAACTATAAAACCCATCATCAATAGCAGCAGCATGGGGATCTGTTGGTGAAAAATGGTGAGATTTGTAGTCCAATATATCTGGAGGGTGCTACACTATAGAAGGCTGCTGTGCAACAGAATAGAAAAACCACCTGATCTTGAAGACCTTCTGCCATTCAGAGTAAAAATTTCCACTGATCCTCAGTACAAATTAGCTTTGCATGCTCATTTTTTTAAAAAAAAAAATCCAATAACTCTTATTTCTAAAATAATAAGAAAGGTAAGGAACCGGCACTGAATATATTGCCATTGTGGGATAAATTCCTTTTAATGTGAATACTAATCAGAAACATATCAGTCATCCCAACTCTTTAAGATAAAAGCCCTTCTAATCAAGGGTAGGCAATGTACTGTAACAGTCTCCAAATCATAAATCATAGTTTAAAATTAAAAACCCTAAACTAGTACACTTCAGAAAAATGAACTTCCTGAACTATTCTAGAGGTAATTGGCTTTGCTTTTGTACTGTCAGCAAAAGCAATTCCAAAGGCAGGTGGTGGGTTATTTTCCCTGTTAGCCTGAGAGGCAGAAGCAGAAGCAGAGTAATAACCGTTTGGGCTTGAAGAAACACAAGTAGAAATCTGCTTGAGCAGCTGTATTTTCCTGCCCTTCTTCTCCACAGAAGGCTGCCGCTGTCTTCCTGAAAAACTGTTGCTGGAATAGAGTGGGGTGTTGGGCAGTGTCATGTACCCAGTCACTGCAGTTCTGAAATCCAAGCTTCAGTAGTAAAACATGGGGACATTCAGAAACCAAAGATGTTCACAGCAGACATATGTTGTCAAGACTGAGGTATGAGCAGTTACACAGTATAACTAAAGCACACACCAAATCAAACTTTGAGCAGTCTTATAGCCCATAGAACTAAACACTTTCACATTGCCTCATTCCTGGGCCCAGCCCTCTTTCCAATACTGTAACAGCCATTTCATGGGAATGACCTTGAAGCTCCCCACACAAGTCTCTACTCCCTGAACATCTGCTTGTTAAACACTCCAAGGTGCCCATTAATCCATTTTAGCATGTCCCATCATCCAGTGTTAAAATGCTATGAGAACACAAATCATATCTCTATAACCCATGGCAGGAAATCTGAAGGACTTGGGTCCTTTACAGGCCAGCCTGAAAGGCTGGCTAGGGGACAGCATCCTGATGACACACAAATGACTTCACCCCGCCCCCCAGGGTGCCCTGATGCTGCGCACCGCTCCAGACAGCACATGGCATCATGGCATGCCTCTGCCACTGTGCCCAGATAATGCAGTGCCAAAGGGGTGCCATATAGCTGTGCTGCTGCAGCTGTGGCACCCTTTCAAGGGCACAAAAAAAAGCAGCTCCTCTTTGCACCCTTGAAAGGTCGGATCAGGGCTGCGGCGTGAGGTTCCTGTGGTCCTGATCCGGTGTGAAAAGGAGTGGCTGCCCTCCCCCTCCCCCTTTGGGGTGGTCTGTAGAGCCCCTTGGATCCTGACAGGGAGCTGCACTGGGAGGCAAAATTATCAGCATTAGTGAGGTCACCTTGCATGTGTGAACATGCTGTCTACTCATGGATGAGGCCCAGTTGGATCCTAGCCATACTCTTTTGTATGGGCAGGAAGAATGTGACTTACTTCATAAACACTGAACCTAATCCAACAAACAGGGCTAGTCTTAAACAGAGTGAGTTTCCCTCTTTAGGGAGCAGTGTATCTCTCAAATCCCTTGGCAATTACTCTAGGAAGACAATTACTCTAGGGCAGCGGTTCCCAACCTTTGTTGGGCCTTAATCCCCATTGGGGAGGAAAGTCCCACCCGTGGCCCCCCTGATAGGTTGGGAGGCCATGAAGGGGCGGGATTTTCGGCTGCATACAAGCCCCGGCAGGCTTTGCGGCCGGAAGTCCCGCCCCTTCCCAGCCTCCCAACCAATTAGGGAGGCCACCAGGGGAGAAGGGGCGGGATTTCCGGCCGCAAAGGCCTCTGGGGCTTGCAGTCTCATCCCCTTCTCCCCGTGGTTGCCTGGCAGCCGTGGGGAGAAGAGGAGGAGTGGCCACACTCCTCCCGCGGCTGTCTGGCAGCCGTGGGAAGGAGGGAAAGAGCTGGAAGGACGCTCTCCTGGGTACCTTCCGCCCGCGGCTGTCTGGCAGCCCGGGAAGGAGGGAAAGAGCTGGAGGACTCCCCCTTTCCTTCCTCCCCTCGCGCTGTCTGGCCACCCGCGGGAAGGGAGGGAAAGGAGCTGGAGGACCCCCCTTTCCTTCCTCCCCGCGGCTGTTCTGGCAGCTCGCGGAAGGGAGGGGAAGGAGGCGGAGGACTCCCCTTTCCTTCCTCCCGCGGGCTGTCCTGGCAAGCCGCGGGAAGGGAGGGGAAGGAGCAGCGAGGACACCACCCCCCTTTCCTTCCTCCCCGTGGCTGTCTGGCAGCCGAGGGAAGGGAGGAAGAGCAGGAGGCAACCCCCGATTCCCTTCCTCCCGGCGGCTTTCTGGGCAGCCGCGGAAGGGAGGGAAGGAGCAGGAGGCAGCCCCGCCCCCATCCCCTTCTCCTTGCAAGTGCCTGTGCCAGGGCCAGCACTCACAAGGAGAAGGGAAAGAGGAGGGAGCCCCGCCCCCTTTTCCCTGCACGGCGCCTGAGCTAGCTCTGGCACCCGCGGAGAAAGGGGGAGGGGGAGGCGGGGGGATTCCCAACCTGGTGGCCCCCGCGAAAGGGTCACACAATCCCCAAAGGGGTCGAGACCCCCAGGTTGGGATCCCCTGCTCTAGGAGGTCAGAGTTGTGCTACATGTTGTTGCTAAACTATCCTGTAGCTGTCAGGTGTGGTAATGGGTGTTACCCAGTTGCTGATGTTGACATGAGATGAGATCCAATTGCCCTCCCATTCAGCTTCAGTATGCAGAATGGAGGACAAATCAGCATTTTCCCCTTTGCATCAGGGAAGAAAAAGTTTGGAGGCCAAACCAGCAGACAAACATAACCAATTATAGTTCAAGAGCCAAGGTGCTGTACATGTTCAAAAGTAAAATGTTTGTGGTCATTGTTGTTAGTATCTCTATTTCTGGTTGTTGTTAACTGCCCTTGAGTTGATCTTGACCTTTGGTGACCTCATGAATGAGACACATGCTTTCTTATGTTTCCATTTTGATGGCCAAACTTACTGTGCTTTTTTACCATGTTGAGGGGGGAGGCTTGTGAGGAAGGCTTATCTGCTTTCCTTTTTTTCTGTTTTGCTGGACATCAAAAAAAATAGTTGGCTGAGCGAGGCTTTGACCTGGGATGCATCTGGACAATGACATCACAGCTAGATTGGTGGTGATTTAGTTATGATAACATCTGGGGGCATCCCAGATCCAGAATTGAAGCCTGGAAGAGGTAAACCAGCTTATTTGCCCAAGGGATTGGCTAGACTACAATCCTGCTCTTTCCAAGCTCATGTTTCATTGCATTGTTTACTCCAGAAACACTGCTACAACAACCCATAACCCAAAGTCTGTTTTTTCCAGCCCAGCTTTACTATCTTTCCTGTGCTGGTACTGCTAAAAATACTTCCAGCTAGACAGAAGATAAGGAAGAAAAGAGGAAGCTGAGCAGGCATAAGAGGATTTTACAAAAAATAGATTTTTAAAACAGAATTATACTGTTCACAATATTAAAACAATTTAAAGCATCCAATAAAATAATAAAAGGCAGCTGAAACTGTACAATTAAAATAATACAAACATCCTCTTAAAAGCCCTTTCTTTAAAAACTCTCAGTTCTAAATGGTTGTTGGAATGAAAAATGTAGAAAGTAAACAAGCAGAAATGTAAGGTAGTGCACTTTGGAAGAAAAAAAATCAAATGCATAGATATAGGATGTGGGACACCTGGCTTAACAGATTGAATCTATCCATCTGGCATGTTGTCTTCCTCTCTTTCTACTACCCTCTACCTTTCCTAGCCTTATTATCTTTTTGAATGACTCATGCCTTCTCATGTGGCCAAAGTATGGCAGCCACAGTTTGATAATCTTGGCTTCCAGTGAGATTTCAGGCTTGATCTGTTCAAGGCCCCATTTGTTTGTCTTTTTGGCTGTCCACGGTGTCTTTAGCAGTCTTCTCCGGCACCACATCTGAAATGAGTTTTCTTCTTATCTACTTTTTTCACTGTCCAGCTCTTGCATCCATACGTTGTAATGGGAAAAATAATGGCTTGGGCAATTCTAACATTAGTTAGGATCCTGTCTCGTTCTTTCATTGCTGCCCTTCCCATTCCGAATCTTCTTCTGGACCAGTAAGGTAACCACTAAGCGAGTGAAAACTGTACCATTTCAGAATGTTATGTTTTGTTTTGTAAAAGGGCCTTTCTCTCTGTAGAAAGAACATACTAAGGAGAATAGTTGTTGCCACACTTTGTCCCTGATAAAACTAACAGAAATTGGAAGTAGCACATTACAAATAATGACTTGACCCATAATTTCTTACTGGGAAGTGATAATGAGGACATAACAACATTGCCTTTCCAAATAGTCATGACTGGTAATACTGTTACTTTCTCAGTATAATAAATGACATTTACTTGTAACATTTTTCATTACATTTTGCAAGCCTAAAATGCTTTTTGGGTGGTATTTGAGAGGATATGTCTTGTCAGATTTTAGGTAATTAGGTGAATCCCCACCTCACAGAAAAGGAACAAACAAACAAATAACATGATTAAAGCCATAACAAGTTAGAGAGAGAGAGAGAGTGATTAATAACAAGTTTCTCCCCCAGTCTTGTAATTAGTTAGGTAATGATTTATTTATTTTTTAGAAGTAACTTCCTATGTTTTGCATGCTGATTATGAAAACAGAAGTTTTTGACAAGTAAGCAATTCATCATTAAAGACTTCCATGAATTATGACAAAATACAGTCCAAGCAGACATTAACACTCTGTTTCTTTGGTCATTTTGATCATTTGACCTGAAGGTGGCTAGGGAAACATGGTGAGAAGAGAGGAAGGACTTAATCTACTCTCCTTTTTCTACTTTGTGTTCCTCAGCTGTCTCCATGTACTAACCTCTATATAACCTACAACTGTGCCTCAATCTTTCACAATAGCTGAGACATGAAGAAGACATAGCCTTAGCTTTTTTGATAGCTTACTCATACCAAGCTTTTTGGCACTGGACAGGTCATAAATTTAAATATAATCAATAATCTCCTACAGAAATCATTACAGGCATGAACAATACATTTCACGCTACATTAACTCTGTGGGAATTAACTGATCCACATGTAATGCAACTTTATGCTCTGTTGTTCTCTGTACCATCTGTGAAAAGACACTGAAGCAGAATTAAGCAGACAGGTACTCAGGCAGAGCAACCTTAAGCTGACCCAGTGCAGAGAAAATTAACACATCTCCCCAACCTGGCTGGGTTAAGACATGCAGGGAGAGAGCGATGAGACTAGTTTGCTGTAATTAGATTGTTGTTTTTACATCCCCTCAATGAACAGTAATGGAGAGGGAAGGGTTGGGAATCAGAAAATCCACTGTTGCCATAAACTGACAGGCTCAGACGGGTCTCATCCTCAGCAAGGGAGCAGATTTGGACCCAGCAGATCCAAACCCCAGGTCCCATGGTCCTTCTGCTGGCTAGAATTATTTTTTAAAAAATTTCATTTTAAACTCAAAATTCTTCCAGTATTGCAGAGCTGCTGAGTGGAAAATGAATTTTCTGAACAACAATAAATATACTGTTGTGAGCTATCCATGTGTGATGCAAACATATTGTGGTGGTGTAGTCTTGAGTGGACAATGAACATCCGTTAGCTCTACAAAAGTCTTGTTCATGTTAGAAATGGAAATCGTTGATATGGATCAAGACAATTGCCTGCATGCTTTTGGATTTTCCTTGTGGGATTAGCAAGTATGGGGGACTGTCTTCCACACACTACCTGTTGTGGTATTTTATCCCACATCAACCTTCTGAAGCAGGTTAATTATTTCTAATTCTAGTCTATTTGATTCTAAAGGTTGATTGGGCCTGTGATTCAGCAGAGAGCTTCAATAACAAGAACAGACTTTTTCTTAAGTGTTTAGCACTGCCCCTGCTTACATGGCAGAGATGATATACATTTGAAGGTATGGAGAGGGAAAGAAAACCCATTTGCTACCTTTTCATCCAGCAATCTTTTTATCAAAGCCATTATCCATATCAGAGCTTTAAATGTTACTTATTTGGGCTACAACTCCCAGAACCCTCCAGCTAAAATAGCTACTGGCAATTGGCTGTTTGGTACTTGTGTCTCTTTCTCCCTCACAGCCAAATAGGACAAGCATATTATTAGTAAAAATGCTCATCTGACATTTTATGGAAAGTCAGTCTGTAGCAGCGGTCTTCACATGTTCTGTGAATCTGGCTCTGACATTTAAAGCTGCCAGAGAAATCTGACTTTTTTCCCCTACAGGATTTATTGGGGAGGGGACCAGTGCTACTATTGTTATACTCTGTTCTGCAGTTTCTAAGTCTTTGGGGAGGGCTGAATACTGTTTCTGCTGACAGCACCCTATAATTAATCTTCTCCATGACAAAAAATATTTTACAGAGTCTTTAGATGATTATCAATGACGAACCAGTCCGTGTGACAATTCCAGCACTATCATTAGGCAGATGAAGCAGTTAACTCTCTCTGGGTTCCCTAAGCCAGGCATCTGTCCACAGGTAGGGTGGGCAATGTTGTTCCATCATCACCAGCATGCCAACAACATTCAACTGGCATTCTTGTCAGATTAGGTTCAAGAAAAGAGGAAAGGCACTAGCTTGCCCCTTGAATCATGTAGCAAAACACAGTGGGCTGGCCCTTGTCCTGGGTAATGAATTACACTACCTTCCTAGTGTCTTATGGGAGGGTGAAAAAAAAGAACTACCTATCCTTGTTAAGGTTCAAAAACTAAAAGACATTTTCATTCAGACATAGTATGCAGAAAGCATACTCAGGATTATATGTTTGAAGTGATATCAGTTGAATTCAGAAAGCTGGTGTGTTAATATTGAAAAGTCCACAAATAATTTGTTTGCTATGGCTTGAAACAGATGGGCAAAAAAAGGCGCCTTCCACACAATTTGGGGGGCCATGGCTATTACATGACATACACCTCCAAACCATGTGGAAGATCTGCTAGGGCTGCCTAAGGTGGCCCAAACCCTCCCAGAAAAGGAGAGGATTTTATCCACTCCATGACACAGCCAGTCCGCACCATGACAGTCCCACAGAGACTGAGGCAGGAGCAGCTCTGTCCACTTCTTTTGCCATGTCTGCTCGAGGCCAATGAGAGTTTTCCTTATCTTACTGTAAAGTCGCCCTTTTGAGTATCTTGGTGCTATGTACTGTCCAAAATCCAAATTCTAGTAGATGCTAGACCTCTTTAGTTTGGATCCCTCCAGATGCAGTAAGTTCCATCTTTTATCTGACGTATCAAGGGCTGCTATGAAGAGAAGCCCTAACCTTTGGTGGTGGGAGAGGGGCAAAAAGGAATAGATTTAGGAAGGCTTCTCCAGGCCATTTTACTCTTTATGCAACAATAAATCTGAGCAGTGGTGTCCCCACTTAGCCCATTCCTTTGCCATGGCAGTGGTCTTCTTGTGGGGAGGTCTCCACTGCTGTAGCAAACCAAGAGAGGGGCGCTCATCCATTGTGGCAGCAGAGATCTCCTTTTAAGGAGGCCTCTGCCACCATGGCAAAGCCAGAATGGGAGCAGAGGGAAGAGAGCCCCACTGGTGCCACCTCTCCTTGAAAGTGTCACCTGGTGTGGCACACACACACACACACACACACACACACACACACACACCAGTAACACCACTCTATCTGGAACACTCAAAGGGAGGCACAACAAATTTCAACTCTGTTTATTTCCTACGTTTCTTATGTGTACACCTAAAGACATAAACCTGTAATAGATATGCAATGATGATGTTAATTAACTGTATTATGTGAATCCATAATATATACAGCCCAGTACAGTACTATCCACCTCAAGGATGGTGTTTTCATCATCCTTGTTACTCCAGTGGTTTTGTTCTGTGTTCTGACTCTGAAGAAGCAGACTGGAGAAAACATATCCTGAAATAAACTAGCTTTAAAAGTGCCACAGGACTTCCTTCTTTTTACACTTTAACAAAATGACATGGCCATCTCTCTTAAAAGTCACTTATCTTGTTATTCGTTATAATGACATCTGTTTCATTACCAATTTAGAACTACCGTAGTTCTTTGTTGTTGCTTTAACTCCCTTTCATTTTGATTTGCTATTGATCAAAAGGGGAACCAACCAAGTCTTTTACTGAAACTGTTTTTTATCTTATTGACATGAAATATGAAGGAATCTTCCTACTTCTTCAGAACTGCCAAATTTCAGACACACTAGGAATAAAGAAAAGTCCATTTTACTGATGTCATCTGCCTGTTGGTTTCAATAGGGGACCAATATGCTTTCCTCCTGCTCATAACTGTGATTCCACATCCAATTCACAATCTATTACCCTTTAAAGGCATCAGAGCTGCCAAATTTAAAATAGAACAAAGTATCTCTTTTTAATGGGCAATTTTTAAAGGCACAGACAAACTGCTTATCTCCCCACCTGCACCAATAATCTGAACAGTCTGTTCCAGCAGGCCTCCAATTGAAAATAATGAAATGATATTTTAAAAAAAAAGATAAAACAACAACAAAAAATAATTCAGTAATAAGTGTTGATTCTTCATTCACTTTTGTCTCCTATGCTATTTAACATTTACATGAAGCCGCTAGGTGAAATCATCCAGAGACATGGGGTGGGGGTGTTATCAGTACACTGATGATACCCAGATATGTTTCTCCATGTCTTGGACTGTTTCAGTGACTAAAGAAAGCATCTGTCCTCTGAATGACTGTCTTAGGGTGGTAATGGACTGGATGAGAAAAACAGATTCAAGCTGAATCCTGATAAAATGAAGGTACTTGCCATAGGGAACCCTAATCCGGGTATGGAGAAATGCCAACCAGTTCTGGACGGGGTCACGCTTCCCCTAAAGGACTGTGTTCGCAGCTTGGGGATGCTCCTGGATTCGTCACTCCAATTATCACCACAGGTGGATGTGACAGCCAGGAGTGCCTGCTATCAGCTTTGGTTGATACATCAGCTGCAACCCTACCTGGAGTCAGGGAACCTAGAAATGGTAGTACATGCACTGGTAACCTCTCATCCCGATTTCTGCAATGCAGTCTCCGTGGTGCTACTCTTGTGCCAAGTTCAGAATCTTCAATTGGTGCAAAATATGGCAGCCAGACTGGTTGCTGGTAAATCCAGAACAGGCCATATAACACCTGTCTTAAAATCCCTCCACTGGCTGCCAATTAGCTTCCAGGCACAGTACAAGGTGTTGGTTATCACCTTTAAAGCCCTACATGGCTTGGGTCCAACTTACTTACAAATGCATGTCACCCCTTATAATCCACCCCACACACTCAGGTACTCTGGGAAGAATTTACTGCAGCCTATGAAGACCAGTTTGGCTGTGGTTTCCCAGAGGACCTTCTCATCAGCCACTCTGAAAGTATGGAATGATCTGCCGGAGGGGATCCATCATATTACCACCCTTGACATCTTTAAAAGGGCTATCAAGACAGATCTCTTCTGGCAGGCCTTCCCAGACTGACCTCCCAAAGATAAAAATAACCCTGTCCATCCCTGATTGTTCTACTCCATTTGCCTGTTTTTAATTGTTTTATATAGTTATTATAACCATTTTAATTATGTACACTGTATTTGGTTTTTGTGTTGTTTTATTTGTGTTGTTTTATTCTCATAGTGGTGGAGGGTTGGGGACTAAGTAACTGATGATTTGTTGTGTATGTATTGTATTTCCTTTTATTGCTACCCTCCTCAATCTGTAGGGAAGGGCGGGCTAAAAATAAACATTATTATTATTATTATTATTATTATTATTATTATTATTATTTGCAAAAGTGATAGAACTCATCTGTTTCATTTTTCTTCTGATTTCCAAAGCAATGAACATACCTGCTGCCTATTCTGACAGATGCTCTGATCTTTCTAGATCTTCATCAAGAACACCAACTAAGGTGTGCTGGTTCAGAAAGTTTGCTCATAAACTTTTAGATATGCAGTAACTATCGGTAATAATCTGCTAAGGACTGCTGCTCCCTTCCAATCTTGGAAACTTTTAAAAAATAATCATGTTGGCTTAAATTAGTTTTTTGTTCTTTTTGTGTTAGCATCATAAATTTTCTGTTCTATCTATTCCTTTAATAACCATACCAGGCTGATAGAGGCAGGGTGTGTGTGGCCTAAATACTGGCATTTCCAAACTCTCCCCCAGTAGAGTGGCCTTCTTTGAATTTCAGATATCATATTAAAGTAGTCATAAACTGAATGTGATTTTGTAGGACTCTTGTAATATCTAATTTAGTCATTGTAAAAATATAAAATTGGCAGATGTTTCTGAGCATAAACAAGTTTCAAAATTGTTGTACAGTTGACCCTTTGGGTCCATAGGTGTTTGGTTTTGGGACCCTCCATGAATGCAAAAAATAAAAATAAAAAAAAATGGATAATGGCACCTGCATAGTATTAAATGGTGGCAACATGAATACACATGCTTCAGTGTGTCCATGTTCACATTGCTGCCATTTAATAATATGGGGTGTGACAATCCTCAAATAATCAAATTCATGGATCTAAAGCTTGTGGATCCAAAGGGCCCATTGTATTTTATATACCCATAAAATGTGAGTATGTGCACCTTTTTCTATGATTTGTTCAAATTGAGTATTTGAAACATATGATCACACTGGCATCCTTTATCAATTATAGAGATAAGCCAATACATATGAGATTAAATAAAAACAAAGAGAGGCATCAATAAATTTTGCATAAGTTTAATTTTCTTAAATGATCAGAATTTTATTTATGGTGAGTACAAACATTAAAACTGACTTTCCATGGTAAATCTATAGCAATGACATTTTTATCACTTCACTACTGATTATCAGTGACTGCAGTCCAAAGCATAACTAAATTAAAATGAAATCAGTAACTGGAAAATAGTTGTGTACATTTATAGTTGTTGAACCATAACATATATCATAGTTGTACAAAGGACTTCCAACATTAGTGAAATGATTTCCTACACACACACAAAACCAATAGATTGATGTTCTACCTTGTTTCATTGAGGCACACAAATCACAACTATCGGCTTGGGCTGGCCCCTGACTCCCAGTCATATTTACAGTAGGCTATACTGTTATGGCACTGTATATGCTAAATACACAATTTAAATTTCTGTGGAACCTATGAATGAATCTTGATATAAACTTATGTGTAGAAAATCCAAATGGGCGTTTAAATAATATTAACTTGTCAGGTGAAAATTACTGCCACTATATTTTTCTCATCCCAAAATTGAGGAGATATTAAGGTTTTGTTTTTATCAGGCAGCTAATTACATTGCACAGTTCAAAAACTCTCTGAACTTTGTTCATGTTAGACTTATTTTTATTTGTTTTGGCTAGACTAACATAGATGCTAGTACACTTCCATAATAAAAGCAAATATTGTAAAATTGACAGTTAATATGAGGGAAACAGTCACAGATACACTGTCTTTCGGTTTGTTTTTAAATAAAGCATTATAGCAGTTTAAAATGTTTCCCAATTACACTCCGTTATATGTAGAAAAAATTAAATCATTATCAAACTAATTCCCCCCCCCCCCCCCCGCATATTTACCTCCAGAAAGATTTCAGGTGGAAATGTCCAACACTGAGCTCAGGCAATGTCAATGAGTAGAGCTTCCATTCCTAGATAATAATGATTACTTTGTTCTTTCAGTTCTTGAGACTGAGTACATAAGCTTTTCAGCAATAAAGAAAATACTGTTTATTAAAATACTTCCTGCGTACTTAAAGTTCACATTGAGAAAAAGTAGTACTGACACTATTAAAAGGCTTTCACACTTGGAGAACAGGATTTTGTTAAACAGTGGACTAACAGTGTTTTAGTGCTCTGGAGTCAAGTTCTGGAACATTTACATTGGCAAAGAGAAGAGGAGAAGCAGAAAAAAGGAAATTCCACTGCCTTCTTTCAGTGAAGAAGCTGCAATGGTCCATCTCTGAAGCAGGCACAAGGAACAAGACGATGCTGATGAGAATGGATCAGGTCCTCCAGACGAGTAATTATTTCGTAGTCAGGAAGAGCAATAGTGGTAATATTGAGGCCCAGCATACGGGAGATGACTTCTCTGAAGTCTGACAGCTATGAGAACAAAGGGGGAAAATATGATAGATTGAGTATCTTCTCCTGCAACCATCTTCCCACTCAGTGAGATCGTCATCTGAAGCTCTTTGAAAGGTTATCATAGGTGCGTTACAGACCGCTGCTTTGCGGCGGTCTGCTGGCGCTGCTGTTTGCTCCGCAAGGGAGCCGCAGCAGCCAAACCGCGTGACTCCCGCACGGAGCAAAAAAGAAGCTCCAAAATGGAGCTTCTTCCTGTGGCGCAGTTATGATGCCGCGAGGCGCCAATGGCTCACTCACGATGTCATTAGCGCTGCGCAACGTGTGGACGTGTGGACGCACAGCGTCCGCTACGTCAATATGGCCCCTTCCTAACCCTAATACGTAGTGAATACGTACTTTATGGCGGTTTGTAACCCGCCATTGCCATCCAAAGCTTGTAGCCCACATGTCATGCTGCTGTGGGATTCTAGGCATGAAAATAATAATAAAAAAGAAACATTTCCAAACTCTAGTGGCTCCCTTCCATCACAGGAACTCAACTATCTTGCCATTTTGGTGCCAGACAATTCTTTTGCTTCTTTTAAATGATATTTCTCTTCTGCTGCTGATTTTTTTGCTATTTTGTTTTTTTAAAAACCCTGCTTATTATGGCTGGCTACTGTAATATGTAACTCTGTGTGTTTTTATTATTTATGTAAGCTTCCCTAGGGACATCAAGTGGTTCCTGAAGGAGGAGGGTATAAATCGTAGAAAGCAAACAAATAAAACTGTCAAGATTGGGATTATAGAAGTATGACATGCTTTGCAAAGCCTGACTCCATCCCCTCAAAAAAAAAGTGGTAGTAAAAATTAAATTGTGGGCCTCTTTTTCCAACCATTCAATGATAATAGTGATAACCATATTTGTTTTATTAATAATTTTTGTAAAATCAATGGCAATGGCCCACTTGAAAATTATTCAATGGCTCAGATGCATTGTTATGACTCATAAAAAAGGCTGTGCTGCACTCAGTTTTGCATTACACATTTCAAAAGAATTGGTATTTGGAGCCTGAACAATTTTTTTCTTTGTCCGTGGGTTGCATTAAGACCACTTTACAACTGCCTGGATGACATGATGTGTTGTAGTCCCAGCTGCTTGGAATGCCTTCATTAAACCATTCAGTCACATCTAGGAATCACTCCAGATAATAAAGAGCTCTTTGTGTGCTATACTTCACAAATTTAGTATTAGGAACACAATATTGTGTTAACATTTAAGGAAGTGGTAAGGTTAAAGTGATACTCAATCCATATAAGCATGTATTCTAGCACTAGTGAGGGTACCCTATATTTCAAAAGGCTAATATTTTAACAAGAGATGCTTGCGACATTTTTTTTTTTTTAAAAAGTGATTCAAGGTCTAAATTTGCACTTCACTGCTAAGTAGACTGTATCTTAGAATTATCACAGAATCACATAGCAGGTAGGTACTGCAAGACCATCCGGTCCAGCCCTTTACCATGCAGGATTACGAAATGCAAGCACTCCCAAAAGGAGGCCATACACCTCCAGAAAAGAAGAGTCTACCACTCTCCAAAGCAACCTTGAAAGAAAGATACTTTCCCCCTTTAAGGCCACATAATAGCCACAGGGTGGAAGAAAGTTCCATTACAGGTCATCTCTCAGTGATTATGCAAGAGATGTCAGTGAGATTCATGCAATCAAATTTCACACAGCTCTTGCAACTGGAAATTTGAGCTTTAGATAAAACAGACATTCCTTGTTTCTGGTAATAAAGCATCATGCAATTTTTGTATACCTAAAAAGAAGTGCTACCATAAAAGACAATACAGAAATAATACAGTTTGACACTGCTTTAACTGCCATGGCTCAGTGTTATGGAATTCTGGGATTTGTAGTTTTGTGAGATATTTAGTCTTCTCTGTCAAAAAGCTCTGGTGCCTCAACTACAAATCCCAGGATTCCATAACATAGATCCATGGAGGTTAAAACAGTATCAAACTGCATTATTTCTGCAGTGCAGATTTAGCCTAAGTCATACTCTATCTTGTCTCTTAAATCTTCAGCAATTAGGTGGTTATGTTTTTACTTTTTAAAATGAAAAATATAGCTGATTTCCTAGGAAAGAAAGAGATTATGCCATGGAATAAAAATAATCCTGTGGGTTAAGTTTGACAGTGCAAAGGTATTTTAATAACTGTATTTGATATTCAGATATTGTATTTTATTCATTGTTTTGTGAACTTCACAAGAAACATATGCAAATGGATGGATTGTTGAAAAGTAGTAAGTAATTCTAAAATCCATTCTCCCTGACATCTAACTTTCTATACAGAGACATGCAAGCAATCTTGCCAGTGGGAAATCCAAAGCAGTACAACCCAGATTTATCACCATGAAAAACAAGGGTTTATATGGATAGTCAGCTAGGACACTGCATGGATGTGTTCAGTTTAGGTTTTCTTCAGCCCCCAGTTCAAGATGCAGTTGATCATGATTGCCTTGTGCCAAATACACAAAGTCTGAAAATACAATAGAATTTAGTCAAAACAGAAGGAAACAAAGATGAAGTTCTGTGTAATTAATAATATAGTCACATCTTTAATATTATACACTTCATTGCATGACCTAAAGTAATGTCAAAACATGTTCAGATCTTTGTTTGTGGTTCATTGTTTTCTAAAGGTCATTTCCCAAATGATTGAAATTGTTGTGTGCTCTTTAATCTGGTATTATCAAAATAGGTGACATTTAATATAACAGACTGCATTATTCTTGTTTTCCACATAATGACAAGTTTTGAAAAATGCACACATGGGTCTGTTTATTATGAAATGAAGTGCTCTCTGCAAACCAAATGTTTATATCTGTGCATAATGGCAGGGACATCTGTTCTATGTGTGCACAGTTAGCGTACTCTGTGTTACGAGTTGGGAGCCACCATGAACATCATGGTGTAATGGTGAGTTTCCCTCTATGGCCATCTATCTTTTAGGATTTGGAAAGAGGCTGTGCTTCTTCAGTCTATATCTTAAAGGAAAGACTAATAATAATAATAATAATAATAATAATAATAATAATAATAATAATAATTTGTATTCCAAAGGAATCAAAGTGGATTCCAACAGTATAATTAAAACAGTTGAGATAAACAACTGACCCACTGGACCATTTGAAGTAGAATGAAAAATTCTATTGCATATCAAAAAAGTGAATGAATTGGGGAAGACGAAAAAAAGAGAAGAACAGACTGTGGTCAAACTGCACATTAAATATATAGAGAGCAATTATTTTATGTTTTGTTTATTCTAAAGTATATGTGCATCCACTTATTTAGGTTGGGTCTAGCCACAAGGTAGTTTTGTCCTTCCCTTCCCAGTCATGATCCCAAATCCCTCTCCCCTGTGTGGCAATAACAAGTGGTAAAAAAGCCTCTGCTGGTGAAAAACATGGATAAAAGTGTGGATATGAAGCAATCATAGAATTTATAACAGCTGGCTAAATTTGCAGGCCAAAAGGCCAACTATCATGTTACACTGATGTATTTTATCTACAGATTTTAAAACTATGCAAAACTTCAGAATGTTGTTGGCATCCTATTAGCAGTCCCTTAGAGTAGCTTAGAGCAAGCTGTCCTGAGGAACCATAAAACTCTACAGAGTTTCTCCAAATTCTAGATTAGAATAATTCAACAAGTCTTGTGGAATCTAATTATCAACTGTCCCTCCTTTTTAGGCACTAGGATCTGTTGTATCCCTTCCTATTTCGCACCACCTGACATCCAACCAAATTGGCATCAGCGTCTGCAATTTTGTTATTAGTAAAACTTCCCTTGCCTGCTCTTTCCAACCACCATGGTTGGTGGGCTTGACATCCAGTATGGAACTGTACTGAATGCTGTTTCCTATTACCATTGATTAGATTAATTTTTCTGCTGAAATTTTAGTCAGTATGGTCTTGTCACTGTTGCTGACTGGGTCCTTACTCAATATAGTCAATGCTCTTACTGTTATTTCAATAAACAGAACTCAGTGTAATCACTTATCGTTAAAGGAGAATGCCTGGTCAACTGTGGGTTAACTGAAGACTCAACAGTAATTTCTATGCACTGTTTCATTTCAGCTATTTTTGCAGTCTATAAAAGCTTCATTATTGTCTCTTTCATCTAGCTCAAGAACTTGACAAGATATAAATTCCTGAAAATTCATCATTCAATAAGTTTTTCAGAGTGAAAATTAGAGATAAAAGACCTCTTAAAGAGGGGGTGTATCTGTATATATTTTTCATATAGGTTTCTTAAATATAATGTTATATTAATAAAGAAAAGTGTGAGTCTGTCTCTGCAGCAGCATCAAGACTATGAAATCTAGACACCTGAAACTTGTCATACCCTCTAAGGCAACCCTAGGAAAGTGCATGCCATTATTTATTTATTTTTTAAAAATCATATAAATATATCTGTAGCTTGTAGTTTAAACTTCAGTAACTAAGTGGCACGGTGGTGCATGCACCATATGTGTGCGCCCCATTATTCTTTTTTTAATTGAAGAGCTAAAAATACACATATATATTTACATTTTCGCATTACAGTATTATCACATTTCTTCACTTCCACCACCCCCCTTTCCCTCACATATCATTCTTTACCATCCTAGATGTCTATTCTTAATGGGACGCGCCACCCCTTGCGCCCTACTTTCAGAGTACAGTGGTACCCCGGGTTACGAAATTAATTCGTTCCGCCGCGGCTTTCGTAACCCGAAATACTTCGCAAGCCGAAAAACCCATAGGCGCTAATGGGGAAAAGCCGCGATTTCGTGTGAAATAGCGCCGAAAAGCACCAAAAAAATTTTCGTAACCCGAAAAAACCTTCGTAACCCAGAACAGTTTTTTTAAATGGATTTTTTTCGTAACCCGGAAATTTCGTAAGGCGGCGCATTCGTATCCCGGGGTACCACTGTATGCTGAAAGCCGTGTATGGTGCATCTGCATATGATGCGGGCGCACTGTACAAGGCTCTTGGTAGGAAGCTGAAAGAAATGGATGCACAAGTTGTCATCTCGTCTCTTCTGCCAGTTGATGGACATGGTCCAGAAAGGGAGATGTAAACAACTGGCTCCACAGATGGTACCACCAAGAACGATTTGGATTCTTTGATCATGGGCTGCGGTTCCATGAGGGGGGACTTCTGGCAATGGATGGGTTGCATATCACGCCAGTTGGAAGAAACGTTTTTTGCCAACAGTCTCAAGAATTTAATCAGGAGGGCTTTAAACTGAGTTCCGTGGGGAGGGAGACAATATTATGGAAGGCGAAAGGGATGGAGAAAATAGTCAAACTGACATAGAGGAAACAAGACAAATAGTGCAAGAACCCAACAGTGGGAGGCAAAAATACTTGGACAGGCAGCAAGTAAAGAGGACCCATGGTCTGCGATGTCTCTACAGAGCATGGGAAATAAGCAAGATGAACTCGAACTCCTACAACAAAGCAAATATGATATAATAGGCATCACTGAAACCTAGTGGGATGAGTCTCATAACTGGAATGTAGAAATAGAGGGGTATAACCTTTCTAAGAGAAATAGGCCAAACAAGAAAGGAGGAGGAATAGCACTATATGTCAGCGATAATTACACCAGTGAAGAGGGCCAGGACATCAATACTGGAAGCCAGGTGGAGAGCATCTGGATAAAAATTAAAAGAGAGGGAAACAACAAGGATGTTACGGTGAGCATCTACTACAGATCCCCCAGTCAGGTGGAGGAATTGGATGACACCTTTCTAGAACAGATGACCACACACTCAGAAAGGAGAGATGTAGTAGTGATGGGCGACTTCAACTATCCTGATATTTGCTGGAATTCAAACTCAGCCAAATCCACAAGGTCCACCAAATTCCTCATTTGCCTTGAAGACAATTTCATTGTCCAAAAGTTGGAAGAGGCAACAAGGAGGTCAGCTATTTTGGATCTGATCCTAAACAAAAAGGATGACTTGGTTAATGGTGTTGAAGTGGTGGGATCATTAGGTTGAAGTGACCATGTTTGTTATATAACGGAAAGGAGAAGCCAAGCAGAGTCAGACACACATTCTAGACTTTAGGAGAGCTGATTTCAGTAAACGTAGAGAAATACTGGGGGTGATCCCATGGTCAGGAATACTAAAAGAGAAGGGAGTTCAGGATGGATGGGAGTTTCTCAAAAGGGAGATACTGAAGGTTCCAATGAGGAAGAAAAATGGGAAGTGTCTTAAGAAACCAGGATGGATGATTAAGGAACTTTCTACTGAGCTAAGTTTTAAATGGAACATGTATAAGAAATGGGAAAATGTGTAAATCACCAAAGAGGAATTCAAACAAATAGCTAGCTTGTGTAGAGGTAAAGTCAGAAAAGCTAAAGCACAAAATGAACTCAGGCTTGCTAGAGAGATTAAGAACAAAAAAAGGGGCTTTTTTGGATATGTCCGTAGCAAAAGGAAGAAAAAG
Source organism: Sceloporus undulatus (assembly GCF_019175285.1). Taxonomy (NCBI): domain Eukaryota; kingdom Metazoa; phylum Chordata; class Lepidosauria; order Squamata; family Phrynosomatidae; genus Sceloporus; species Sceloporus undulatus. The sequence goes on from NC_056522.1 coordinate 84,827,080, forward strand.
GAAATGGTGGGGCCACTGCGTGGAAAAGATGGCAAAATGTTAACAGGGGACAGAGAAAAGGCAGAATTACTCAACATCTTCTTTGCTTCAGTCTTCTCAGAAAAGGCAAAGGGTGCTCAACCTGAGGGAAATGGAAGAGAGGACAGAATAGAGGTCTTTAAACAGAGGCTGGATGGCCATCTGTCGGGGATGCTTTTATTGAGAATTCCTGCATGGCAGGGGTTGGACTGGATGGCCCTTGTGCTCTCTTCCAACTCTATGATTCTATGATTCGATGAAACTGTATTAATTCTGCAGTTCAGACACAACCAAAAACAAAGAAAAAAAAGTCCTCGCTTGTCGAGACAGAAGAAACACAAGGTTGATGCTGGGATTTCTTAACACACTATTCAGTAACTCTAAAAGAAATGCAACAATGATGTGTACACACTAAATTGTTTCAGACACTAAATTACTTAGCTGTAGAGGCACATACTTGTCTCTTTCTTTTTGTTACTTCTTCTAAAGCAGATTTAAGCATTGTCAGTTCACTGGTAACAGATTCCAACATATTTTTGGCCTTCTCTTTATCTTCCTTTGCTTCCCGTTCTACGACATGTAACTCAGACTTAACAGAGGTCAGCTGGCTTTCAGCCTTCACCTTCATCTTTTCCAGTTTCTCTTGGGACTTGCTTAGATCTTCTATGGTTTTGTCCTGTTCCAGCGTTCTGATCTGTGAATAAATTCCAGAAGGGATTGCCTCAGTAAGGCTGTAAACACTGGGACAAGCAGCCTAAGGAAGAAAAGATGTCAGGCTAAACTATAGCAGATGGAAAGGGGGGGGGGGGGGGAGAATCTATGATGACAATTCTAGAAGTATATGTTTTTAACTTAAAAGCAGCCACAGTGGACTCCAATTTTTACTGAAACAGCAGTGCTGAGGATGGTGTATTAACCTTCCTCTCACCCGTGCTCTTTTCCCTGATATAAATTGCCTTCTTTAAACTGCTTTTTATCTTGATAGAAAAACACTGCATATTTCTTCTCACACTGCAAATAACGGCTAAAGGGAGCAATTTAGATGGGAAATTGTGTGAAGCAAGGGTTGTTGTTTTTTTAAAAAAATTCCCAGTACCACTTCTGTAGACAAAATCAGAGCATGTGCGACTGCTTTTAAGGGAGGAAAAGGATTCATTTTAGAAGAGCTAATAACAGATTTCTTGTGTAGCTTAGCCAAATATATTTTGGTTTAAGGGCTGTCTGGCAACATTTATTGAGGCCATCACTCCATGCATCTGATGGAGTGGGTTCTAGTCCATTAAAACTTATGGAACAATTAACTTGTCAGCCTTGAAATTGCCACAGGATTCTTGGTTGTTTCTGACTCACATCATATTGCTAAACAGGGAAAAGGGTGGAGGGGGATATTAAACGTACTCCATTGCTATCTGTGGCAACCAAAATATAAGACAGAGGCTTTGGAGTTGCCTGTTGTATGCCCTGAGTTGATTGAGAGCTGCAGCTTTGATGTCAAACATTTTCTTGCAAAGAAAATAATCTGTTAGGACAAAGTAATTTAGAACACTGAAGGTTAGTGTGAAATGATAAGTATTTGAACAGGAAGAAAGGAGGAAATAATTGAATGTCTAGTACTCTGCATTCTATCAGATTATATGCACTTGTCTTTATGCAGAATACATGATGACCCAATAAATTAAAGAAATAAGTTCTTAATTGTATATCACTCCTCTACCCCAGTGTACCCACAATGGCTTCATAAAATGCAAAACCAAAAAAAGCATATAAAGCGCAAAATACACAAACACTCTACTAAAAATTAACCCTCTTTCTATTCTGTGTTATTAAGTGGTTTTCTACTTATGGTGGCCCTGTGGATATTTTTGGCACAGTATGTTCAGAGGGGGGTTTTCATTGCCTTCACCTGCGGCTGAAAGAAAGTCACTTGCCAAAAGTTACCCAGTGGTTTTCCATGGCCAAGTGGAGATTCAAACCCTGGCCTCCAAGAGTATTTTACCCAAGTGAGGCCTGATCCAGACCGGCACTTTGTGCCTGCCTGGACACGTAGTACAGTTGCTCAGGGGCAGAGCAACTGCATGCCCTACAACCCTACTACGTGACGGTGGCGTAACAATGGTGGTGCCCCATGTACATGAGTGCTGCCATTGTGACATAAGTGCCATGCGGAGCCCGTGCAGCACCGCACATCACTTATGTTGCAAGTGCGCCAGTGGTGCACTTGTGACATCATTGCAACATTGCACAAAGAACCCGGAAATTCCAGGTTCTTTTTGTTCCACAGTGGCAGCGCGCCGTTTGGGGGCTGCACCGTCCCTGACGAGCAAAAACAGGCGCCAGCAGACTGGCCATAGTGTGTGAAGAATTGAAACCTTCAACTCCTAGACCAAAATATACTGCTCTTTATCTTGATAGAAAATGAGAAAATAGCAGTAAAATGTGAAAATCTGTTTAAAATGCATGGGGAAGACTAGACAGAACATTAGGAACATTAGGAAGTGCAAATGAGTCTACTTCAGGCAATATTAAAAGGTTGTTCACCTTTTAGCACCATCAAATGAAAACATTATTTCTATTTGTGTGGAATGGTTTAATGCTGCAACTTTTTCACCTTATATAAAATTACCCAAGTACAGACCAATTGTTTCTGTTTGCATCAGATTGCATGATGGTTGTTGATCTTTACCAATACATGTACTGTCTCATGCAAACATTACATATTGCCAACTGTTGATAGAGCTTGGAAAATTTACTTTATAAAAAAAGTTTTTTTTAAAAGCCCCTAACCCTGAGTTTGCATTTCATTTGCATTTGCTGAGTCCTGGTTTTGCTATTTTTCAGGACTGGTAGTCAAACTTTGTTCACTTTAAGGGTTTCTTCTTTCCTGTTGAAGTTGTCCAGGTGTTTGTGGATTTCAATGGCTTCCCTGTGCATTCTGACCTGACAGTTGTTGGCATGGTCAACATGGGGCTTTCCCAGCAGACAATGATCACTAATTAAGCAGACACTAATCCTCTTTGCATATCCCCCCATCCTGAGGCCTGACCATCAACAACAGAATAAAAGACAAATTAACATGGAGATCACTCCTCCCTACCCAGGATCACATAGTATATAACTCTCTTCCATGCCAGCATGCTCTGAAGATGCCAACCACAGATGCTGGTAAAACATCAGGAATAAACTCTTCTAGAACATGGCCACGTAGCCCGAAAAACACACAAAAACTGTGAATTGCTTTCTTTGCTGAATAACCAGGATGAAGAAAACAGTTTTGGGAGCATTTCCATGCAAAATCGTGCATTTGCACTAGTACTCTTTTCAATCACAGCTTTAAAAACTAGATTAATTTTGTTCCCCACCTTCAATTCATTGGTGTCAGCCAATTTAACCTTAAGGTCTGTGTTTGCTTCTCTTGCTAAGGCAAGTTCATTCTGTAATCTATCCACTTTTTTTTGTAACTTTCTAATAGTGAGATTGGCCTCATCTCTTTCCACTGCCAGGGCTGTGCGCACTTGCTTCTCTTCTTCGAGCTGAACTATCTTCTGACGCAAAAGTTTCATGTGTAGCTCCTTGTTTTCAAGTTGCTCTTTCTGAGTTTTCAGCTGTTGGGGGGGGAGGGGAGAGAATAAACATGTACTGTCAGATTTCATTTCTGAAATGTAATGGTGATTTTATTTTCATTTGTAGGCTTCTTTTTCCCCAGGGTGTGGAAAAGCAAATTTTGGAACCTCAAATCCCTCAGCCAGCATGGTCAATGACCAGATCATTCTGGGAGCTTTAGTCCAAAAATAATTTTCTCAAATTTCTTCCTATTACTATTATACTTTATTTATACAGCACTGTAGATTTACACAGCACTATACATACAAAAAATAAAACCGATAAAAATGAAACTTGCCAATGGTGTACATTCTACAAAATACATATAAAACAATAGATAATAATACAACATAGTTGTCACCCTCCCCCATTTATCCTCCAACAAACCAGTGAGATGGGGGAAATTTGTGACTGGCCAAAGGCCACCCACAAGTATCTTGGCTAAATGGGATTTGAATTGAGTTCTCACTGATTCTATTCTGATTCTTCAGCAAGGTAAATTATCAGCTACTGGGCCTTCTTTTGACAGATAATATTCTTAAATCCTGTTCGACTTCTCATACCTTCCGTTGCAGATTCCGTGCTATGATCTTATTTTCTGTCAATTTGTCTCCTTCCAGTTTGATTAATTGTTCCACACGAGCCAATACTGCATCCAATCTCATATCAAATCCAATATCAGCTGCCATTTTATCTATATTCATCTTTTCAGAAAGTTGATCCAGAAACTTCAGATACTTCAGAAAAAAATGTGGAGAAGTAAAAATCAAAAGCAAAAAGTCTCATATTGTGTAAAAAGAAAACACACACACACCCTGAATTCTTATATTTTAGTAACTGCTTTCATGTAGGATTTACTTATTTCATTGTATAATCTTTTTTCTTGCAGAATTTTGCCAGAAGTGGGGAAGGATGAATCAACCTGTCTTAGCGTACATCTTCTGGCATATATAATTAATCAAGAACAGAACATTTAATTTGGATTTATTCTGTTGCATGTGGCATTCTTTTGATCTGATGAATGATAGGAAATGCATTTTATACCAACTTACATTTCTCAAAAGAAATGTAAAACCAAAGCTGGAAACACTAGGTTTTTTTGGTTCATTTTTAAAAACAGATTACTGAACTGGAACATTAAGAAAGTTTGGAGATGTCTGAATGTGTTTAAGAAATTTCATGTCTAGAGAAATTATTCTTCTTTCAAACAGGAATTTTTACTGACATAATGAAAATGGCAGTGAATTCAGGATGAACACATACAATTGTTTCCTGAATACAAAATTTACATATTGAGTAGGAATCAAGTCTTAACCATATTGAGAGCACATCCACTGAAATCACAGTGTTGCCTCCACACTGAATTAACTAATGTTATTTCCCTTTAATTCAATGGGGCTTATGTTATGATAAACTAGTCCTGGCAATTTCATTAGAACTAAACTTTAATAGACAGCGCAATCCTATAAAAGCCCAGAGAAATGCAGAGTGTTAGCCAGATTTCAAAAAGCTTGACTACTCAAAAAAGCTTAGATGTCCAGTCAGACTTGTCACAAATAGTATTTTCAAGTATTGTACTGAGTGACTCTAGCATAGCCTCTTCTGAATTCTATTTGTATATTATCAACATGTCTTCCCTAGACAATCATCTACCAATAGCACATTGTTTCAGAAAACACCCAGTTGAAAAAGTGTGTCTCATTTCCTTCCAAAGCTACAGTAACAGAGTTCCCTGGCATGTTGGGGGGGCATTGGGAATTCTGATGGAACAGTCATTCCCTTGATTCATTTGGGAAAGTGACTTCCAATAGTTCTATTCCAGCCCTATGAGTCTATTTAAAAAACCACCATGTCCTAGAGCTCTGTTTTACACAGGCAGACAGTTTTGAAACTGGGGCCAAGGTCAGTTAGAAGGATTGGGTTTAAGATGACCCAGAGAACAAATCAGCTAAGAGGCAACCTGAGCAGAACAATCACTGAAAGACACATATCAAGAGAAAAAAAGGGTTTCTGTTTGTGTGGAGGCTGTCTGTATGAGCAAGAACTTGAAAAAGCAGGAGTCTTGTTTTCATGGAAAGGTTCCACATGAAAACAAATCTCTCCTCTTCAGACACAGAATTTCTACATTAGGAATATATATATATATATATATATATATATATATATATATATATATATATATATGGGGGGGGAATTCAGCTAGGTATTCCCCTGCCAACATGTTGAAGAAAACAGGCGGAGAAATGCCTGAACAGAGCTTGTGTGTACCCTAGACCTGGGGAAGCTGGGAACAGGCAGGGGTTGTCTCTTCTGGCAGGCTTATCCAGATGATTTATAAATTGTGAATTTTAAATGATTGATTTTAAATGTTGTCTTTTTAAATGTTATTTGTCTTTTTAAATTGATGTATGTTTAAACTGATATGTTTTAATTGATGTTGTTTGTTAATTGTTCTCATCGCCCCCTTCATCCATGGGAAGAGGCAGGTAAGA